>NC_052075.1:2375000-2705000 GCF_015852505.1 Tachyglossus aculeatus
TGTAAAATGGGGATTAAGACTGTGAGCCCCCTGAGGGACAACCTGATCGCCTTGCAACTTCTTCAGCACTGAGAACAGTGCTTTGCACATAGTAAGCACTTAATAAATGCCATTATTATTATTATATAGCTATAATTTTATCGATTTATAGATGGCTGTTTTTATAGATGTTGCTGATTCTCATCCCCCCGGGCTGAGTGCCGGCCTTCCTTCTCAACCTTCAGTTTCCCTCTGGCTTGACCCTCTAAACCGGCCGGAAGGACGGACACCGTGGACGTGCGTGTTTCGCGGAGGCCCAGGCAACCCAACGACCGGCGACTTCTCGCGGCCGTCCCCATGAGGTAGGAAATGAGCCTAGAGATTCCCTTTAATTTCCAGGGGAAGAAACAGAAGTCCAGAGAGGCCGCGCGGCGCACCCAAGGCCGCACAGCGCGTCGGAGCATAGCAGGGGGTCCCGGGAAAGGGGGGATTGCTGAAGGAAGGCGCGGACGGAGGGTGCGGGAGCTCGAACCTCCGCTGTAGCGGGGTGGACGGTAGAATCGGGGGATCAAAATTCCTCAGAAATGGGCCCGGCTGAGATGGTTTCCCGCAACCGGACGGTGAGCGGACAGACTGAGGGCTGAACTGACCCCTCACCCCTAGCTCTGCCTGCCTTAAGAGGAGCTGGCTTGGGAGAGAGCGGGAAGAGACTTTTCCGACCCATTCTCGGCCAGTGACTCCCAAGCTGGGCCTTGGGAATGAATGGATTCACTTCGACTGGTCTGGGAATGCTAAGCCCCACGGCGAGGCCGACTCCAGAACCCGGACATCCCTGGGAGTGGGATCCCCGCTGGACTCCCGCCCCGTCCCCGCTGAGCCGAGCCCCGGACGGTGACCCCCTCCCCGCTCTCTGTGCTTCCACTTTCCAGCCGGCCGGTCCCCCGTCTGGTTCGGATACGGCGCCGGGCATCTCTATCCCCCGCGTCCGGCCTACCGTCACCGGGGGGACGTGTCTCGAGTTTGAACGGGAGAGCGGGGTCCCTCCGGAGACACCCCCAAGACCCGGGCAAGTTCCCCGTCCCCCCGCGAAACGGCGGGCGTGAAGTCGTGCCACGGGACGACGTGTATCCGGTGTCAAGCGGGTGACGTCGCGTGGGCCCGGCCACGCTCCTCCGGCTCCGCGCCCGCCTCGACGCGTCGCTCGGGGAAGGATGGGGATTAGGCCGGGTGGCTTCTCCCTTCCCGGGCCCGGACGGTTTTCCTCCGTCCCTCTCGGCAGCGTCCGGGCCGGCGGGGAAGGGGCCGTGCGTCCTTGGCGTCGCTAAGGGCGGGCGGACCCTCCGCCCTCCACGTGGGCCCGCAGCAGCTCAGCCACTTCCCCCTGGCCCGGGGACCTCAGCGCGATGGACAGGGCCGAACGGCCGGCCTACGGGGAGGAAGAGGAGGGATCGGTTAGAGGTAATAATAATAACAGTGACGGTATTCGTTAAGCGCTTACTATAATAATAATAGTCATTCATTCATTCAATCGTATTGAGCGCTTACTGTGTGCGGAGCACTGTAAGTATAATTCAGCAACAGAGACAATCCCTACCCAACAACGGGCTCACAGTCTAGAAGCGGGGAGACAGACAACAAAAGAAGTAGACGGGCATTGATAGACTAGAAATAAATAGAATTATATATGCACATCATTAATAAATAGAATAATAAATACACACATATATACACAAGGCTGTGGGGTGGGGAGGAGGGTAGAGCAGAGGGAAGGACTGGGGAGGTGGGGAGGGGAGGAGGAGCAGAGGAAAAGTGGGGCTCATCATCATCATCATCAATCGTATTTATTGAGCGCTTACTAGGTGCAGAGCACTGTACTAAGCACTTGGGAAGTACAAATTGGCAACACATAGAGACAGTCCCTACCCAACAGTGGGCTCAGTCTGGGAAGGCCTCCTGGAGGAGGTGAGCTTGTCTGTCATAGCGTACTCTCCCAAGTGCTTAGTACAGCGCTTTGCACACGGTAAGTGCCAAATAAATGTAATTTTTGGAGGTATTAAGTGCTCACTTTGTGCCAGGCACTGTTTTAAGCGCTGGGGTGGAGACAAGCAAATCGGACTGGGCACAGCTCCTGTCTCGTGTGGGGCTCGCGGTCTCAATCCCCATTTTACAGATGAGTGAACTGAGGCATAAAGCAGTGAAGTGACTTACCCAAGGTCACACAGCAAAGTGGCAGAGCCGGGATTAGAACCCGTTATTATTAGTAATGATAATAATGGCATTTATTAAGCGCTTACTATGTGCCAAGCACCGTTCTAAGCGCTGGGGGAGATACAAGATCATCAGGTTGTCCCACGTGGGGCTCACAGTCTTCATCCCCGTCTCTATATGTTGCCGACTTGTACTTCCCAAGCGCTTAGTACAGTGCTCTGCAATAAATACGACCGAATGAATGACAGCCTGTGTCCAACCTGATTTGCTTGTACCCACCGTAGTGCTTGGCTCATAGTAAGCTCTTAATATTTATTACTTAATATAATAGTATATATAATATAATATAATATTAATTAATATTATATCAATATTATAAATGATATTTATTTATAAATGAATAATAAGTTATTTATTTATTATTTATTATTATTTTATTTGGACATATTTATTCTATTTATTTTATTTTGTGAATATGTTTTGTTGTCTGTCTCCCCCTTCTAGACTGTGAGCCCGCTGTTGGGTAGGGACCGGCTCTATATGTTGCCAACTTGGAATTCCCAAGCGCTTAGTCCAGTGCTCTGCACACAGTCAGTGCTCAATAAATCCGATTGAATGGATGAATGAATCCCCGTTTTCCAGATGAGGGAACTGAGGCATGGGGAAGTTAAGTGACTTGCCCAAAGTCACACTGCTAGTAAGATTGTGAGCCCCTTGGGACAACCTGATCACCTTGTAACCTCCCCCAGCGCTTAGAACAGTGCTTTGCACATAGTAAGCGCTTAATAAATGCCATTATTATTATTATTAGACCAGTGCTCTGCACACAGTAAGCGCTCAATAAATAGGATTGAATGAATCCCGTGACCAGCTGGAGGGGGTCAGTGGGCAGGGCGGGAAAATGGGAGCCAGGAGATCCGGGTTTTCGGCCTACTTCCAGCCCGCCACGCATCCTTGGTCGGGCCGGAGCCGGGAATTAGGTTGGCGGGAGGACGGGTGGCCGGCCCTGTCCGGGAGGGCGCGTGCCCAGCTCAATCACTCAATCAATCAATCGTATTTATTGAGCGCTTACTATGTGCAGAGCACTGTACTAAGCGCTTGGGAAGTCCAAGTCGGCAACACGTAGAGACGGTCCCTACCCAACAGTGGGCTCACAGTCTAAAAGACATGGGGAGAAGCAGCATGACTCAGTGGAAAGAGCCCGGGCTTTGGAGTCAGAGGTTGTGGGTTCAAATCCTGGCTCCGCCAACTGTCAGCTGAGCTGGGTGACTTTGGACAAGTCACTTCACTTCTCTGGGCCTCAGTTACCTCATCTGGAAAACGGGCATTAAAACTGTAGGACAACCTGATCACCTTGTAACCTCCACAAGCGCTTAGAACAGTGCTTTACACATAGTAAGCGCTTAAATACCATCAATCAATCAATCAGTTGTATTTATTGAGCGCTTACTGTGTGCAGAGCACTGTACTAAGCGCTTGGGAAGTACAAGTCGGCAATACATAGAGACGGTCCCTACCCAACAGCGGGCTCACAGTCTAGAAGGGGGAGACGGAGAACAAAACCTACTAACAAAATACTAACAAACGTACTAACAAAATAAATAGAATAGATATGTACAGTGCTCTGCATTATCATCATCATCATCAATCGTATTTATTGAGCGCTTACTATGTGCAGAGCACTGTACTAAGCGCTTGGGAAGTCCAAATTGGCAACATATAGAGACAGTCCCTACCCAACAGTGGGCTCACAGTCTAAAAGGGGGGAGACAGAGAACAAAACCAAACATGCTAACAAAATAAAATAAACAGAATAGATATGTACAAGTAAAATAAATAAATAAATAAATAGATTAATAAATATCATCATCATCAATCGTATTTATTGAGCGCTTACTATGTGCAGAGCACTGTACTAAGTGCTTGGGAAGTCCAAATTGGCAACATCTAGAGACAGTCCCTACCCAACAGTGGGCTCACAGTCGAAAAGGGGGAGAGAGAGAACAAAACCAAACATACTAACAAAATAAAATAAATAGAATAGATAGGTACAAGTAAAATAGAGTAATAAATATGTACAAACATATATCCATATATACAGGTGCTGTGGGGAAGGGAAGGAGGTAAGACGGGGGGGATGGAGAGGGGGACGAGGGGGAGAGGAAGGAAGGAGCTCAGTCTGGGAAGGCCTCCTGGAGGAGGTGAGCCTTGTTAAGCGCTACGTGCCAAAATAGAATCAGATCAGGCACAGTCCCTGTCCCACATGGGGCTCACAGTGAAAGGAGGAGCGGGAATAGGGATCACACGGCTGACGATCAGTGGCCGATCCCACAGCTGAGGGCCCTACCTTGTCGGTCAGCGAGGCATCGCACCCCGGGTGACTAAGGAGGATCCTGGTCATGTCGGCGTTGGCGTGCCGGGCCGCCAGCATCAGGGCCGAGGTCCCCGCGTGGTCCTGCAGGTTGACGTCCGCCCGGCACCTCAGCAGGGCCCTCACCATGTCCCCGCGGTCGTGGCTCACCCCCAGCATCAGGGCGGTCTGCCCTCCCTGGGAACCGGGAAGAACAACAATAATAATAATAATAATTGGCATTTGTTAAGCGCTTGCTATGTGCAAAGCACTGTTCTAAACAATAGAATAATAGAAGAAGCGTGGCTCAGTGGAGGTTGCCGGCTTGGACGTCCCAAGCTCTTCGTACAGTGCTCTGCGCACAGTAAGCGCTCAATGAATACGATTGAATGAATGAATGAATGAATAGAAGCAGCGTGGCCCAGTGGGTGTTGCCAGCTTGGACTTCCCAAGCGCTTAGTACAGTGCTGTGCACACAGTAAGCACTCAAAAAATACAATTGAATGACTGAATGAATGAATAGAAGCAGCGTGGCCCAGTGGATGTTGCCAACTTGGACTTCCCAAGCGCTTAGTACAGTGCTCTGCGCACAGTAAGCGCTCAATAAATATGATTGAATGAATGAATAGAAGCAGCATGCCTCAGCAGAGGTTGCCAACTTGGACTTCCCAAGCGCTTAGTACAGTGCTCTGCACACAGTAAGCGCTCAATAAATACGATTGAATGAATAAATGAATGAATAGAAGCTGCGTGGCTCAGTGGATGTTGCCAACTTGGACTTCCCAAGCGCTTAGTACAGTGCTCTGTGCACAGTAAGCGCTCAGTAAATATGATTGAATGACTGAATGAATGAATAGAAGCAGCTTGGCTCAGTGGATGTTGCCAGCTTGGACTTCCCAAGCGCTTAGTACAGTGCTCTGTGCACAGTAAGTGCTCAATAAATACGATTGAATGACTGAATGAATGAATAGAAGCAGCGTGGCTCAGTGGATGCTGCCAACTTGGACTTCGCAAGCGCTTAGTACAGTGCTCTGCACACAGTAAGCTCTCAATGAATACGATTGAATGACTGACTGAATGAATGAATAGAAGCAGCGTGGCCCAGTGGATGTTGCCAGCCTGGAATTCCCAAGCGCTTAGTACAGTGCTCTGCACACAGTAAGCGCTCAATAAATACGATTGAATGACTGACTGAATGAATGAATAGAAGCAGCGTGGCCCAGTGGATGTTGCCAGCTTGGACTTCCCAAGCGCTTAGTACAGTGCTCTGCGCACAGTAAGCGCTCAATAAATGCGATTGAATGAATGACTGAATGAATGAATAGAAGCAGCGTGGCCCAGTGGATGTTACCAGCTTGGACTTCCCAAGTCCTTAGTCCAGTGCTCTGCACACAGCACTCAATAAATACGATTGAATGAATGAATGAATAGAAGCAGCGTGGCTCAGTGGGTGTTGCCAGCTTGGACTTCCCAAGCGCTTAGTACAGTGCTCTGCGCACAGTAAGCGCTCAATAAATACGATTGAATGAATGAATGAATAGAAGAAGCATGGCTCAGTGGATGTTGCCAGCTTGGACTTCCCAAGCGCTTAGTACAGTGCTCTGTGCACAGTAAGCGCTCAATAAATACGATTGAATGACTGAATGAATGAATAGAAGCAGCGTGGTCCAGTGGATGTTGCCAACTTGGACTTCCCAAGCGCTTAGTCCACTGCTCTTCACACACCACTCAATAAATACGATTGAATGAATGAATGAATAGAAGCCACGTGGCTCAGCGGATGTTGCCAACTTGGACGTCCCAAGCGCTTAGTACAGTACTCTGCGCACAGTAAGCGCTCAATAAATACGATTGAATGAATAAATGAATGAATAGAAGCAGCGTGGCCCAGTGGATGTTGCCAGCTTGGACTTCCCAAGCGCTTAGTACAGTGCTCTGCACACAGTAAGCGCTCAATAAATATGATTGAATGACTGCATGAATGAATAGAAGCAGCGTGGCCCAGTGGATGTTGCCAGCTTGGACTTCCCAAGCGCTTAGTACAGTGCTCTGCGCACAGTAAGTGCTCAATAAATTTTAGGCTGTGAGCCCACTGTTGGGTAGGGACCGTCTCTATATGTTTCCAATTTGTACTTCCCAAGCGCTTAGTCCAGTGCTCTGCACACAGTAAGTGCTCAATAAATACGATTGATTGACTACTATGATTGACCATATGTATATATGGTTGTACATATTTATTACTCTATTTATTTATTTATTTATTTATTTTACTTGTACATTTCTATCCTACTTATTTTATTTTGTTGGTATGTTTGGTTCTGTTCTCTGTCTCCCCCTTTTAGACTGTGAGCCCACTGTTGGGTAGGGACTGTCTCTATGTGATGCCAATTTGTACTTCCCAAGCGCTTAGTACAGTGCTCTGCACATAGTAAGCGCTCAATAAATACGATTGATTGATTGATTGATTGATTGACTAAATACGATTGAATGAATGAATTAATGAATAGAAGCAGCGTGGCTCAGCGGATGTTGCCAACTTGGACTACCCAAGCGCTTAGTACAGTGTTCTGCACACAGTAAGCGCTCAATAAATACGACTGAATGAATGAATGAATGAATGAATAGAAGCAGCGTGGCCCAGTGGATGTTGCCAACTTGGACTTCCCAAGCGCTTAATACAGTGCTCTGCACACAGTAAGCGCTCAATGAATACGATTGAATGAATGAATGACTGAATAGAAGCAGCGTGGTCCGGTGGATTTTGCCAGCTTCGACTTCCCAAGCGCTTAGCACAGTGCTCTATGCACAGTAAGCGCTCAATAAATACGATTGAATGACTGAATAGAATTGAATGAATGAATAGAAGCAGCGTGGCTCAGTGGGTGTTGCCAATTTGGACTTCCCAAGCGCTTAGTACAGTGCTTTGCGCACAGTAAGCGCTCAATAAATACGATTGAATGAATGAATGAATGAATGAATAGAAGCAGCGTGGTCCAGTGGATGTAGCCAACTTGGACTTCCCAAGCGCTTAGTCCACTGCTCTGCACACAGCACTCAATAAATACGATTGAATGCATGAATGAATGAATAGAAGCAGTGTGGCTCAGCGGATGTTGCCAACTTGGACTTCCCAAGCGCTTAGTACAGTGCTCTGCGCACAGTAAGTGCTCAATAAATACGATTGAATGAATGATTAGAAGCAGCATGGCTCAGCGGATGTTGCCAACTTGGACTTCCCAAGCACTTAGTCCAGTGCTCTGCACACAGTAAGCGCTCAATAAATGTGATTGAATGAATGAATGAATGAATAGAAGCATGGCTCAGTGGATGTTGCCAACTTGGACTTCCCAAGCGCTTAGTACAGTGCTCTGCACAAAGTAAGCACTCAATAAACACGATTGAATGCATGAATAGAAGCAGCGTGGCTCAGCGGATGTTGCCAACTTGTACTTCCCAAGCGCTTAGTACAGTGCTCTGCATACAGTAAGCACTCAAGAAATATGATTGAATGAATGAATACAAGGTAATCGAGTTGGACACAGTCCCTGTCTCTTCATGGAAAGAGCTCAGGCTTGGGAGTCAGAGGACGTGGGTTCTAATCCTGACTCTGCCACGTGTCTGCTAAGTGACCTCGGGCAAGTCACTTCACTTCTCTGGGCCTCAGTTCCCTCATCTGGAAAATGGGGATTAAGACTGTGAGCCCCACATGGGACAACCTGATCACCTTGTAACCTCCCCAGCGCTTAGAACAGTGCTTGGCACATAGTAAGCGTTTAATAAATGCCATAAAAAATGATTTTGGTGCTTCTCAAGCGCTTACTATGTGCCAAGCACTGTTCTAAGCAGTTAGGGTAGATACGAGGTGATCGAGTTGGACACAGTCCCACGTGGGGCTCACGGCTTCGTGGAAAGAGCTCGGGCTTGGGAGTCAGAGGACGTGGGTTCTAATCCCGGCTCCGCCACGTGTCTGCTAAGTGACCTCGGGCAAGTCACTTCACTTCTCTGGGCCTCAGTTCCCTCATCTGGAAAATGGGGATTGAGACTGTGAGCCCCCGCGGGACAATCTGATCACCTTGTGTCTACCCCAGCGCTTAGAACAGCGCTCGGTACGTAGTAAGCACTTAACAGATACCACCATCAGAAGCAGCGTGGCTCAGTGGAAAGAGCCCGGGCTTTGGAGTCAGAGGTCATGGGTTCAAATCCCGGCTCCGCCAACCGTCAGCTGGGTGACTTTGGGCAAGTCACTTCACTTCTCTGGGCCTCAGTTCCCTCATCTGTAAAATGAGGATTAAGACTGTGAGCCCCCCGAGGGACAAACTGATCACCTCGTAGCCTACCCAGTATTTAGAACAGTGCTTTGCACATAGTAAGTGCTTAATAAATGCCATTATTATTATTATTATCATTGTTATTATCATCCCTGTTTTAAAGATGAAGCAACTGAGGCACAGAGAAGTGAAGTGACTGACCCGAAGTCACACAGCAGAGCCGAGATTCCAGGCAGGTCGCTTAGACCTGAGCCCCGCTGCTTCTCACCCAGGCCCCCTCCCCATTATTTTTATCATCATCATTGTTAATATCGTCCCCATTTTAAAGCTGAGGCGACTGAGGCACAGAGAAATGAAGTGACTGAGCCGAGGTCACACAGCAGAGCCGGGATTCCAGGCAGGCCGCTTAGACCTGACCCCGCTGCTCGTCACCCAGGCCCCCGGCCCCCTCCCCAGCCTAGAGGGTCCGCGCGGCCAAGGAAGAGCAAGGATCGGATTGGGACAAAGACCCCTCGGCTGCGGCCTCCACGGGCCGGAAAGGGGCCCGGTCGGAGGCCCGAGGCCTGGCCCGCCGTGATTCCGGGAAGGAATGTTTCCGGGAAAGGCGCCGACCGCCTCGGGAATGATTGGTGAACCGTAGCTGGGATGAGGCATCTGGTTTGAATCCGGACGGGCCCGTCCTCCTCCCCTCCCGCCACAGGCTTCCCAGAGGAGCTAACGGAAACCAGATGATTTAGCTCAAATTTCATCCCTTTCTCGGGCCCGGCCGGGAAGCCCACCCTGCCCCGCTCCGTGTGCCACTTTAGGGACGGATCCTCCGCTTATCTGGGCCCGCACGGCCACCCGTGGACATCCATTCATTCATTCAATCGTATTTATTGAGCGCTTACTGTGTGCAGAGCACTGTACTAAGCGCTTGGGAAGTCCAAGTCGGCGACGTATAGAGACGGTCCCTACCCAACAGCGGGCTCACAGGCTAGAAGGGGGAGACAGACAACAGAACAAAACATGTGGACGGGGGTCAAGTCGTCAGAATAAATAGAATTACCAGCAAAGTACCATCCTTCTGAACAGCATTTTACATATCCAACTCACTTCATACTTCAAAGTGCTTCTGAGTAAGGCTACTTACTAGGTGTCCCCTTTTGTCCTGGACTTGCCCAAAGTGACTTGCCCAAAGTCACCCAGCTAAGTGGCGGAGCCGGAATTGGAACCCGTGACCTCTGACTCCCAAGCCCGGGCTCTTTCCACTGAGCCACGCTGCTCCTCGTCACCCGTCTTCCTGGGGAAACTGAGGCCCCCCAGCTCCCCCCGACCCCGTTTCCACGTACCTGAGAGGCCCGGATGTTCACGTCTCCTTCCCTCAGCAGCCTCAGGACCACGGCCGCGTCCTCCTCGGTGTCGGCTGCTGCCAGAGGGGTGATCATCACAGCCGTGTACCCGGCGTGATTCTGGAGGTCCACGTGGCACACGCCTGTGGGACCGGACAAGCCGAGAAGACGCAGTGGCACCCCCGGCCGCACCCCACATATAATAATAACAATAACAGTAATGGCATTTATCAAGCACTTCCTATGTGCAGAGCACTGTCCTAAGCGCCGGGGAGGTTACAAGGTGATCAGGTTGTCCCACGGGGGGCTCACAGTCTCCATCCCCATTTTACAGATGAGGGAACTGAGGCCCAGAGAAGCGACGTGACTTGCCCGAAGTCACCCAGCTGACAAGTGGCGGAGCCGGGATTTGAATCCATGATGATGATGATGGCATTTGTTAAGCGCTTACTATGTGCAAAGCACTGTTCTAAGCGCTGGGGAGGATAGAAGGTAATCAGATTGTCCCACATGGGGCTCACAGTCTTCATCCCCATTTTCCAGGTGAAGAATAATAATAATAATGGCATTTATTGAGCGCTTACTATGTGCAGAGCACTGTCTTAAGCGCTGGGGAGGTTACAAGGTGATCAGGTTGTCCCCACGGGGGGCTCACAGTCTTCATCCCCATTTTCCAGATGAATAATAATAATAATAATAATAATAATGGCATTTATTAAGCGCTTACTGTGTGCAAAGCACTGTCCTAAACGCCGGGGAGGTTACAAGGTGATCAGGTTGTCCCACAAAGGGCTCACAGTCTGAATCCCCATTTTACAGATGAGGGAACTGAGGCACAGAGAAGTGAAGGGACTTGCCCGAGGTCACTTAGCAGACACGTGGCAGAGCCAGGATTAGAACCCACGTCTTCTGACTCCCAAGCCCGAACTCTTTCCGGATGAAGGAACTGAGGCCCAGAGAAGTGAAGTGACCCAAGCGGGCTTGGGAATCAGAGGTCATGGGTTCAAATCCTGGCTCCGCCAGTTGTCAGCTGGGTGACTTTGGGCAGGTCACTTAACTCCTCTGGGCCTCAGTTCCCTCATCTGGAAAATGGGGGTTAAGATTGTGAGCCCCACGTGGGACAACGTGATCACCTTGTATCCTCCCCAGCGCTTAGAACAGTGCTCTGTTGGGTAGGGACCGTCTCTATATGTTGCCAACTTGGACTTCCCAAGCGCTTAGCCCAGTGCTCTGCACACAGTAAGCGCTCAATAAATATGATTGATTGATTAATTAATCAATTGATTAATTGATTAAGCACTCAATAAATACGATTGATTGATTGCTCTGCGCATAGTATAATGATAGCATTTTTTAGACTGTGAGCCCACTATTGGGTAGGGACTGTCTCTATATGTTGCCAACTTGTACTTCCCAAGCGCCTAGTACAGTGCTCTGCACACAGTAAGCGCTCAATAAATACGATTGATGATAGCATTTATTAATAATGATAGCATTTATTAAGCCCTTTCTAGCTCAACAAACACCCAAGCTATTATTATTCTTACGATAATGATCGATATTACGACGATGAGACGGCTCACCGTTGCCGTTGTCCCTTTTAGACTGTGAGCCCACTGTTGGGTAGGGCCTGTCCCTATATGTTGCCAACTTGGACTTCCCAAGCGCTTAGTCCAGTGCTCTGCACCCAGGAAGCGCTCAATAAATACGACTGATTGATTGATTGATTGATGGAGAGACGGATAACCCACTTCACCCCCAGGCGAATGCGTCTCGTTGGGTAAGTGGCTTCGCCGGGGGTCACCCGCCGGGTCGCCCGCCACCGACCTGTCTCCAGGAGACGCTCCACCACCGAGAAGTTGGAGTGGGAGACGCTGTAGTGGAGGGCCGTATTCCCGTTCCCGTCGGCCAGGTTGACGAGCATCTCCAGGGCCGCGGGGTGGACGGCCCGGCACCCCTCAAGGTAAGCGGCCACGGCGGCGGGGCTGGACGATTTCCGACCGGAGACCCTGAACCATTCTTGGCTGACGGCCTCGTAGCTCCGTCTCTGAAATGCCAACCCGGCCACGTCACCGATTGGATATATATATGTATATGTATATATGCATGTATATGTATATATGTATATATATATATATATATATATCTGTATATATGTATATTCATACATATATGCAGATATACAGATATATATACACATATATATGTATATGTATGTATACATATATGTATATGCGTATATATGTGTATGTATATATATCTGTATATATGTATATACACATACATATATACAGATACAGATATATGTACACATATATCTGTATCTGTATATATGTACATACACATACATATATACATATATACAGATACAGATATATGTGTATATATATCTGTATCTGTATATATGTATATACACATACATATATACAGATACAGATATATGTACATATATATCTGTATCTGTATATGTGTACATACACATACATATATACATATATACAGATACAGATATATGTGTATATATATCTGTATCTGTATATATGTATATACACATACATATATACACATATACAGATACATATATATGTATATATGTATATATATGTGCATATATGCATACATACATATACATATATACAGATACATATATACATACGTACACCCACATGTGTGTATATATGCATATATGTATACATACAGATATACAGATATACAGATACATATATATACACATATGTGTATATATGTATATCTGTATGTATACAGATATATATGCATGTATATGTATATATATGTATATATATATGTATCTGTATATCTGTATATGTGTATGTATACATATATGTATGTATATACATATATACAGATATAGATATACATATATATGTATGTGTAGATATGCATATATATCTGTATATGTGTATATATGTATGTATATGCATATATATATGTATATATACGTATATAATAATAATAATGTTGGCATTTGTTAAGCGCTTACCATGTGCAAAGCACTGTTCTAAGCGCTGGGGGGTTACAAGGTCATCAGGTTGTCCCACGTGGGGCTCACGGTCTTAGTCCCCATTTTCCAGATGAGGTCACTGAGCCCCAGAGAAGTGAAGTGACTTGCCCCAGGTCACTCAGCAGACACTTGGCGGAGCCGGGATTCGAACCCATGACCTCTGACTCCAAAGCCCGGGCTCTTTCCACTGAGCCGTGCTGCTTCTGTATATATGTATATATGTTTGTACATATTTATTACTCTATTTATTGATTTATTTTACTTGTACATATCTATTGTATTTATTTTATTTTGTTAGTAGGTTTGGTTTTGTTCTCTGTCTCCCCCTTTTAGACTGTGAGCCCACTGTTGGGTAGGGACCGTCTCTATATGTTGCCAACTTGGACTTCCCAAGCGCTTAGTACAGTGCTCTGCACACAGTAAGCGCTCAATAAATACGATTGATGATGATATATGTATCTATATATGTATGTATATATGTATATATATGTATATACATATATACCTGTATATATGTATATATGTTTGTACATATTTATTACTCTATTTATTTATTTATTTTACTTGTACATATCTATTCTATTTATTTTATTTTGTTAGTAGGTTTGGTTTTGTTCTCTGTCTCCCCCTTTTAGACTGTGAGCCCACTGTTGGGTAGGGACCGTCTCTATATGCTGCCAATTTGTACTTCCCAAGCGCTTAGCACAGTGCTCTGCACACAGTAATCGCTCAATAAATTCGATTGAATGAATGAGTGAATGAACAGTGGGCTCACAGTCTAAAAGGGGGAGACAGAGAACAAAACCAAACATACTAACAAAATAAAATAAATAGAATAGATATGGACAAGTAAAATAAATAAATAAATAAATAAATAAATGGAGTAATAAATATGTACAAACATATATACATATATACAGGTGCTGTGGGGAAGGGAAGGAGGTAAGAACAGTGCTTGGCACATAGTAAACACTTAACAAATCCCACACGTCGCAGCAGTGTGGCTCAGCGGAAAGAGCCGGGGCTTTGGAATCCGAGGGCATGGGTTCAAATCCCGGCTCTTTCCGCTGAGCCACGCTGTTTCTCCTTTATCCACAGAAGCAGTGTGCCTCAGTGGAAAGAGCCCGGGCTTTGGAGTCAGAGGTCATGGGTTCAAATCCCGGCTCTTTCCGCTGATCCACGCTGCTTCTCCTTTATCCACAGAAGCAGCGTGGCTCAATGGAAAGAGCCCGGTCTTTGGAGTCAGAGGTCATGGGTTCAAATCCCGGCTCTTTCCGCTGATCCACGCTGCTTCTCCTTTATCCACAGAAGCAGCGTGGCTCAATGGAAAGAGCCCGGTCTTTGGAGTCAGAGGTCATGGGTTCCAATCCCGGCTCCGCCACCTGTCAGCTGTGTGACTTTGGGCAAGTGGCTTAACTTCTCTGGGCCTCAGTTCCCTCATCTGTAAAACGGGGATTAAGGCTGTGAGCCCCCCGTGGGACAACCTGATCACCTTGTAACCTCCCCGGCGCTTAGAACAGCGCTTTGCACATAGTAAGCGCTTAATAAATGCCATTAAAGAAAAATGTATCTCTCCGGACCTCAGTTTCCTCATCTGGAGAACGGGGCCGAGATCCCCCTCCATCTTAGATGGAGATTCTGCCCAACTCGAGCCCACCACGGCGCTTAGCGCGGTGTCCGGGCCGGAGTTGGAGAAGCAGGTGATGGGGGAGACCTCCCGCCCAGTGACCCATCGCTGTGAACCTCCCTCTTTCCCCGGGCAGGCCCCGCACGGACGGTCCGGCGGTCAGCCTGGAAGTCGCTCGGCCCCCGGACACGCTAATTCCCGCGTTTCTTGTCCGGCCGGAAGGCCGCAAGTACCACGAGAGGGTCCACGCTGGTCTTCAGGTCCGCAAGATGTCTGCTCAGCAGCTGGCACCCGGACAGAAACTCTTCCGACGGCTTGGACCTATGATAATAATAATAATATAATATATAACATAACATGTAATTATAATAATGGCATTTATTAAGCGCTTACTATGGGCAAAGCGCTGTTCTAATCAATCAATCAATCATCAATCGTATTTATTGAGCGCTTACTGTGTGCAGTACTGTGTGCTTACTGTGAGCCCCTTCCTTCCTCTTCCCCTCGTCCCCCTCTCCATCCCCCCATCTTACCTCCTTCCCTTCCCCACAGCACCTGTATATATGTATATATGGTTGCACATATTTATTACTCTATTTATTTATTTATTTTACTTGTACACTTCTATCCTATTTATTTTATTTTGTTGGTATGTTTGGTTTTGTTCTCTGTCTCCCCCTTTTAGACTGTGAGCCCACTGTTGGGTAGGGACTGTCTCTATGTGTTGCCAATTTGTACTTCCCAAGCGCTTAGTACAGTGCTCTGCACATAGTAAGCGCTCAATAAATACGATTGATTGATTGATTGATTGATTGATTGCAGAGCACTGTACTAAGCGCTTGGGAAGGACAAGTGGGCAACATATAGAGACGGTCCCTACCCAACAGTGGGCTCACTGTTGGGGGAGACAGAGAACAAAACCAAACATGCTAACAAAATAAATATAACATATGTACAAGTAAAATAGAGTAATAAATATGTACAAACATATATCCATATATACAGGTGCTGTGGGGAAGGGAAGGAGGTAAGATGGGGGGGGATGGAGAGGGGGACGAGGGGGAGAGGAAGGAAGGGGCTCAGTCAGGGAAGGCCTCCTGGAGGAGGTGAGCTCTCAGTAGGGCCTTGAAGGGAGGAAGAGAGCTAGCTTGGCGGATGGGCAGAGGGAGGGCATATACAATAATAATAATAATAATAGCATTTATTAACCACTTACTATGTGCAAAGCACTGTTCTAAGTGCTAGGGAGGTTACAAGGTGATCAGGTTGTCCCTCGGGGGGCTCACAGTCTTCATCCCCATTTTACAGATGAGGTAACTGAGGCCCAGAGAAGTGAAGTGACTTGCCCAAAGTCACACAGCTGACAATGGGAAGAGCCGGGATTTGAACCCGTGACCTCTGACTCCAAAGCCCGGGCTCTTTCCACTGAGCCACGCTGCTCCTCCAAAATAATAATGATGGCATTTGTTAAGCGCTTACTATGGGCAAAGCACTGTTCTAAGCGCCGGGGAGGCTACAAGGTGATCAGGTTGTCCCACAGTGGGGGCTCACAGTCTTCATTCCCATTTTACAAATGAGGAAACCGAGGCCCAGAGAAGTGAAGTGACTTGCCCAAAGTCACACAGCTGACAATGGGAAGAGCCTGGATTTGAACCTGTGACCTCTGACTCCAAAGCCCGGGCTCTTTCCACTGAGCCACGCTGCATCTAAATGCCATTATTATTAATTCATTCATTTGATCGCATTTATTGAGCGCTTACTGTGTGCAGAGCACTGGACTGAGTGCTTGGGAAGTACAAGTTGGCAACATTCCTTCATTCATTCATTCATTCATTGGTATTTATTGAGCACTTACTGTGTGCAGAGCACTGGACTGAGTGCTTGGGAAGTACAAATTGGCAACATTCACTCATTCATTCATTCAATGGTATTTATTGAGCGCTTAATGTGTGCAGAGCACTGTATTAAGCGCTTGGGCAGTACAAGTTGGCAACATTTATTCATTCATTCAATCATTCAATCGTATTTATTGAGCGCTCACTGTGTGCAGAGCACTGCACTAAGCACTTGGGAAGTACAAGTTGGCAACATTCATTCATTCAATCGTATTTACTGAGCGCTTACTGTGTGCAGAGCACTGGACTGAGCCCTTGGGCAGTACAAGTTGGCAACATTCATTCATTCATTCAATGGTATTTATTGAGCGCTTGCTGTGTGCAGAGCACTGGACTGATGGGAAGTACAAGTTGGCAACATTCATTCATTCATTCAATGGTATTTATCGAGCGCTTACTGTGTGCAGAGCACTGTACTGAGCGCTTGGGAAGTACAAGATGGCAACATTCATTCATTCATTCATTCAATCGTATTTATTGAGCGCTCACTGTGTGCAGAGCACTGCACTAAGCACTTGGGAAGTACAAGTTGGCAGCATTCATTCATTCATTCAATCGTATTCACTAAGCGCTTACTGTGTGCAGAGCACTGTACTGAGCGCTTGGGCAGTACAAGTTGGCAACATTCATTCATTCATTCAATGGTATTTATTGAGCGCTTACTGTGTGCAGAGCACTGTACTGGTGGGAAGTACAAGTTGGCAACATTCATTTATTCATTCAATGGTATTTATTGAGCGCTTACTGTGTGCAGAGCACTGGACTGAGCGCTTGGGAAGTACAAGTTGGCAACCTATAGAGACGGTCCCTACCCAACAGCATTATTATTATTATTATTATTATTACCTCTCAGACCTGGGAGGCGTGCCGGCCGCCCAGCGGTCTCCCGATCCTCCTCTCTCCAGGCCGGGGGTCTCGGAGGGTCCCCGGGAAGTTTCGGCGGCGTCCCGCACGCTCCCCCGGTCCGGGGCCTCGCACCTCCCCTCCGCCTCGCTGTCGGAGAGGCCCTCGGCGGGGCTGTCTTCACCGCTCGTCTCTTCGCTGGAGGTGGTCTCGTACCTGGAGGAGAAGACGACCCTGGCTCACGCCCCCAGCCCCTCGCACCCGTCGCTCCTGAGGACAGTGCTCTGCACATAGTAAGCGCTCAATAAATAGGATTGATTGAGGCCGAGAGGGTGGGCTTGGGGGGGCAGAGGCGTCGCCTCCTAATTTAGTAGAGGTCCCGCCATTCATTCCCCTTCTAGACCGTGAGCCCACTGTTGGGTAGGGACCGTCTCTATACGTTGCCAGCTTGGACTTCCCAAGCGCTTAGTACAGTGCTCCGCACGCAGTAAGCGCTCAATAAATACAATTGATTGATCATTCGTTTAGAGAAGCAGCGTGGCTCAGTGGAAATCAATCAATCAATCGGATTTATTGACCGCTTACTGTATGCGGAGCACTGTACTAAGCGCTTGGGAAGCCCAAGTTGGCAACATAGAGAGACGGTCCCTACCCAACAGCGGGCTCACGGTCTAAAAGGGGGAGACAGAGAACAAAACCAAACATACTAACAAAATAAAATAAATAGGATAAATAGGTACAAGTAAAATAAATAAAGTCCGGGAAAGAGCCCGGGCTTTGGAGTCAGAGGTCATGGGTTCAAATCCCGGCTCCGCCAACCGTCAGCTGGGTGACTTTGGGCAAGCCACTTCGCCTCTCTGGGCCTCAGTTCCCTCGTCTGGAAAATGGGGATGAAGACTGTGAGCCCCCCCGTGGGACAACCTGATCTCCTTGTAACCTCCCCGGCGCTTAGAACGGTGCTTTGCACATAGTAAGCGCTTAATAAATGCCATCATTATTATTATTATTATTTTGGCACTCAGTAATAATCATCATCAATCGTATTTATTGAGCGCTTACTGTGTGCAGAGCACTGGACTAAGCGCTTGGGAAGTACAAATTGGCAACATATAGAGACAGTCCCTACCCAACAGCGGGCTCACAGTAATAATAATAATGATGGTATTGAAGAGCTCACTATGTGCCAAGCACTGTTCTAAGCGCTGGGGGAGATGGAAGGTGATCAGGTTGTCCCATGGGGGGCTCGCGGTCTTCATCCCCGTTTTACAGATGAGTTCACTGAGGCCCAGAGAAGTGAAGCGGATTGTCCAAGGTCACACAGCGGACAAGTGGTGGAGCGGGGATTAGAACCCACGTCCTCTGGTTCCCAAGCCTGGGCCCTTTCATTCATTCATTCATTCATTCATTCAATCATATTTATTGAGCGCTTACTGTGTGCAGAGCACTGTACTAAGCGCTTGGGAAGTACAAGTCTGCCACAAAAAGAGACGGTCCTTACCCAACAGCGGGCTCACAGTCTATAAGGGGGAGACAGACGACAAAACAAACCATATTAACAAAATAAAATAAATAGGATAAATATGTACAAGTAAAATAAATAGAGTATTATACATATATTCCACTAAGACATGCTGCTTCTGGTACCCAGTAGGTGCTCAGTAGGTACTCCCGCAGACGAACGGCCCCCGGGGAAAGTGCCCGCCGTCATCATCATCATCAGTCGTATTTATTGAGCGCTTACTATGTGCAGAGCACTGTACTAAGCGCTTGGGAAGTACAAATTGGCAACGTCTAGAGACGGTCCCTACCCAACAGCGGGCTCACAGTCTAAAAGGGGGAGACATCATCATCATCATCATCAATCGTATTTATTGAGCGCTTACTATGTGCGGAGCACTGTACTAAGCGCTTGGGAAGTACAAATTGGCAACACATAGAGACGGTCCCTACCCAACAGCGGGCTCACAGTCTAAAAGGGGGAGACAGAGAACAAAACCAAACATACTAACAAAATAAAATAAATAGAATAGATAGGTACAAGTAAAATAAATAAATAAATAAATAGAGTAATAAATATGTACAAACATATATACATATATACAGCCGTCCATAGTCCCCCCGTCTTACGCGTGCCACCGCGACCGCTGCTTACCCGCCGTTCACCCCCACGAACTGCAGGTTCTTTTTGGTCCCGGGACTGCCAGGCGGGAAGCCGGATTCCTTCTTTTTCATTATGGACCTCAGGCTGGGAGACGGGGACATCCCTAGACGGACACAACGGGATGGGTTAGCGCGGCGGGGCGAGCGGGGAGAATCCCTCCACTTCGGGCCGGGGGAGAAAAATCTGCCCGGGATATCCAGGGACACGGGACGGGATGGGATTCCTTCCAGGCTGTGGTCGGGAAAAGGCCCGTGGGGCTCGGTTTCCCGCTGAGGCCTCCTCTTCCGTGACCCCGGAAGAGGCTCCGTGTCATCTCCATTTCCTTTCCATCTGGAAAATGGGGATTAAGACCATGAGCCCCACGTGGGACAGTCTTCGAGACTGTGAGCCCACTGTTGGGTAGGGACCGTCTCTATATGTTGCCAACTTGGACTTCCCAAGCGCTTAGTACAGTGCTCTGCACACAGTAAGCGCTCAATAAATATGATTGAATGAATGAATGTTGCCAACTTGGACTTCCCAAGCACTTAGTACAGTGCTCTGCACACGGTAAGCACTTAATAAATGCGATTGAATGAATGAATCTCCATTTCCTTTCCATCTGGAAAATGGGGATTAAGACCGTGAGCCCCACGTGGGACAGTCTTCTAGACTGTGAGCCCACTGTTGGGTAGGGACTGTCTCTATATGTTGCCAACTTGGACTTCCCAAGCGCTTAGTACAGTGCTCTGCACACAGTAAGCGCTCAATAAATACGATTGAATGAATGAATGAATGAATGTTGCCAACTTGGACTTCCCAAGCGCTTAGTCCAGTGCTCTGCACACAGTAAGCGCTCAATAAATACAACCGAATGAATGAATCTCCATTTCCTTTCCATCTGGAAAATGGGGGTTAAGACCGTGAGCCCCACGTGGGACAGTCTTCGAGACTGTGAGCCCACTGTTGGGTAGGGACCGTCTCTATATGTTGCCAACTTGGACTTCCCAAGCGCTTAGTACAGTGCTCTGCACACAGTAAGCGCTCAATAAATACAATCGAATGAATGAATCTCCATTTCCTTTCCATCTGGAAAATGGGGATTAAGACCATGAGCCCCACGTGGGACAGTCTTCTAGACTGTGATGCCACTGTTGGGTAGGGACCGCCTCTATATGTTGCCAACTTGGACTTCCCAAGCGCTTAGTCCAGTGCTCTGCACACAGTAAGCGCTCAATAAATACGATTGAATGAATGAATGAATGACGTGATTACCTTGTATCCTCCCAGCGCTTAGAACAGTGCTTGGCACATAGTAAGCGCTTAACAAATGCCATTATTATCATTATTATTATAAGCCCTCATCCCCAAAGGCAAGCCTTGGGGGCCCCAGGGATCGCCTGAATCTTCCGCTTCTACAGTCCTACAGAAAAATCGTGGCTTAGTGGAAAGAGCCCGGGCTTGGGAGTCAGAGATCATGGGTTCGAATCCTGGCTCTGCCCCTTGCCAGCTGTGTGACTTTGGGCAAGCCACTTCCCCCTTCTAGACGGTGAGCCCGTTGTTGGGTAGGGATCGTCTCTATATGATGCCGACTTGTCCTTCCCAAGCGCTTAGTCCAGTGCTTTGCACACAGTAAGCGCTCAGTAAATGCGATTGAATGAATTTAACTTTAGTTCCCTCATCTATAAAAGGGGGATGAAGACTGTGAGCCCCCCGTGGGACAACCTGCTCACCGTGTATCTCCCCCAGCTTAGAACAGTGCTTTGCACATAGTAAGCGCTTACCAAATACCATCATTATTGTTGTTACCTCTCCAGTGTTTAGAACAGTGCTTTGCACATAGTAAGCGCTTAATAAATGCTATCGTTATTATCATTATTGTTATCCACGGGTTCTCTGGAAGCGGGGAACCTGCAGCTGGGGTGCTGGGAGGGAGGAGATGGTGGGAGTGGGATCATTTTGAGCAACCGCCCCCCGGGAAGGTGCTCCCCGTCCCTCGCCTCAGCGCACGGCGGAAGCATCGCCCCTCGTCGGGCCGCGGATTTACCCGGGGGCCGGGAGTCGGGGACGGGGTCCTCGGCCGGGTCCCGGGCCGGGGCTTGTTTGGAGTAGGCCGACAGCAGCAGGTTGAGGGAGTTCACCAGCTGGCACTGGATGGAGCTGAGTTTGGAGGCCGGTTGCTTGATGGCACTGGCCAGCTCGGGGTAGCCATGCTGCAGGCAGAGCCACTGCTCCTGCAGCAGCTCCTGGATCTTCTTCACGTACTGGCCCAGCGTGGCGTCGGCCGGCGTCCCCCCGCCGGGCCGCGGCTCTTCCCGGCCCCCTCTTTCCGGCCGCCCAAGGGGAACGCCATCCAAAGAGGCTGGGTCCGGGCCTGAGGCGGAGCAGCCATCTTCGCCCTCGGGCCCATCCTTCCGCTTCCCACCCGGACTCTCCTCCTGGCCCCGGCCATCCAGTCCTCCTTCCTCGATCTTAAGTTCGGTCAAGAGATACGGCGGGGGGCTGGCGGGGGATTCCGGGTTGGCTTCGGGTCCCAGAGGGAGGGTCTCGGCTGACTCTCCTCCTTCCTCAGCCCGACGGGGCCGCGCCACATCCAGGCCCAGGTCCTCTTCCCCGGCCTCCGGAAGGCGGACGCGGCCGGCCTCGTCGCGGGAGGCCCTGACCGGACCTCCCTCGAGGGGCTCCGTGTTGGTGGTGGCGTCTCTGAGGCCTCGCCCTGGCGGCCCGCCCGGCTCGGTGTGGCCGAGGCCTTCCGTCCGGGCGGTGCCGGCCACCTCTCCGGCCCGCCGGCGGAGAGCGGCCCTGGCCCGTTGCAGGGCCTCGGTCCTCCGCTCCAGCTCCCTCTCGAGCTCCGCGACCTGCTCCTTCAGGGCGGCCACGCCACCGGGCCCTTCCTCTTCCTGCCACGAAGCGTCGAGGCCCGGGCTCCGGGCAGCGGCCTTCCCGGGCGGCGGGACTTCCCCGACGTTGAGCTCTATTTCCGTCAGGAGCTGGTTTTCGAGGGCGGGCGTTGGGAGCGGGGGCGGACTGGGGAAGGGACCCTCGAGCCGGGCCTCGGCGTCTTCGCCCGGTCCCTCTGTGCCCGTGAGCGGATCCTGGCGCGGTGAAGCCATGGGCGGGCGGGAGGCCTCTTCCTCCTCCCCTGGAGGAAGGTCTACCTCCGGCCAGCTTCGTTCGGACACCGTTGGCATCGGCTCCTCGGCCTCCCGGCCTCGGTGCCGAGGTGGGGGCGGGTGTCCGAGGGCATCGGGGACCGCTGGCGCGGGGCCGAAGGTGCCCTCGGAGACCCACGCTTCATCCCGCAGCCGTGGGAGGATCGGGAGCCGTGCGGGAGAGGCCTTTGGGCCAGCCTCGTCCGAGCCGTCGGGGAGGGCGACGGGCATGCTAGAGGCCCTCAGCAACTGCGGCCTCCCTCTCCCGCCGGCCTCCTCGGGCCCGGTGGCCACCTGCAGCTGCGGCCCGCAGAAGGGCCCGGGATGCCCATCCCCTGGGGGTGGCAAGCGGGCAACCGGCCCCGTCTCGACGGACGCTTCCGTGGGCCCCGCCGGGCCCGAGGGCGGCCGGCCGGGCCTCCGGCCCTCGTCGGGGAGGCTGAAGTTCCGGGGCAGGGTGCTGAACTTGGCCTGCTTGGCTTTCCTGCGGACGCAGATCCTCCTGATGGTGTTCCCTTTCTCGATGTCGTCGACGTACTTCAGAAAGTCCAGGTCCAGGTGAAAGCCGTAGGGCGTCTCCACCGAGTAAGGGTCGTTCGGGGCCGGGCCTTGGCGCCCGTCTCCCGGCGGGGGCTGGCCTTCCTCTGGAAAACAGGAGATCGGTCGTTCATTCAGTCGTATTTATTGAGCACTCATCATCATCATCATCAATCGTATTTATTGAGTGCTTACTATGTGCAGAGCACTGTACTAAGTGCTTGGGAAGTACAAATTGGCAACATATAGAGACAGTCCCTACCCAACAGTGGGCTCACAGTCTAAAAGGGGAAGACAGAGAACAAAACCAAACATACTAACAAAATAAAATAAATAGAATAGATATGTACAAGTAAAATAAATAAATAAATAGAGTAATAAATATGTACAAACATATATCCATATATACAGGTGCTGTGGGGAAGGGAAGGAGGTAAGAAGGAGGAGATGGAGAGGGGGATGAGGGGGAGAGGAAGGAAGGGGCTCAGTCTGGGAAGGCCTCCTGGAGGAGGTGAGCTCTCAATAGGGCCTTGAAGGGAGGAAGAGAGCGAGCTTGGCGGATGGGCAGAGGGATTGGGGGCATTCCAGGCCCGGGGGATGACGTGGGCCGGGGGTCGATGGCGGGACAGGCGAGAACGAGGTACAGTGAGGAGATTAGCGGTGGAGGAGCGGAGGGTGCGGGCTGGGCAGTAGAAGGAGAGAAGGGAGGTGAGGTAGGAGGGGGCGAGGTGATGGACAGCCTTGAAGCCCAGGGTGAGGAGTTTCTGCCTGATGCGCAGATTGATCGGTAGCCATTGGAGGTTTTTGAGGAGGGGAGTGATATGTCCAGAGCGTTTCTGGACAAAGATAATCCGGGCAGCAGCATGAAGTATGGATTGAAGTGGAGAGAGACACGAGGATGGGAGATCAGAGAGAAGGCTGATGCAGTAGTCCAGACGGGATAGGATGAGAGCTTGAACGAGCAGGGTAGCGGTTGGGATGGAGAGGAAAGGGCGGATCTTGGCAATGTTGCGGAGCTGAGACCGGCAGGTTTTGGTCACGGCTTGGATGTGAGTGGTGAATGAGAGGGCGGAGTCGAGGATGACACCAAGGTTGCGGGCTTGTGAGACGGGAAGGATGGTAGTGCCGGCAACAGAGATGGGAAAGTCAGGGAGAGGGCAAGGTTTGGGAGGGAAAACAAGGAGTTCAGTCTTCGACATGTTGAGCTTTAGGTGGCAGGCAGACATCCAGATGGAGATGTCCCGAAGGCAGGAGGAGATGAGAGCCTGGAGAGAGGGGGAGAGAGCAGGGGCGGAGATGTAGATCTGGGTGTCATCAGCGTAGAGATGATAGTTGAAGCCATGGGAGCGAATGAGGTCACCAAGGGAGTGCGTGTAGATCGAGAACAGAAGGGGACCAAGCACTGAACCTTGGGGAACCCCCACGGTAAGAGGATGGGAGGGGGAGGAGGAGCCTGCAAAAGAGACTGAGAATGAACGACCGGAGAGGTAAGAGGAGAACCAGGAGAGGACGGAGCCTGTGAAGCCAAGGTCGGATAGCGTGTTGAGGAGAAGGGGGTGGGCCACAGTGTCGAAGGCAGCTGAGAGGTCGAGAAGGATTAGGACAGAGTAGAAGCCGTTGGATTTGGCAAGCAGGAGGTCATTGGTGACCTTTGAGAGGGCAGTTTCCGTGGAATGTAGGGGACAGAAGCCAGACTGGAGGGGGTTGAGGAGAGAGTTGTTGTTGAGGAATTCTAGGCAGCGCGTATAGACAACCCGTTCAAGGAGTTTGGAAAGGAATGGTAGGAGGGATATGGGACGATAACTAGAAGGTGAGGTGGGGTCGAGAGAGGGTTTTTTTAGGATGGGAGAGACATGGGCATGTTTGAAGGCAGAGGGGAAGGAACCAGTGGAGAGTGAGCGGTTGAAGATGGAAGTTAAGGAGGGGAGAAGGGATGGAGCGAGAGATATCATGAGATGAGAGGGAATGGGGTCAGAAGCACAGGTGGCCGGAGTAGCGCTTGAGAGGAGGGAGGAGAGCTCCTCTGAGGATACCGCTGGGAAGGATGGGAGAGTAGCGGAGAGTGTTGAGAGCCGGGGGGATGGAGAAAAGGGGGGAAGAGACTTTGGGGAGGTTGGACCTGTTGGATTTAATTTTGTTAATGAAGTAGGAGGCCAGATCGTTGCGGGTGAGGAGGGGGAGGAACCGGGGGCCTGAGAAGGGAGTTGAATGTACGGAAGAGCTGGCGGGGGCGATGGGCATGGGTGTCAATAAGGGAGAAATAGTTTTGTCTGGCAGAAGAGAGGGCTGACTGCTCACTGTGACTGCTCACTGTGTGCAGAGCACTGTACTAAGCACTTGGGAAGTACAATCAATCAATCAATCATATTTATTGAGCGCTTACTGTGTGCAGAGCACTGTACTAAGCGCTTGGGAAATACAAGTTGGCAATGTATAGAGACGGTCCCTACCCAACAATGGGCTCACAGTCTAGTGAACAGAGGACCTCTGTGCCTCAGTCCCCTTGTCTGTAAAATGGGGATGAAGACTGTGAGCCCCCCCCGTGGGACAACCTGATCACCTTGTATCCTCCCCAGCGCTTAGAATAGTGCTTTACACATAGTAAGCGCTTAATAAATGCCATTAGTAGTATTATTATTATTACCCCTGCGCTTAGTACAGTGCCTGGCACATAGGAAGCGCTTAACAAATGCCACAATTTTATTTCCATTTCCCTCTCTGCCCTGTTTTATTTTGTTAGTATGTTTGGTTTTGTTCTCTGTCTCCCCCTTTTAGACTGTGAGCCCACTGTTGGGTAGGGACTGTCTCTATATGTTGCCAACTTGGACTTCCCAAGCGCTTAGTACAGTGCTCTGCACACAGTAAGTGCTCAATAAATACGATTGATTGATTGATTGATTGATTGATTGACTCTCTCTCTCTGATCCGACTTTTCCTCTCTGTCCTGTCTTTCCCTGTCCATGCCATCTCCTGGGCGGGAGTCAGAGGGTCATGGGTTCTAATCCCAGCTCCGCCACTTGTCGGCTCTGTGACCGTGGGCAAGTCACTTCACTTCTCTGGGCCTCAGTTGCCTCATCTGTAAAATGGGGATTGAGACTGTGAGCCCCACGTGGGACGGGGACTGTGTCCAACCCGGTTTGCTTGTGTCCATCCCAGCGCTTAGTTCAGGGCTTGGCACATAGTAAGCGCTTAACGAATCCCACAATTCTGGGCCAGAGAGCGGGACCGGAGGTCAGGAGATCCGGGTTCCGATCCCCGCTCTGCCACTGGCCTGCTGTGTGATCCTGGGCAAGTCACTAACCCTCTCTGGGCCTCACTTTCCTCTTCTCTAACATTGGGATTAAATCCCTGTTTTCTCCCCTGCTTTAGAACGTGAACCCCATGAGACAGAGACTGTGTCCAATCTGATTGTATTGAATCAATCAATCAATCGTATTTATTGAGCGCTTACTGTGTGCAGAGCACTGTACTAAGCGCTTGGGAAGTCCAAGTTGGCAACATATAGAGACGGTCCCTACCCAACAGTGGGCTCACAGTCTAGAAGGGGGAGGCAGAGAACAAAACCAAACATATTAACAAAATAAAATAGAATAGATATGTACCTCAGTGTTTAACTTGGCACTCAAGTAAGCACTGAACAAATATCACAACAACAATCATCATCCTCATTATTATTATCGGAGAAGCAGCGTGGCTCAGTGGAAAGAGCCCGGGCTTTGGAGTCAGAGGTCGTGGGTTCAAATCCCGACTCCGCCGCTTGTCAGCTATGTGACTTAGGGCAAGTCTCTTCACTTCTCTGGGCCTCAGTTCCCTCATCTGGAAAATGGGGGTGAAGACTGTGAGCCCCACGTGCGACAATCTGATTACCTTGTATCCCCCCCAGCGCTTAGAACAGTGCTTTGCACATAGTAAGTGCTTAACAAATACCAAAATACCAAATTTTATTTTTACAAAATACCAAAATTATTATTATTATTATTAGATCGTGAGCCTCTTGCAGATCGTAGGCTGTGATTATCTCGCATCTAGGCCAGTGCTTAGCATGTGGGCTGGCAAATAGCGAGAGCCTAATAAAAACTATAATTCACTATAATTAGAATCAGGCCCAAGTGAGATGGAAGAGATGGAGACTCTTGTTTATTTCTGGATCTCGTTTAAGACTGCATTGTATAACGATTGTTGCTGTTGAACCCTTTAAGAAAGAAAACCCTGGTTGTTTTTTACGGTATTTGTTGAGCGCTTACTCTGTGTCAAACACTGTTCTAAGCGCTGGGGTAGATACAAGTTAATTAGGCCGGACACGGTCCCTGTCCCGCATGGGGCTCGTGGTCTAAGTAGGAGGGAGAACGGGAGAACTGAGGCAGAGAGAAGGGAAGTGACTTGTCCAAGGTCGCGCAGAAGCAGCATGGTGTGGTGGATAGAGCCTAGGAATCATCATCATCATCATCAATCGTATTTATTGAGCGCTTACTATGTGCAGAGCACTGTACTAAGCGCTTGGGAAGTACAAATTGGCAACATATAGACAGTCCCTACCCAACAGTGGGCTCACAGTCTAAAAGGGGGAGACAGAGAACAAAACCAAACATACTAACAAAATAAAATAAATAGAATAGATATGTACAAATAAAATAAATAAATAAATAGTGTAATAAATATGTACAAACATATATACATATATACAGGTGCTGTGGGAAAGGGAAGGAGGTAAGATGGGGGGGATGAAGAGGGGGACGAGGGAGAGAGGAAGGGGCTCAGTCTGGGAAGGCCTCCTGGAGGAGGTGAGCTCTCAGTAGGGCCTTGAAGGTCAGAAGGTCATGGGTTCTAATCCCGACTCTGCCACCCGGGAAGCAGCGTGGCTCAGTGGAAAGAGCGCGGGCTTGGGAGTCTGAGGTCATGGGTTCGATTTCCGGCTCCGCCACTTGTCAGCTGTGTGACTCTGGGCAAGTCACTTCACTTCTCTGGGCCTCAGTTCCCTCATCTGGAAAATGGGGGTTAAAACTGTGAGCCCCCCGTGGGCCAACTTGATCACTTTGTATCCCCCCAGCGCTTAGAACAGTGCTTTGCACATAGTAAGCGCTTAATAAATGCCATCATTATTATTATTATGTCTGCTGTGTGATCTTGGGCAAATCATTTAACTTCCCTGGGCCTCGGTTCCCTCATCTGTAAATGGGGATTGAGACTGTGAGCCCCACGTGGGACAGGGACTGCAACCAACTCATTCATTCATTCAATCGTATTTATTGAGCGCTTACTGTGTGCAGAGCACTGTACTAAGCGCTTGGGAAGTACAAGTCGGCAACATAGAGAGACGGTCCCTACCCACCAGCGGGCTCACAGTCTAGAAGGGGGAGGCAGAGAACAAAACAAAACATATTAATGAAATAAATAGAATAAACATGTACAAATAAAATAAATAAAAAATAAATAAATAAACTCAATATACTTGTATCCACCCCCGCGCTTCGAACAGTGCCCAGCACATAGTAAGCGCTTAACAAATACCATCGTTAGTATTATCAATCAATCAATCAATCGTATTTATTGAGCGCTTACTGTGTGCAGAGCACTGGACTAAGCACTTGGGAAGTACAAGTTGGCAACGTATAGAGACGGTCCCTACCCAACAGCGGGCTCACAGTCTAGAAGGGGGAGACAGAGAACAAAACATATTAATAAAATAAATAGAATAAAACATGTACAAATAAAATAAATAAAAAATAAATAAATAAACTCGATTTACTTGTATCCACCCCCGCGCTTCGAACGGTGCCCGGCACATAGTAAGCGCTTAACAAATGCCATCGTTAGTATTATTAATCAATCAATCGTATTTTTTGAGCTCTTGCTGTGTGCAGAGCACTGCGCTAAGCACTTGGGAAGTACAAGTTGGCAACACATAGAGCGCTTAGAACAGTGCTTTGCACATAGTAAGCGCTTAACAAATACCATTATTATTATTATTATTATAGAGACAGTCCCTACCCACGGAGCCGGGGTTAGGCCCCGTTTCTCCTGATTCCAAGGCCTGTTCTCTTTCCATTGGGACACGCTGCTTCTCAGTTATTTGTTTATCATCAACCGTATTTATTGAGCGCTTACTGTGTGCCGAGCACTGTACTAAGCGCTTGGGAAGTACAAGTTGGCAACAGAGAGCCCCTGAGGGATCGGAGCTTGGAAGCGGAACCAGCGATATGGGAGACGGGGCAGGCTGGGCCTGGGAGGGAAGCATTTGGCGTTCCTCGAATTCCCAGTAGCCAGCCGTCAGGGTCGGCTAGCGAACGGGGGGGTTTACTAGCCACCAGGACCCCGGTGTTAGAAGCCGTGTGTCTGACCCCAAATGTCACCAGAAATGTCACCGGACCAGTCGAAAGAAAGAGACGAGGAGTCCGGGAGCCGCGTCCGTAGGAGGAGAGACGAAGAAGGTTAAAACTCTCCCGCTTGGGAAAGACGCAGGCCGAGCGGGGACGTGGTTGGAGACTAAAAACCCGCCAAGGGTGTGGAAAGACCCAACGCGGAATTGCGGTTCACCACCGGAGCGGGAAAGATGGGAAGAGGTTCATTAAAACCCGAAGGGGGCCGGTTTGAAACCGAGGACACGGTTCTTCTCGGAGCAGATGGAAAACAGATGGAATTCGTTACCGCGCGAAGTTGCGCCGGTGGGGGAGAACATTCAAGAAGGGTTGGGAATAAATTCACGGAAAAGCAGTCCCCCATGGTCACGGAGGGAGAGTCAGGGGGGTCGGATGGTCGTCAGCGGGAGAGGCAGGGAGGGAGAAGGGAGAGCCGGGGGGGCCGGGTCAGATGGAGAAAGAGTCAGACGTTGCCAACTTTTCTTCCCAAGCGCTTAGCCCAGTGCTCTGCACATAGTAAGTGCTCAATAAATACGATTGACTGAATGAGAAGGGCAATTTGAGGAATGGCGATGCTGGGTCATTGGAGGGAGAGTCAAGGATGGAGAGGGGCAGTTAGGGGGGTTGGCTGGTCCACCCCTAAACAGAAGGGCGAGTGTCCGTAAGCCGGAGAAAAAGCATACAGTTTCTCCAGTTTTGTCTTAATGGTATTTGTTAAGGGCTTGCGTTGCGTCAAACACTGCTCTAAGCGCTGCGATGGACACAGTCCCCGTCCGCCTGGGGCTCAGAATCTAAATAGGGTTTGTATAAAAAATGAAAATAAATGATGGTATTTGTTAAGCACCTACTATGTGCAACAAACTGTTCTGAGCGCTGGGGAGGTTACAAGATGATCAGGTTGTCCCACGGGGGGGCTCACAGTTTTAATCCCCATTTTTTACAGAAGAGGGAACTGAGACCCAGAGAAGTAAAGCGACTTGCCCAAAGTCACACAGCTGACAGTTGGCGGAGCCGGGATTTGTCCCCATTTTTTACAGAGGAGGGAACTGAGGCCCAGAGAAGGGAAGCGACTTGCCCAAAGTCACCCAGCTGACAGTTGGCGGAGCCGGGATTTGAACCCATGACCTCTGACTCCAAAGCCCGGGCTCTTTCCACTGAGCCACGCTGTATCCATCCCGGCGCTTGATAAAGGAACTGGCACACAGTAAGCGCTTACCTAATACCAGAATTATTATTATCCTCTAGCCTGTAAGCTTGTTGTGGGCAGGGAATGTGTCAGTTTATTATTGTATTGTCCCCTCCCAAGTGCTTAGTACAGTGCTCTGCACACAGTAAGCGCTCAGTAAATATGATTGAGTTGGATGAATGAATGAATGAGGGAGAACAGGTATTTAATCCCCATTTGATAGTTGAGGGAACTGAGGCCCAGAGATGATAATAATGATGATGGCATTTGTTAAGCGCTTACTATGTGCCAAGCACTGTTCTAAGCGCTTGAGGGGGGATACAAGGTGATCAGGTTGTCCCACGTGGGGCTCACAGTCTTCATCCCCATTTCCCAGATGAGGTAACCGAGGCACAGAGAAGTGAAGTGACTTGCCCAAAGGCACACAGTACTTCCCAAGCACTTAGTACACTGCTCTGCATACAGTAAGCGCTCAATAAATACGATTGATGATGATGATGAAGGGGTGGAGCCGAGATTAGAACCCATGACCTCCGACTCCCAAGCCCGGGCTCTTTCCACTGAGCCACGCTGTCGTGCCCAAGGTTACACAGCAAGCAGCCGGCAGGGCCGGATTTAGAACCCAGGCCCTCTGATTCCCAGCCCGTGCTCTTTCATTCATTCATTCATTCATTCAATCGTATTTATTGAGCGCTTACTGTGTGCACAGCACTGTACTAAGCGCTTGGGAAGTCCAAGTTGGCAACATATAGAGACGGTCCCTACCCAACAGCGGGCTCACGGTCTAGAAGAAGGCCATGCTGCTTCTCCAGGTGCCCGGGTGCCCGGCGTGAGATGGATGGGCTGGATGGAGCCAATGGTGGCACCATGGCACTTTGATTTATAAGCTTTTGGTCAGATGTCTTCCTGGCAGAGGGCTTGCAAATAATAATAATAATAATAACAATAATAATAATAATAATGGCATTTATTAAGCGCTTACTAGGTAAGCGCTTAATAAATGCCATTATTATTATTATGTGAAAAGCACTGTTCTAAGCGCTGGGGAGGTTACAAGCTGATCAGGTTGTCCCAAGGGGGGCTCACAGTCTTCATCCCCATTTTCCAGATGAGGGAACTGAGGCCCAGAGAAGTGAAGTGACTTGCCCAAAAGTCACCCAGCTGACAGTTGGCGGAGCCGGGATTTGAACCCCTGACCTCTGACTCCAAAGCCCGGGCTCTTTCCGCTGAGCCACGCTGCTCGTTCACACTCTCATCGTTCATTCACTCAATCGTATTTATTGAGCGCTTACTTTGTGCAGAGCACTGTACTAAGCGATTGGGAAGTTCTGTTTATTTTAGTTTGTTAATATGTTTTGTTTGTATATGCTTGTACAGATTGATTACTCTATTTTGCTCAGACGTATTGACTATTCTATTTAATATGAAGGGGAGTAAAATAGACGCTCCCCCTCCTACCTGGACTACAGGGAACGTGTGTCTGATCTGATCTGATCTGATCTGATTGGAGAAGCAGCGTGGCTCCGTGGAAAGAGCCCGGGCTTTGGAGTCAGAGGTCATGGGTTCGAATCCCAGCTCTGCCAGTTGTCAGCTGTGTGACTTTGGGCAAGTCACTTCACTTCTCTGGGCCTCAGTTCCCTCATCTGTAAAACGGGGATGAAGACTGTGAGCCCCCCATGGGACAACCTGATCACCTTGTAACCTCCCCAGCGCTTAGAACAGTGCTTTGCACATAGTAAGCGCGCAATAAAAGCCATTATTATTATTATTATTATTATTATTATTAGCCTGGGTCCGTCCCAGTGCTTTGCAGGGCGTTTGACGCATCACAAGTGCTTAATACCGCAACTATCATCATCAATCGTATTTATTGAGCGCTTACTATGTGCAGAGCACTGTACTAAGCTCTTGGGAAGGACAGATTGGCAACATATAGAGACGGTCCCTACCCAACAGTGGGCTCACAGTCTAAAAGGGGGAGACAGAGAACAAAACCAAACATACTAACAAAATAAAATAAATAGAATAGATATGTACAAGCAAAATAAATAAATAAATAGAGTAATAAATATGTACAAACTATCATAATAATAATAATAATTATCCCAATTATTATCCCAGACTGAGCCCCCTCCTTCCTCTCACCCTCCCCCATCCCTCCTCCTTGCCTCCTTCCCCTCCCCACAGCACTTGTATATATGTTTGTACATATTTATTCCTCTTTATCTATTTTACCTATACATATTTATTCCATTTATTTCATTTTGTCGAGATGTTTTGTCTTGTTGTCTGTCTCCCCCTTCTAGACTGCGAGCCCGCTTTATTTCTACCTATTTTGACGACTTGCCCCCTGTCCACATGTTCCGTTATGTTGTCTGTCTCCCCCTTCTAGCCTGTGAGCCCGCTGTTGGGTCATCATCAATCGTATTTATTGATTTATTGATGATTTATTGATTTATTGACGGGTCGGGCCCGTCTCTATAGGTTGCCACCAAGCGCTTAGTCCAGTGCTCTGCACACAGTCAGCGCTCAATAAATACGATTGAATGAATGAATGAATGAAGTCACAACCTCATTTAAACTGGGCCTCAGTCTTCTCAGCTGTAAAAGGGGGATAAGATCCCCGTTCTCCCCACCTCTTGGGCCGTGAGGCCCGCCGGGGAAGGGGACTGGACCGGATCCGACTTTCTGCCACCTACCCCGGGGTGTAGCCCACTCCTGGGCACCCAACAAGTGGTTTCCCACCAAGACGGTGGTAAAGGCCAGGTCTCCCCTTGGCGTCCCTCCCCGCCACCCCACGCGCCCCCCGGACGGTCCCGGCCGCGGCTGGCCTACCGTGGGTCCTCTCCATCTTCGGGCGCGCCCCGGGTCGGCCGGTCGGGCCTCCGTCTCGTCCGTCTCGGGCCGGGAGCCGGCTGGCCGGGAACCCTGCGGACAGGTGTGAGTGGAAGCGTGCTGGGCATTCATTCATTCGATCGTATTTATTGAGCACTTACTGCGTGCAGAGCACTGGACTAAGCGCTTGGGAAGTCCAAGTTGGCAACATATAGAGACGGTCCCTATCCAACAGTCATGGGACTCGCCCGCTGGCGGCTGAGTGGGGTGTGATGGGGATGGCCACCCACGCAGCCTCCCAGCATGCCAACCCCTCTCAATCAATCATTCAATCAATCGTATTTATTGAGCGCTTACCGTGTGCAGAGCACTGTACTAAACGCCTGGGAAGTCCAAGTTGGCAACATATAGAGACAGTCCCTACCCAACAGTGGGCTCACAGTCTCGAAGACTGTCCCACGTGGGGCTCACGGTCTTAATCCCCATTTTCCAGATGGAAAGGAAATGGAGATTCATTCATTCAATCGTATTTATTGGGCGCTTACTGTGTGCAGAGCACTGTACTAAGCGCTTGGGAAGTCCAAGTTGGCAACATATAGAGACGGTCCCTACCCAACAGTGGGCTCACAGTCTAGAAGACTGTCCCACGTGGGGCTCACGGTCTTAATCCCCATTTTCCAGATGGAAATGAAATGGAGATTCATTCATTCAGTCGTATTTATTGAGCGCTTACTGTGTGCAGAGCACTGTACTAAGCGCTTGGGAAGTCCAAGTTGGGAACATATAGAGACGGTCCCTACCCAACAGTGGGCTCACAGTCTAGAAGGGGGACATGGGACTCTCCCGCTGGCGGCTGAGTGGGGTGTGATGGGGATGGCCACCCACGCAGCCTCCCAGCATGCCAACTCCTCTCAATCAATCAATCAATCAATCGTATTTATTGAGCGCTTAGTGCGTGCAGAGCACTGGACTAAGCGCTTGGGAAGTCCAAGTTGGCAACATCTAGAGACGGTCCCTACCCAACAGTGGGCTCACAGTCTAGAAGACTGTTTCATCCCTCCTGGAGACGCCACTGCGGGGAGATGAGATTCCCTGGTGTCCGGTCGGTCTCCCGTCCCCGGGTTGGGGCGAGAGAACGAGGGATCGTTGTGGAGGGGCGGGTGGGGAGGCGACCCCCTCAACGTATCCCCCCGCTTTACCAACATGAGGTAAAAATAATAATGATGGTTATTTGTTAAGCGCTTACTATGTGCAAAGTCACTTTGGGCAAGCCACTTCACTCCTCTGGGCCTCAGTTACCTCATCTGAAAAATGGGGATGAAAGACTGTGAGCCCCCCGTGGGACAACCTCGGCGCTTAGAACGGTGCTCGACACATAGTAAGCGCTTAACGAATACCATTATTATTATTATTTTCAGCGCTTAGTACGGTGCCAGGCACATAGTAAGTGCTTAATAAATGCCAGAATTATTAGTATTATCAGGTCTAAGCGCTGAAAAATTGCCGCCGTGAGCCGGCGAGGGCGTAGCTGGAAACATAGTAAGGTTTGTTAAGCGCTTACTAGGTGCCGACTTCTAGACTATGACCGTGAGCCCGTTGATGGGTAGGGACCGTTCTCCAGATGTTGCCAACTTCTACTTCCCAAGCGCTTAGTAATAATCTGGACTATGACTGTGAGCCCGTTACTGGTTAGGGACCGTCTCTATATGTTGCCAATTTGGACTTCCCAAGCGCTTAGTACAGTGCTCTGTGCTCAATAATTAAGAATGAATGAATGAATGAATGAATTTATCCAGCACTTCCTAAAGCTGTGCACATCAAGCTGGGGGCTGAATAACTTGTACTTCCCAAGCGCTTAGTACAGTACTCGGCACACAGTAAGCGCTCAATAAATACAATTGATTGATTGATTGATTGATTGAATACAGCCTGATCGGTTCCGACGCGGTCTCTGGCCCACACGAGGCCCCCAGTCCAACAGGGAGGGAAGAAGCGAGAGCAACGATCCCATCCGGGGTCGATCCGGGAACGAGGCCCAAGACCCAACCATCGTTTTCCGCCTCGGCCACCCCAGGCTGGGCTCCTGGCGGGAAGGCCGGGAAATCCTGGAAAAAACTCCCTCCCTCTTTCTCCTTTCCCCCATTCCTTAGAAAGCGCCATTTTGTCCGACGGGCTCGACAGGAAGCTGAATCGGGGGCCACCGGAGAGGGGCTTCCAAAGCAAACTTCGGCGTTCTCCTATTTTGTCCTTCGGAGCCGCCCCCGTCCTTTCCCCTCATTATCCAACAGCCATTCTTGGGCGGGCGGAGAGCCAAGATAAACAGCATCTTGGATTTTTATTTGAAGCGGATTGGCTTCAAAGTCTAATCTTGACGTACCTCCCTGCTGCTTCCCCTCCCCGACACACAAAATTCCTAGAGCTTCCAGTCAGCCGCGTGCCAGGGCATCCTCACGGCCTCCCCCGCCAGGCCTGGCGGCCGCCTTCTCCGGATAGCAACTCCCAATCACCCCGACCGCCTCGTCGCCCGGCCTCCGCTGCCCGTCCTTTCTTGGATCACCCGAAGTAGACCTCGGCTTCCAAAGCCCCGTCCGCATTCCCGGAACGGATGCCAAGCCCGAACGTAGGTGAGGGGCCACCGGGAGAACCCGGACCGTTCCCCGCTCCGAACCGTCCCACTCTGCGACGGCACACAAAGGGATTGTTCATCCCAAATCGACGGCACATCGATCCTTCGTCACGCTCTCCAGCGCCCTATCTTTCCGCCGCCGCTTCCCGTCCACGCCTGGGATGCAGCAGCCGGGTTGGGAGTGCTTGGCTCCGAAAGGAGAACTCTCCGGAAGGCTGAAGTCTCGGGGTGACTAGTTCGTTCCCCTCCACCCCACGGCGTGGGCCGGGAGGATCGGGACGCCCCGCGGGATGCCAACCGCTGGACGTCAGCAGCCGGACAGTGGGCGTCTGATTCCTGCCCTGGTTTCACCTCCAGGGAAGGCCGGAAGCCGAGCCGAAGTCCCGGAGCCGGACCCACGCCCCGCTATCCTGCTTGTGACCGCCTCGACTTGCCGTTGGCACGAAGCCCCCCGTCTGCCTCCCCGCAGATGGCATTTGAGAAGAAAATGACTCGTGAGGCGTATCCCCATAAGCGCTCAATAAATACGATTGATGATGATGATGATGATGAGGCCCCGCTTAGCTTCTCACCCTGCGGAAACACCTCCGGGTCACCGTGGTGGCCCCTGCCCCTCACTCGTCAAATCAATCAATCAATCAATCAATCGTATTTATTGAGCGCTTACTGTGTGCAGAGCACTGTACTAAGCGCTTGGGAAGTACAAGCTGGCAACATATAGAGACAGTCCCTACCCAACAGTGGGCTCACAGTCTAAAATAATAATAATAATAATGATGGCATATGTTAAGCGCTTACTATCACTGTTCCAAGAGCTGGGGGGGACACAGGGTGATCAGGTTGTCCCACGTGGGGCTCACAGTCTTCATCCCCATTTTACGGATGAGGGAACTGAGGCTCAGAGAAGTGAAGTGACTTGCCCGAGGTCACACAGCAGACATGTGGCGGAGCTGGGAGTCGAACCCCTGACCTCCGACTCCAAAGCCCGGGCTCTTTCCGCCGAGCCAAGCTGCAAATCCAGAAGAGAAAGAGCATGGCTCGGTGGAAAGAGCCCGGGCTTTGGAGTCGGAGGTCAGGGGTTCAAATCCCGGCTCCGCCACTTGTCAGCTGTGTGACTTTAGGCAAGTCACTTAACTTCTCTGGGCCTCAGTTCCCTCATCTGTCAAATGGGGATGAAGACTGTGAGCCCCACGTGGGACAACCTGATTACCGTGTATCCCCCCAGCGCTTAGAACAGTGCTTTGCACATAGTAAGCACTTAATAAATGCCATCATTATTATTTGGAGTCAGAGGTCATGGGTTCAAATCCCAGCTCTGCCAATTGCCAGCTGTGTGACTTTGGGCAAGTCACTTCACTTCTCTGGGCCTCAGTTTCCTCAACTGGAAAATGGGGATTAAGACTGTGAGCCCTCCTTTGGACAACCTGATCACCCTGTAACCCCCCAGCGCTTAGAACAGTGCTTTGCACATAGTAAGCGCTTAATAAATGCTATCATTAAATCCGCCCCAGTGCGAGCGGCTGAGCTGGAACCGCGATTCCTGAAGTCCCCCAGTTCTCCCGGTGATCCAGCAACCTGCCAGGCGGCCTAGTAGACACTGAATCTACATTTCAGTGAAGAGAAGCAGCGTGGCTCAGTGGAAAGAGCCCGGGCTCTGGAGTCAGAGGTCATGGGTTTGAATCCCGGCTCTGCCACTTGTCACCTGTGTGACTTGGGGGCAAGTCACTTCACTTCTCTGGGCCTCAGTGACCTCATCTGGAAAATGGAGTTAAAATTGTGTGAGCCCCCCCATGGGACAAACTGGTCAGCTGGTAACCTCCCTGATGTTTGGCACATTCCTTCATTCAATCGCATTTATTGAGCGCTTACTGCGTAAGCGCTTGGGAAGTACAAGTTGGCAACATATAGAGACGGTCCCTACCCAACAGCGGGCTTACGGAGCGCTTAACGAATACTAACATTATTATTATTATTATTTCAGATTTGCGCCCGCTCAGAGGCGGCGGATGCCGACGGACAGGGAATAATAATAATAATAATAATGGTGGTATTGGTTAAGCGCTTACTATGTGCAAAGCACTGTTCTAAGCGCTGGGGGGGGATACAAGGTGATCAGGTTGTCCCACAGGGAGCTCACAGTCTTAATCCCCATTTTACAGATGAGGGAACTGAGGCCCAGAGAAGTTAAGTGACTTGCCCGAAGTCACTTAATGAGAGAGGAGCCGCCGAAATGACCCCACGATGGGCTCCTCCAACCTCCCCGCACTCCCTGCCCCGGAGGGCCCCGGGTCGGAGATGGACGAGACGGGGCGGCCTGGCAGGAGGGGACAAGGACACGCCGCTCGGCCCTCTTCGTTGCCGCGTCCCTCGCTCGACTAGCAGGACGCAGCGTTTGCGCCGAGGATGCCAGCTGAGGGCCGTGGGTCCGCCGCTCTCTGGGATCCGACCTTCCCCGTGAGAGTGGGGATAAATGCCCCTCTCTCAAATTTGAGATCGAAACTGAACCCATTTTTGCAAGTTGGGCTTCGTACGGTGTCAAGGAAAAGAAGGTAAGTTTGGGTGTCGCCGTCGTAGGACTCTTTCTCCCTTGAAAGAACCGTCGTAGATTATGAACATTTTGCAAAAGCGTTGCCAAAATTGAGTCTTACGTGGTAACCAGGAAGGAAACATTATTTTATCACCTGTCTACATGTTGTGTTTCATTGTCTGTCCCCCTTCTAGACTGTGAGCCCGTTGTTGGTCTCTATAGGTTGCCGACTTGTACTTCCCAAGCGCTTAGTACAGTGCTCGGCACACAGTAAGCGCTCAATAAATATGATTATCTTTTAGACTGTGAGCCCACTGTTGGGTAGGGACTGTCTCTATATGTTGCCAGTTTGTACTTCCCAAGCGCTTAGTACAGTGCTCTGCACACAGTAAGCGCTCAATAAATATGATTGAATGAACAATAAGGAACGTGGAGCCCTGACCCCATCCCGCCTCAGACGACCGGGGCCCCTTTTGTGCAAAATGAGGACGATGATACTTGCGTCCCAACAATAATAATAATAACAATGGTATTTGTTAAGCCCTTACTACGTGCCAAGCACTGTTCTGAGCACTTGGAGACATACAGAGTTAGCAGGTTGCCCCGGGTGGGGCTCACACTCTGAATCTCCATTTTACAGAGGAGCCAACTGAGGCCCAGAGAAGCAAAGTGACTTGTCCAAAGTCACACAGCTAAGTGGCGGAGCCGGGATTAGAACCCACAACCTCCGACTCCCAAGCCTGGGCTCTTTCCGCCAAGCCACGCTGCTTCTCGTTAAGCATTGGAGGTGCTTAATAATTCTTTGCACATAGTAAGCACTTAATAAATGTCATTATTATTGTTATTAATAATAATAATTATAATATATATAATATATTTATATTTATAAATTATATATAATTATAAATTATAATTTATATATGTATTATATTATTATATATATAAATATATAATATATATAAACATATATGTATAATATATAAATATATATTTATTTTATATTATATTATATATAAATTACAAATTATATATAAATATATATGATATTATTATACATATGATAATAAATAATTATAATTGATAATAATTAATAATAATAATACCAAATGCCAGGCAATCCCCGGACCCTGGGAATATAACTGGTTCACATAGTGGACATCTAAACTGAAAAGAAAACTTTTTGGAATCCGCAGGTTTCTTAAGGGGGCACACATCTGTGGATCTTATTTCAAGACCTTCAACTGGAGGGTCCGCTACTGAACAACTAGAAACTATTCATTCCTTCATTCAGTCGTATTTATTGAGCGCTTACTGTGTGCAGAGCGCTGTACTAAGCGCTTGGCAACATATAGAGACGGTCCCTACCCAACAGTGGGCTCCTTCTGAGGTCCTGACGACTTTGGTGTTTTTTCTCCCGGGAGATAATGTGAGAGTGTAAGCTCCTTGTGGGTAGGAAATGAGACCTGGAGAAGCAGTGCGGCCTAGCGGGTAGATCGTGAGCCCGGGAATCAGAAGGATCCGGGTGCTAATCCTGGAGCCGCCATTTGCCTGCTTTGAGACCTTGGGCAAGTCACTTCACTTCTCTGTGCCTCAGTTCCCTCGCTTGTGAAATGGGGATTGAGACTGAGCCCCCTGAGACTGCAGCCAACTTGATTTCCTTAAATCTACCCCAGTGCTCAGCACAGCGTTCGGCATATAGTAAGCGTGGCTCGGTGGAAAGAGCATGGGCTTTGGAGTCACAGGTCATGGGTTCGAATCCCGACCCCGCCGCGTGTCAGCTGTGTGACTTTGGGCAAGTCACTTCACTTTTCTGGGCCTCAGTTCCCTCATCTGGAAAATGGGGATTAAGATTGTGAGCCCCACATGGGACAATCTGATCACCTTGTATCCTCCCCAGTGCTTAGAACAGCGCTTTGCACATAGTGAGCGCTTAACAAATACCCCAAAAAAAAGATCATTTTTTAAAAATATGTCTTGGGCTTCCATAGCCTCTCCCAAGTGCTTAGTGGTGCACTCCGAAGTTGATTTCCTTAAATCTACCCCAGTGCTCAGCATAGTGTTGGGCATATAGTAAGCGTGGCTTGGTGGAAAGAGCATGGGCTTTGGAGTCACAGGTCATGGGTTCGAATCCCGACCCCGCCGCGTGTCAGCTGTGTGACTTTGGGCAAGTCACTTCACTTTTCTGGGCCTCAGTTCCCTCATCTGGAAAATGGGGATTAAGATTGTGAGCCCCACATGGGACAATCTGATCACCTTGTATCCTCCCCAGTGCTTAGAACAGCGCTTTGCACATAGTGAGCGCTTAACAAATACCCCAAAAAAAAGATCATTTTTAAAAAATATGTCTTGGGCTTCCATAGCCTCTCCCAAGTGCTTAGTGGTGCACTCCGAAGTTGATTTCCTTAAATCTACCCCAGTGCTCAGCACAGTGTTGGGCATATAGTAGGCGTGGCTCGGTGGAAAGAGCATGGGCTTTGGAGTCACAGGTCATGGGTTCGAATCCCTACTCCGCCGCGTGTCAGCTGTGTGACTTTGGGCAAGTCACTTCACTTCTCTGGGCCTCAGTTCCCTCATCTAGAAAATGGGGATTAAGATTGTGAGCCCCACATGGGACAACCTGATCACCTTGTATCCTCCCCAGCGCTTAGAACAGTGCTTTGCACATAGTGAGCGCTTAACAAATACCAAAAAAAACCCAATGATCATTTAAAAAAAGTATGTCTTGGGCTTCCATAGCCTCTCCCAAGTGCTTAGTGGTGCACTCGGAAGGAACTCAATAAATACCAATGTTACTAATACTATTATTTAAGTCCTGAGGGTGGCTTCTGATTGACTAAAGTCAGCCTACAGTGCTCTGCCCACCATAAGCGCTCAATAAATAGGATCAAATGAACGAACGATGGACAGCTGCTTCCTAGAACCAAGGTCCAGCCCTTCCCAGATAAAGCCGTTCAAAAGTAGGATGTGAGACTTAAGGATTTGTAATTTGGAGGAACAGAAACCCCGCAGCAGAAAGACCCCACCAGGGAGAGTGACAATAATAATCGTGGTATTTGTTAAGCGCTTACTATGTGCCAGGCACTGTACTAAGCCCTGGGGTGGATACGAGCGCATTGGGTTGGACACAGTCCCTGTCCCACATGGGGCTCACAGTCTTTATCCCCCTTTTACAGATGAGCTAACTGAGGCCCAGAGAAGTGAAGTGACTTGCCCGAGGTCACTCAGAGAAGCAGAGTGGCTCAGTGGACAGAGCCCGGGCTTTGGAGTCAGAGGTCACGGGTTCAAAACCCGACTCCTCCAATTGTCAGCTGTGTGACTTTGGGCAAGTCACTTCACTTCTCTGGGCCTCAGTTCCCTCATCTGTAAAATGGGGATGAAGACTGTGAGACCCCCGTGGGACAACCTGATCACCTTGTAACCTGAACAGTGCTTTGCACATAGTAAGCACTTAATACATGCCATCATTATTATTAGTATTATGTGGTGGAGCAGGATTAGAACCCAGGTCCCTCTGACCACCCCCCCCAGGCCCATGCTCTAATAATGGCATTTATTAAGTGCTTACTATGTGCAAAGCACTGTTCTAAGCGCTGGAAAGGTTACAAGGTGATCAGGTTGTCCCACAGGGGGCTCACAGTCTTAATCCCCATTTTACAGACGAGGGAACTGAGGTACAGAGAAGTGAAGTGGCTTGTCCAAATAATAATAATAATAATAACAATAATAATAATGGCATTTGTTAAGCGCTTACTATGTGCAAAGCACTGTTCTAAGCCCTGGGGAGGTTACAAGGTGATCAGGTTGTCCCACGGGGGGCTCACAGTCTTCATCCCCATTTTACAGGTGAGGGAACTGAGGCCCAGAGAAGCGAAGTGACTTGCCCAAAGTCACACAGCTGACAAGCGGCGGAGCCGGGATTTGAACCCATGACCTCAGACTCCAAAGCCCGGGTTCTTTCCACTGAGCCACGCTGCTTCTCTAATCAGGTTGGACACAGCCCCTGGCCCACGGGGGGCTCATAGTCTTGATTTCCATTTTGCAGATGAGGTAACTAAGGCCCAGAGAAGTGAAGTAACTTGCCCAAGGTCACCCAGCGGACAAGTGGTGGAGCCAATAATAGAACCCACGACCTTCTGACTTCCGGGCCTGTACTCGGCCTTATGAATAATCATCATAAGAATAATAATTGTGGCTTTTGTTAAGCACTTACTACGTGCCAAGCACTGTAATAATAATAATAATGACGGCGTCCCGTGTGGGGCTCACAGTCTTTAATCCCCATTTTACAGAGGAGGTAACTGAGGCACAGAGAAGTGAAGCGACTTGCCCAAAGTCACACAGCTGACACGTGGAGGAGCGGGATTCGAACCCATGACCTCTGACTCCAAAGCCCGCGCCCTATCCACTAGACCACCCTGAGAGGAGATGCAGAGTTAGAAGACAGGGTAAGGAGCAGGTGAAACCGCCTTAAACGCCAGTTGTCAATCAATAGAGAAGCTAGAGACGCAGCGTGGCTCAGTGGAAAGAGCCCGGGCTTTGGAGTCCGAAGTCATGGGTTCGAATCCCGGCTCCACCACATGTCGGCTGTGTGACCTAGGGCAAGTCACTTCTCTGAGCCTCAGTTACCTCATCTGTGAAATGGGGATGAAGACTGTGAGCCCCACATGGGACAACCTGATCACCTTGCATCCCCCCAGCACTTAGAACAGCGCTTTGCACATAGTAAGCGCTTAACAAATGCCATCATTATTATTAGAGAAGCAGGGTGGCCCAGTGGCTAGAGGACAGGCCTAGGGGCCGCAAGGAACCGAGTTCTAATCCCGTCTCCGCCACTTGTCTGCCGCGTGACCTCGGGCAAGTCACTTCACTTCTCCGGGCCTCAGTTCCCTCAGCTGTAAAATGGGGATTTAGTCTGTTAGCCGCATGGAGGAAAGGGACGGTGTCCGACCTGATGACTTCGTGTCTACCCCCGCATGTAGAACAGTGCCTGGCTCGTGGTAAGCGCTTAACGAATAGCATTAAAAAAAAGGACCTCGGACTCCGAAGCCCGGGCCCTTTCCACTGAGCCACACTGCTTCCCCTGCTTGGGTGACACGTCTCGGAGTAACTGAATCTGGGCATTGACCAAGACAGAAGAAAATTCTTCATTGTTAAAGTCGCCCTTCTCACCCCTAATGAAATATGCAGCAAACAAGAACACAGAGAGGATTCAGATGGGGTTTTTTTAAAAAAAGAAAAAGGAAAAAAAGGACTTTATTCTCCAGCTAATGAGCGTTCAGCTGCAGTGCACGCCCGCCTTTCACCCCGCGCTCCAAAGCCCCACGGAAATTCCTCGTGAGGAAGGGAGCGAGCGGGAGAATTCCTCCCGGAGGAGGACATAAGAGGAACATTCAATTCCACCCAAATCCTGGAAGCGGAATCTAAAGTCCAGAACTGCTTTCTTCCTCCCCCGTCGTCATCATCATCATCATCAGTCATATTTATTGAGCGCTTACTGTGTGCAGAGCACTGTACTAAGCGCTTGGGAAGTACGTGGCTCAGTGGGAAAAGCCCGGGCTTTGAAGTCAGAGGTCATGGGTTCAAATCCCGGCTCCACCACTTGTCAACTGTGTGACTTTGGGCAGGTCACTTAACTTCTCCGGGCCTCAGTTCCCTCATCTGTAAAATGGGGATGAAGACTGTGAGCCCCACGTGGGACAACCTGATCACCTTGTAAATTCCCCAGAGCTTAGAACAGTGCTCTGCACATAGTAAGCGCTTAATAAATGCCATTATTATTATTATTATTATTATTATTATTATTATTACAAGTTGGCAACATATAGAGACGGTCCCTACCCAACAGTGGGCTCACAGTCTAAAAGGGGGAGACAGAGAACAAAACCAAACCTACTAACAAAATAAAACAAATAGAATAGACATGTACAAGTAAAATAAAGCTTAGAAGAGTGCTCTGCACATAGTAAGCGCTTAATAAATGCCATTATTATTATTATTATTATTATATCCAATCAATCCGTCCCACCTAGCGCGGCCTCCTTGCCTGCTCACCGCGCCGTGTCAATGCAGAATCCGCTAAACCGAAGCAGCGTGGCTCAGTGGGAAAGAGCCCGGCCTTTGGAGTCAGAGGTCATGGGTTCAAATCCCGGCTCCGCCAACTGTCAGCTGGGTGACTTCGGGCAAGTCACTTCACTTCTCCGGGCCTCAGTTCCCTCATCTGGAAAATGGGGATTAATACTGTGAGCCCCCTGTGGGACAACCTGATCACCTTGTCACCACCCCAGCGCTTAGAACGGTGCTTTGCACATAATGAGCGCTTAATAAATGACACTATCATTATTATTATTGTCACTTCACTTTTCCAGGCCTCAGTTTCCTCATCTGGAAAATGGGGATTAAGACTGTGAGCCCCCTGTGGGACAACCTGATCACCTTGTCACCTCCCCAGTGCTTAGAACGGTGCTTTGCACGTAGTAAGCGCTTAATAAATGCCATTATTATTATTATTATTATTACTAAACCCCTCTGAAATCCATTCGTTCGTTCGATCGTACTTATTGAGCGCTTACTGTGTGTACTAAGCGCTTGGGAAGTACAATTTGGCAACATATAGAGACGGTCCCTACCCAACAACGGGCTCACAGTCTAGAAGACACACCTGGAGTTACACAAATGTATCCTCTCCGTACACCCTGCTTCACATCAGTCGATCAATAGTATTCATTGAGCGCCAACTGTGTGCTGGGCACTGTATTAAGCACTTGGGAGACTACAACAGACTTTCTAGTCATTCATTCATTCAATCGTACTGATTGAGCGCTTACTGTGTGCACAGCACTGTACTAAGCGCTTGGAAAGTACAATTCGGCAACATATAGAGAGGGTCCCTAACCAACAGCAGGCTTGGTCCCTGCCCTAAAGAAGGGTTCATTCATTCATTCATTCATTCAATCGTATTTATTGGGCGCTTACTATGTGCAGAGCACTGTACTAAGCCCTAGGGAAGTACAAGTTCATTCATTCATTCAATTGTATTTATTGAGCGCTTACTGTGTGCAGAGCACTGTACTAAGCGCTTGGGAAGTACAAGTTCATTCAATTGTATTTATTGAGGGCTTACTGTGTGCAGAGCACTGTACTAAGCGCTTGGGAAGTTCAAGTTGGCAACATATAGAGACGGTCTCTTTAGGGTTTAGGGTTAAGGTTAGGGCACAGAAGCAGCATGGCTCTGTGGAAGGAGCCTGGGCTTGGGAGCCGCAGGTCATGGGTTCTAATCCCGACTCCGCCACTTGCCAGCTGTGTGACTCTGGGCAAGTCACTTCACTTCTCTGGGCCTCAGTGACCTCATCTGTCAAATGGGGATTAGAACTGTGAGCCCCATGTGGGACAACCTGATCACCTTGTAACCTCCCCAGCGGTTAGAACAGTGCTTTGCACATAGTAAGCGTGTAACAAATGCCATCATCATTATTATTATTATTATTATTATTATTAAAGGAGCTGACAATCTAGTGGGAAGACAGGGGCTAGAGTAATTTTCTTTTAAAATGGTATTTATTTAGCGTTTACAATGTGCCAGGAACTGTTCTAAGCGCTGGGGTAGATACAAGGTAGTCAGGTTGGAAACAGCCCCTGTCATTCATTCATTCATTCAATCGTATTTATTGAGTGCTTACTGTGTGCAGAGCACTGTACTAAGCGCTTGGGAAGTCCAAGTCGACAACATGTAGAGACGGTCCCTACCCAACAACGGGCTCACGGGCTAGAAGGGAGAGACGGACAACAAAACAAACCATGTGGACACCTGTCCTGTGTGGGGCTCACAGTCTTAACCCTAGAAGCAGTGTGGCTTAGGGGAAAGAGCCTGGGCTTGGAAGTCAGAGGTCATGGGTTCTAATCCCGGCTCCGCCACTTGTCAGCTGGGTGACTTTGGGCCAGTCACTTCACTTCTCTGGGCCTCAGTTATCTCCTCTGTAAACTGGGGATTAAGACTGTGAGCCCCCCGTGGGACAACATGATAATCTTGAGCCCCACTTGAGACAACCTGATCACCTTGTATCCTCCCCAGCGCTTAGAACAGTGCTCTGCACATAGTAAGCACTTAACAAATGCCCTTATTATTATTATTATTATTGTATCTACCCCAACGCTTAGAACAGCGCTTGGCACATTGTAAGAAAAGGGAAAGGACAATACAGTAAAATGGGGATTAAGACTGTGAGCCCCACGTGGGACAACCTGATCACCTTGTATCCCTCCCCCCAGCGCTTAGAACAGTGCTTGGCACATAGTAAGCGCTTAACAAATGCCATCATTATTATTATTATTATTATTATTGTATCTACCCCAGCGCTTAGAACAGTGCTTGGCACATAGTAAGGAAAGGGAAAGGACAATACAGTAAAATGGGGATTAAGACTGTGAGCCCCACATGGGACAACCTGATCACCTTGTATCCCCCCAGTGCTTAGAACAGTGCTTGGCACGTAGTAAGCACTTAACAAATGCCATCATTATTATTATTATTGTATCGACCCCAGCGCTTAGAACAGTGCTTGGCACATAGTAAGTAAAGGGAAAGGACAATACAGTAAAATGGGGATTAATACTGTGAGCCCCATGTGGGACAACCTGATCACCTTGTATCCCCCCAATCAATCAATCAATCGTATTTATTGAGCGCTTACTGTGTGCAGAGCACTGTACTAAGTGCTTGGGAAGTACAAGTCGGCAACATATAGAGACAGTCCCGACCCAACAGTGGGCTCACAGTCTAAAAGACTGTGTTTAGAACAGTGTTCGGCACATAGTAAATGCTTAACAAATGCCATCATTATTATTATTATTATTATTATTGTGTCTACCCCAGCGCTTAGAACAGTGCTTGGCACATAGTAAGAAATGGGAAAGGACAATACAGTAAAATGGGGATTAAGACTGTGAGCCCCACGTGGGACAACCTGATCACCTTGTATCCCCCCCAGCGCTTAGAACAGTGCTTAGCACATAGTAAGCACTTAACAAATGCCATCATCATTATTATTATTATTGTATCTACCCCAGTGCTTAGAACAGTGCTTGGCACATAGTAAGAAAAGGGAAAGGACAGTACAGTAAAATGAGCATTAAGACTGTGAGCCCCACGTGGGACAACCTGATCACTTTGTAACCCCCCAGAGCTTAGAACAGTGCTTGGCACATAGTAAGTGCTTAACAAATGCCATCATTATTATTATTATTATTATTATTGTATCTACCCCAGCGTTTAGAACAGTGCTTGGCACATAGTAAGAAAAGGGAAAGGACAATACAGTAAAATGGGGATTAAGACTGTGAGCCCCACGTGGGACAACCTGATCACCTTGTATCCCCCCAGCGCTTAGAACAGTGCTTGGCACATAATAAGCACTTAACAAATGCCATTATTATTATTATTATTATTATTATTATTATTATTGTATCTACCCCAGCGCTTAGAACAGTGCTTGGCACATAGTAAGAAAAGGGAAAGGACAATACAGTAAAATGGGGATTAAGACTGTGAGCCCCATGTGGGACAACTTGATCACCTTGTATCCCCCCAGTGCTTAGAACAGTGCTTGGCACATAGTAAGCGCTTAACAAATGCCATCATTATTATTATTGTATCTACCCCAGTGCTTGGCACATGGTAAGACAAGGGAAAGGACAATACAGTAAAATGAGGATTAAGACTGTGAGCCCCACGTGGGACAACCTGATCACCTTGTACCCCCTCAGCGCTTAGAACAGTGCTTGGCACATAGTAAGCGCTAAACAAATACCATCATTATTATTATTAGTAGTAGTCTTAGTACAGTAGAGGTGGTAGACCCAACTCGTGCCCACAGGGAGCTGAAAATCTACAAACGTAGCCCAACAACAGCCCCCGAAAGCCCCTTCCCTCCTTCCTCCAGCGCCATTTCTGAGCACCGTCCCGGACAGGGCGTTGAGCTGAGTTCAGAAACAGCAAAGCCTAGTGGATAGAGCCCGGCCCTGAGAGCCAGAAAGTCATGGGTTCTAATCCCGGCTCCACCACTTGTCTGCTGTGTGACCCTGGGTGAGTCACTTCTCTGGGCCACGGTGACCTCATCTGTAAATGGGGATTAATAATAATAATAATGATGGTATTTGTTAAGCGCTTACTATGTGCTTTGCACTGTTCTAAGCGCTGGGGAGGTTACAAGGTGATCAGGTTGTCCCACGGGGGGCTCGCAGTCTTCATCCCCATTTTACAGATGAGGGAACTGAGGCACAGAGAAGTGAAGTGGCCTGCCCAAAGTCACCCAGCTGACAGTTGGTGGAGCCGGGATTTGAACCCGTGACCTCTGACTCCAAAGCCCGGGCTCTTTCCACTGAGCCACGCTGCTTCTCTAGCAGATTGAGACTGCGAGACCCACATGGGACAGGGACTGTGTCCAGCCCGATTTGCTCGTATCCACCCCAACGCTTAGGATAGTGCCTGGCACATAGTAAGTGCTTAACAAATATCATCAATCGTATTTATTGAGCGCTTACTGTGTGCAGAGCACTGTACTAAACGCTTATACAAATATCACAATTATTATAATTACCGGGAAGATGGAGCCAGAAGCGAAGGGAAAGCAAGTGTCACCCCCTTTCTCCACACACACACCCCCAGACTCCAGGAGCCACCCACCCCATCAGGAAGCTCAACTCTCTAGCAAATTCTCATAATAATAATAATAACGCTTACTATGTGCAAAGCACTGGGATACAAGTTGATCAGGTTGTCCCCCGTGGGGCTCACAGTCTTCATCCCCATTTTCCAGATGAGGTAACTGAGGCACAGAGAACTGAAGTGACTTGCCCAAAGTCACACAGCTGACAAGCGGCGGAGCCAGGATTAGAACCCATGATTCGAACCCATTATTTTTATTATTATTATTATCATCCAGGGGCTCCACTCCACTCCAACCACCCCCAACCCTGAACCCCAAGGCCAGGGAGCTTTAATAATAATAATGATGGCATTTATTAAGCGCTTACTATGTGCAAAGCACTATTCTAAGCTCTGGGGAGGTTACAAGGTGATCAGGTTGTCCCACATGGGGCTCACAATCCTAATCCCCATTTTCCAGATGAGGTCACTGAGGCACAGAGAAGTGAAGTGACTTGCCCAAAGTCACACAGCTGACAAGCGGCGGGGCCAGGATTAGAACCCATGATTCGAACCCATCATCCAGGGGCTCCACTCCACTCCAACCGCCCCCAACCCTGAACCCCAAGGCCAGGGAGCTTTATTAATAATAATGATGGCATTTATTAAGCGCTTACTATGAGCAAAGCACTGTTCTAAGCGCTAGGGAGGTTACAAGGTGATCAGGTTGTCCCACATGGGGCTCACAATACTAATCCCCATTTTCCAGATGAGGTCACTGAGGCACAGAGAAGTGAAGTAACTTGCCCACTTTTAGACTGTGAGCCCACTGTTGGGTAGGGACTGTCTCTATATGTTGCCAACTTGTACTTCCCAAGCGCTTACTACAGTGCTCTGCACACAGTAAGCGCTCAATAAATACGATTGATGATGATGACGATGCCCAAAGTCCCTAGCTGACCAGTGGCGGAGGCGGGATTTGAACCCGTGACCTCTGACTCCAAATCCCGGGCTCTTTTCACCGAACCACACTGCTTCTGTGAATCTTTAATGAAGACGGAGGAGGGAGGGAGAGAGAAAAATTCCCATCCATCTTCCTAATTGTCACTTTGCCCGATAATGAGATTTTTTCCTTCTCCAAATCAAGCCTCGGGCAGTCACGATTGATCTCCGGCCAAGCCGAGCCATCATCCTTCGGTCAACCAGGAGCCGGCCGACAGGACTTCTTCTTTCCAAGTGAGCTGGGCGTTTATCAATCGTATTTATTGAGCGCTTACTATGTGCAGAGCACTGTACTAAGCGCTTCATTACAAGAGGCTCACCTGGGCAGATTTGGGGGTCCCCGGGGGTCCCCAACCAGAAGCCTGAGGATATGGAGTAAATCCAGGCCAGGATCAGGATAATAACACTAATAACTGTGGCATTGGATAAGCGCTTACTATGTGCCAGGCACTGTACTAAGCGCTGGGGTGGGTACAAGCAAATCTGGTTGGACACAGTCCCTGTCCCACGTGGGGCTGGCCGTCTCAATCCCCATTTTCCAGATGAGGGAACTGAGGCCCGGAGAAGTGAAGTGACTCGCCCAAGGTCACACAGCAGATGAGCCCTTAGAACAGTGCTCAGCGCTTCGAACAGTGCTTTGCACATAGTAAGAGCTTAATAAATACCACTCTGGGGAGTGGGTGGTCCTGGGCACCTGGTTCTCCGGCCTCGTGCCAGGAGGTCTCTGGGGAGTGGGTGGTCTTGGTTTTCTGGCCTTGTGCCAGGGGGTCTCTGGGGAGTGGGGGGTCCTGGGCACCTGGTTTTCCGGCCTCGTGCCAGGGGGTCTCTGGCGAGTGGGTGGTCCTGGGCACCTGGGTCTCCGGCCTTGTTCCAGGGGCTCTATAGGAAGTGGGGGGTCGTGGGCACCTGGTTCTCTGGCCTCGTGTCAGGGGGTCTCAGGGGAGTGGGTGGTCTTGGGCATCTGGTTTTCTGGCCTTGTACCAGGGGGTCTCTGGTGAGTGGGTGGTCCTGGGCACCTGGGTCTCCGGCCTTGTGCCAGGGGCTCTATGGGAAGTGGGGGTCCTGGGCACCTGGTTCTCTGGCCTCGTGACAGGGGGTCTCTGGGGAGTGGGTGGTCTTGGGTATCTGGTTTTCCGGCCTCGTGCCAGGGGGTCTCTAGTGAGTGGGTGGTCCTGGGCACCTGGTCTCCAGCCTCATGCCAGGGGCTCTATGGGAAGTGGGGGGTCCTGGGCACCTGGTCTCCGGCCTCATGCCAGGGGGTCTCTAAGGAGTGGGTGGCCCTGGGCACCTGGTTCTCCGTCCTCGTGCCAGGAGGTCTCTGGGGAGCGGGTGGTCTTGGGCATCTGGTTTTCTGGCCTTGTGCCAGGGGGTCTCTGGCGAGTAGGTGGTCCTGGGCACCTGGTCTCCAGCCTCATGCCAGGGGGTCTCTGGGGAGTGGGTGGCCCTGGGCATCTGGTTTTCCGGCCTCCTGCCAGGGGGTCTCTGGGGAGTGGGTGGTCTTGGGCATCTGGTTTTCTGGGCTTGTGCCAGGGGGTCCCTGGTGAGTGGGTGGTCCTGGGCACCTGGTCTCCAGCCTCATGCCAGGGGGTCTCTGGGGAGTGGGTGGCCCTGGGCATCTGGTTTTCCGGCCTCGTGCCAGGGGGTCTCTGGGGAGTGGGTGGTCTTGGGCATCTGGTTTTCTGGGCTTGTGCCAGGGGGTCTCTGGGGAGTGGGGGGTCCTGGGCACCTGGTCTCCAGCCTCATGCCAGGGGGTCTCTGGGGAGTGGGTGGTCCTGGGCATCTGGCTCTCCGGCCTCGTGTCAGGGTTTCTCTGGGGAGTGGGGGGTCCTGAGCATCTGGTTTTCTGGCCTTGTGCCAGGGGGTCTCCGGGGAGTGGGGGGGGTCCTGGGCGTCTGGCTCTCCGGCCTCGTGCCAGGGGGTCTTTGGGGAGTGGGTGGTCCTTACCCCTTTGATGAGGATGATGGCACGTGTTCAGCACCTACTGTGTGAAGCACTGTTCTAAGCGCTGGGCACTGTTGCAGGCGCTGTGTCGCTGGGCACTGGGCGGGATGGAGGTCAGGGATTTGACCTTGCCTAGGAGGGACGGAGCGTGTGGGTCTGTGTGTGTCTGTGTGTGTCTGTGTGTGTGTGTAGGGGGGTGTTGGGGGGTGGGGGGACCCTCTCCCTCGGACTCCCGGGCCGAGACCCCCGAGACGACCGGAGGAGGAGGAGGAGGAGGAGGAAGGGGGGACAGACTTACCGCCCAGGGCTCCCCGACCGGTCTCTGTCTGTGTGTGTGTCTCTGTCCGGCTCCGGCTCCTTCTCTCGCTCGCAATCTCCGGCTGGGTTTCTGTCTGTGTGTGTGTCTGTGTGTGTGTCTGTGTGTGTGTGTGTGTGTGTCCCCGGGGAGGGGTGGGGAGGGGGCGGCCCCTCGCCTCTCAACTCCGCCCCCCTCCCCTCCCCTCTCCGCCCGGACACACTCACCTGCGGGGACACACACACACACACAGACACACACACACACACCGGACACACACACACAGAGACACACACACACACACACACACACACACACCCTGGACACACACACACACCGGACACACACACGCGCACTCGCACAAACTCACCCGAAGGGCCAGAAATCATGTCCAGTTTTTATCTGTATTTTTTTCCCAGCATTTTATGCAGGGCGCTGCACCAAAGAAGTACTTAATAAATTCTGCTACTTCTTCTTCTCCTCCTCCTCCTCCTCCTCCTCCTCCTCCTCCTCCTTCTTCTCCTCTCCTCCTCCTCCTTCCTTCCTTCTTCTTCTTCTCCTCCTCCTCCTCCTCCTCCTCCTTCTTCTCCTTCTTCTTCTCCTCCTCCTCCACCTCCTCTTTCTTGTTCTTGTTCTTGTTCTTCTTCTTCTTCTTCTTCTTCTTGTTCTTCTTCTTCTTCTTCTTCTTCTTCTTCTTCTTCTTCTTCTTCTTCTTCTTCTCCTCCTCCTCCTCCTCCTCCTTCTCCTCCTCCTTCTCCCCCTCCTTCTCCTCCTCCTTCTCCCCCTCCTTCTCCTCCTCCTCCTCCTCCCTCTTCTCCCCCTCCCCCTCCTCCTCCCCCTCCTCCTCCTCCTTATTCTTCTTCTTCTCCCCCTCCTTCTCCTTCTCCTTCTTTCTGGGACAAAACAGCAACAGTAATAATAAGAATAATGACATTTTAAAGCACTTACTATGTGCAAAGCACTGTTCTAAGGATACCCAGGCACTAACCCCGTGTGTACACACAATCAATCAATCAATCAATCAATCGTATTTATTGAGCGCTTACTATGTGCAGAGCACTGTACTAAGCGCTTGGGAAGTACAAATTGGCATCACATAGAGACAGTCCCTACCCAACAGTGGGCTCACAGTCTAAAAGGGGGAGACAGAGAACAGAACCAAACATACCAACAAAATAAAAATAAGTAGGATAGAAATGTACAAGTAAAATAAATAAATAAATAAATAAATAGAGTAATAAATATGTACAACCATAAACACCATAAACACAAACACACCCCTGCCCCCTCCCCAGCAGGCATACACACTGTAACCCACAACACATTCTCGCTTGGGATGTACACCCATGCATGATTCACACAACTCTCACTCTCACCCAGGATGACAATTCTGTCTGCCCCAGGCGGGAAAGAGACCCTGCCCCTTTGCAGGGGGGTCTTGGGGAAGAGTGAGGCCTTGCCCATCCAACCCTGACCCTGCACCCCCAGAAAGCCCCCCAAAAGCAGCCCACCTAGTCTTTCAGCCATGTCTCTGGGGAAACACACCTGACACCTCGAAAGTGAGTCGGAGAGGAGAGAGGACCAGCATCTGGTGTCCTGCTTCGGGCCCGCGGCCTGGACCCTGGCTGTGCCCTGTGTGGCTACCATGGCAACTGTGCCCCCCTCAAAGTAATAATAATAATGGCATTTGTTAAGCGCTTACTATGTGCCAAGCACTGTTCTAAGCACTGGGGAGGATACAAGGTGATCAGGTTGTCCCACAGGGGCCTCACAGTCTTCATCCAGCGTGGCTCAGTGGAAAGAGCCCGGGCTTGGGAGTCAGAGGTCGTGGGTTCTAATCCTGGCTCCATCACTTGACCAAGGTCCCTCGGCAGACAACTGGCGGAGCTGGGACTAGAACCCACGTCCTCTGATTCCCAGGCCCGGGCTCTTGCATGAGAAGCAGCGTGGCTCAGTGAAAAGAGCCCGGGCTTTGGAGTCAGAGACTATGGGTTCAAATTGTCAGCTGTGTGACTTTGGGCAAGTCACTTCACTTCCCTGTGCCTCAGTTACCTCATCCGGAAAATGGGGAATAAGACTGTGAGCCCCCCATGGGACAACCTGATCGCCTTGTAACCTCCCCAGCACTTAGAACAGTGCTTTGCACATAGTAAACACTTAATAAATGCCGTTATTATTATTATGTGTGCACACTCTCTCTCTCGCTCAGTCTCTCCCAGGCAGAATGTATCTACCCCCGCAGTTGGTAAAGTGCCTGGCACATAATAAGCATTTAACAACTTAATAAATGCATAAGAACAAACAAAGAAACAGAAACAACCCTCCATTCCCCAGAGGTTTAAAAGCTGGAGGTCTTTCTGGGAAACAATGAGCAGAGAAACACTATACAGAGAAACAATATAATAATAATAATGGCATTTATTAAACGCTTACTCTGTGCAAAGCACTGTTCTAAGCGCTGGGGGGGTTACAAGGTGATCAGGTTGTCCCGCATGGGGCTCACAGGCTTAATCCCCATTTTACAGATGAGGGAACTGAGGTACAGAGAAGTTAAGTGGTTTGCCCAAGGTCACACAGCTGACAAGTGGCAGAGCCGGGATTAGAACCCATGACCTCTGGCTCCCCAGCAGGGGCTCTTTCCACTGAGCCACACTGCTTCTCTAGTATACAGGGAAATTGTGTGCGGAGAGACAGTGTGTGGGGAAACAATATATAGGGAAACAGTGTGTAGTGAAACAGTCTACAGGGAAATAGTGTGTAGGGAAACTATCCACTAGGCCACGCCAAGGAGAGAAGCAGTGTAGCCTAGTGGAAAGAACCTGAGAATCAGAGGATAATAATAATAATAATAATAATGGCATTTATTAAGCGCTTACTATGTGCAAAGCACTGTTCTAAGCGCTGGGGAGGTTACAAGGTGATCAGGTTGTCCCACAGGGGGCTCCCAGTCTTCATCCCCATTTTACAGATGAGGTCACTGAGGCCCAGAGAAGTTAAGTGACTTGCCCAAAGTCACACAGCTGACATTTGGTGGAGCTGGGATCATCACTTGTCTGCCATGTGACCCCCGGGGCAACAATAATAATAATAATAATAATGATGGCATTTGTTAAGCGCTTACTATGTGCCAAGCGCTGTTCTAAGCACTGGGGGAGATACAAGGTAATCAGGCTGTCCCACGTGGGGCTCACAGTCTTCATCCCCATTTTCCAGACGAGAGAACTGAGGCACTGAGAAGTCAAGTGACTGGCCCAAAGTCACACAGCAGACAAGTGGCGGAGCCGGGATTAGAACCCATGACCTCGGACTCCCAAGCCCGGGCTCTTTCCACAAAGCCGTGCTGCTTATCTAGTCATTTAACTTTTGTCAGCCTTATTTACCTCCTTTGTATAATGGGGATTAAGACTGTGACCACTTTGTGGGACAGGGACTGCGTCTAATTGGATTAACTTCCATCTCCCCCAGCGCTTAATACAGTGCCTGGCGTATAGTAAGCGCTTAACGAACACCATTAAAAAACAAAAAAAGAGCACGCTACATGGACAGTCTTTGATTCCTTGCCGGGCCACAACGGGTTGTAGAGAAGCAGTGTGGCTCAGTGGAAAGCCCCCGTCTTACCTCCTTCCCTTCCCCACAGCACCTGTATATATGTATATATGTTTGTACATATTTATTACTCTATTTATTTATCTATTTTACTTGTACATATCTATTCTATTTATTTTATTTTGTTAGTATGTTTGGTTTTGTTCTCTGTCTCCCCCTTCTAGACTGTGAGCCCACTGTTGGGTAGGGACTGTCTCTATATGTTGCCAACTTGGACTTCCCAAGCGCTTAGTACAGTGCTCTGCACACAGTAAGCGCTCAATAAATACGATTGATTGATTGATTGATTGATTGATTGAAAGAGCCCGGTCTGGGGAGCCAGAGGTCGTGGGTTCTAATCTCAGCTCTGCCACTTATCAGCTGTGTGACCGTGGGCCAGTCACTTAACTCCTCTGGGCCTCAGTTCCCTCATCTGTAAAATGGGGATGAAGACTGTGAACCCCACGTGGGATAACTTGCATCCCCCCCAGCGCTTAGAACAGTGCTTGGCACATAGTAAGCGCTTAACAAATACCAACATTATCATTATTGTATGAATCAGTCCTGTTGAAAGGACGTGCGGCCTTTCTGCTCCATCCGGAGCCTGGCGCTCTCCCCGGAGGGTGCTCAAACAGACGGGATCTCTTCAGTAGCGAGATCTTAGGACAGTGCTAAGCGCTTAGTACACAGTAAGCGCTCAATAAATACGACTGAATGAATGGATGAATGAATGAACCTCCTCAGTAGCGAGATTCCGGCCCAGTAGCGAGAGACGGATTAAAAGCCTGATGGCCTGGCGTCCCCGGAATCTGAGAAAGTGACTCTAGAGGGGCTGTCCTCATCAGCTTATTAGTACAGTGCTAAGAGCTTAGTACACAGTAAGCGCTCAATAAATACGATGGACTGAATGGATGAATGAACGAATCTCCTCAGTAGTGAGATTCCGGCCCCATTGGTAGTGAGAGATGGATTAAAAGCCTGATGGCTTGGAGTCCCCGGAATCTGAGGAAGTGACTCGGAGGGGCTGTCCTCATCAGCTTATTAGTACAGTGCTAAGCGCTTAGTACACAGTAAGCGCTCAATAAATACGATGGAATGAATGGATGAATGAACGAATCTCCTCAGTAGCGAGATTCCGGCTTGGTAGCAAGAGACGGATTAAAAGCCTGATGGCCTGGCGTCCCTGGAATCTGAGAAAGTGACTCAGAGGGGCTGTCCTCATCATCTTATTAGTACAGTGCTAAGCGCTTAGTACACAGTAAACGCTCAATAAATACGATGGAATGAATGGATGAATGAACGAATCTCCTCAGTAGCGAGATTCCGGCCCCGTTGGTAGCGAGAGATGGATTAAAAGCCTGATGGCTTGGAGTCCCCGGAATCTGAGGAAGTGACTCGGAGGGGCTGTCCTCATCAGCTTATTAGTACAGTGCTAAGCGCTTAGTACACAGTAAGTGCTCAATAAATACGATGGAATGAATGGATGAATGAACGAATCTCCTCAGTAGCGAGATTCCGGGTTGGTAGGGAGAGACGGATTAAAAGCCTGATGGCCTGGCGTCCCCGGAATCTGAGAAAGTGACTCAGAGGGGCTGTCCTCATCAGCTTATTATGGACGAAAGTCTAGATTCATCAAAATCCCCCACAAAGCGCTAATTTGGGAACCAGCCCGGAGGGCGGAGGTGGGGGAACCAAAGACTTGTTTCACGGTCATCCTCTCACTGGGAGATGCTGTGGAATCCTCTGTTTTCCCCTTGGCTTAACTATCTTTCACCTCCACCGGGTTAAATCGACACAAGGCAGGCGATCAGCAGAGAGGATTCCGTTTCCTCAGCTCCCCAAGGTGGCCACAACAGTCAGCAGGGGAAAGGAACGACGGCCAGAGGCGGGAGAGAAAGGCCACAGGGCTTTCGGACCTCCAGGAGCGTTGCCGGGACCCAGGCTTGCGGGAGGCGGAATGACCATTGATTTTTCTCAAAATAACCTGGAGCCAGTTGCTGGCGGTGGAAACATTCACAGACCTCGTCCTCAGCCCGGAGAAATGTAGATTTTCAATAGTCATTGCCGTGAATAAGCAACGGCAGTCCGCCATATTATCCCTATCCATACCTCCTTCCCTTCCCCACAGCACCTGTATATATGTATATATGTTTGTACGTATTTATTTATTTTACTTGTACCTATCTATTCTATTTATTTGATTTTGTTAGTATGTTTGGTTTTGTTCTCCGTCTCCCCCTTTTAGACTGTGAGCCCACTGTTGGGTAGGGACTGTCTCTATATGTTGCCAACTTGGACTTCCCAAGCGCTTAGTGCGGTGCTCTGCACGGGGTAAGCGCTCAATAAATACGAGCGCTGGAAGACACGATCCCTGCCCACAACGAGCTTACAGTCTATAGGGGAAGCGCTTAAAAAATACCTGGGAGTCAGAGGACCTGGGTTCTAATTCTGGCTCTGCCACTTGTCTTGCTGCTGTATGACCTTGGGCAAGTCACTTTACTTCTGTAAAATGAGGATTAAGACTGTGAGCCTCATGTGGTACAGGGACCGTGCCCAACCTGAAACACCGTGGCTCAGTGGAAAGAGCCCGGGCTTTGGAGTCAGAGGTCATGGGTTCAAATTCCAGCTCCGCCACTTGTCAGCTGTGTGACTTTGGGCAAGTCACTTCACTTCTCTGGGCCTCAGTGACCTCATCTGTAAAATGGGGATGAAGACTGTGAATCCCACGTGGGACAACCTGATCACCTTGTAAACTCCCCAGCGCTTAGAACAGTGCTTTGCACATAGTAAGTGTTTAATAAATGCCATTATTATTACCCTAGAGCTTCGTAGAGTGCCTGGCACATAGTAAGCATTTAACAAATGCTATTAAAGTAACATAAATTACATAAATTAAAATTAAAAATTAAAATAAAATAAATTATGGATTTGAGAAGAGACTGAAAAGATTCCAACTCGTTTTTTAAATGGCATTTGTTAAGCGCTTACTACGTGCCAGGCACTGTACGAAGCACTGGAGTAGATACAAGATAATTAGGTTGATGACGATGATGATGATGATTGTGTTATTTGTTAAGCCCTTACTATGTGCCAGGCACTGTTTTGTTTTGTTGTCTGTCTCCCCCTTCTAGACTGTGAGCCCGTTGTGGGGTAGGGACCATCTCTATATGTTGCCGACTTGGATTTCCCAAGCGCTTAGTACAGTGCTCTGCACACAGTAAGCGCTCAATAAATACGATTGAATGAATGAATGAATACAAGATAATTAGGTTGATGATGATGATGATTGTGGTATTTGTTAAACACTTACTGTGTGCCAGCCACTGTTTCGTTTTGTTGTCTGTCTCCCCTTCTAGACTGTGAGCCCATTGTTGGGTAGGGACTGTCTCTATATGTTACCGACTTGGACTTCCCAAGCGCTTAATACAGTGCTCTGCACACAGTAAGCACTCAATAAATACGATTGAATGAATACAAGATAATTAGGTTGATGATGATGATGATGATGATTGTGATATTTGTTAAGCACTTACTATGTGCCAGGCACTGTTCTGTTTTGTTGTCCGTCTCCCGCTTCTAGACTGTGAGCCCATTGTGGGGTAGGGACCATCTCTATATGTTGCCGACTTGGACTTCCCAAGCGCTCAGTACAGTGCTCTGCACACAGTAAGCGCTCAATAAATACGATTGAATGAATGAATGAATGAGTGAATACAAGCAAATCGGGTTGGACACAGTCCCTGTTCCCCGTGAGGTTCAGTCTTAATCCCTATTTTACAGATGAGGTAACCAAAGCACAGAGAAGTTAAGTGACTCGCCCAGAGCCACACAGCAGACAAGTGGCAGAGCCGGGATTAGAATCCAGGCCCTCTGATTTCCAGACCTGTGCTCTTACCACTAGGCAACACTGCTTCTCTTCCAACTCTTCCAATAATGGTATTTATTGAGCGCTTGGGAGAGTACAGTATAACAGAGTTGGCAGACACGTTCCCTGCCCACACGGGAAACACATGATATCCGTTCATAAGCACGGGAAATTGCACGAGCCAAAAATGTCGGTAGGTTCTAGAGGGGCTTGGATAAATGGCTGATAGTGGGATAATGGGATACTAGGGGGAAAATTGGGGATGTTCTTCTGGAGGGAGAGAATGGATTCATTCATTCATTCATTCATTCAATCGTTTTTATTGAGTGCTTACTGTGTGCAGAGCACTATACTAAGCGCTTGGGAAGTACAAGGATGCAGATCGTAAGTTTCTAGTGGGCAGGGATCACATCTTCCAACTCTAATATATTGTGTTTTCTCCCCAGAGCTAAACCAGGGCTCTGCAAATGGGAAGCACTGAATAAATTCCATTGATTGATTGATTGATTGGATGTCAAGGAGCGTGACTAGCATCAATTCTGGGCGGGACTGACTGAGACATTTCTTATGGCCTTCTATTCTGCACGAGGCCATTTCCCCAGACACTTATTTGGCACCAAAGGTAAATTTTAACTCACGTGGACTGGGGGCAAAAATGGTTATATCCCCAGAAAATACCCTCTCCTTGTGAAAGAGACCGAGAAAGAGCGACTAGAGAGATCGGAGGAGAATAAAAAGAGGACGGCATCTGTGAAGTCGAGGTTGGATGATGTGGGGGTGGTCCACAGTGTCAAAGGCAGCTGAGGGGTGGAAGAGGATTAGGATGGAGTAGAATCCGTTGAATTGGGCAAGAAGGAGGTCATTGGTGACCTTCAAGAGGACGGATTATGTGGAGCGAAGGGGACGGAGACCGGATCGGAGGGGGTCAAGGACGGAATTGGAGGAGAGGAACTTGAGACGGCGGGAGAAGACGATGAGTACATGTGGGGACTCTCCGTGGTTTCTGAGATGTCCTGGAGGCTCTGCAGTGGTCAGGAGGAAAGCTATATTTAAGCAGCGTACTGGTGCATTTTTAATGTTGACTGGAAACAGGAAAGATGCAGCTAACTTTCCCTGCGCTGATATGGGGTTTATATAATTAAAGCAGTCTGGGGCCTTCAGAGCTTCTTTAATTGAATGCACTTCACTCAACACCTGCCCCCCATAATCTCTGCAAAGCACAGGCCAAACTCCTTTTTATTTAAAAGGAAGCAAGCCTCAGGAAGTGATTAATAATGATGATAATAATATTAACACTTCGAATTGGTAAAATGCCTTCGTATTTCCAGAGGGCTTTCACGGCAATGATACTGCAATCCTCACCGCAGCCCTGTGAACTAGGGAGGAGGCAAGTATTTTTATCCTCATAGTACTACTACTACTACTCCTCTTTAATTTGTATAAGAACCATTCTGCTTTCCCCACTTAAAGCTGTAAATAGTGGCGCTCTTTACTGGTGGTTCCTTCCTGCAGGGAAAAAATCATCATCATCATCATCATCATCAATTGTATTTATTGAGAGCTTACTATGTGCAGAGCACTGTACTAAGCGCTTGGGAAGTACAAATTGGCAGCATATAGAAACAGTCCCTACCCAACAGTGGGCTCACAGTCTAAAAGGGGGAGAAAATGCCCTGGGCTTTTGGGATTTGTGGGTCGGAGGCCTGTTTGGAGATAAGACAAGGGAGAAGATTCCTCCATGACATTGGGGGAGACCAGTGCTGGGGATTTGAGGAACGGGAGCCTTCCGTGGGCCGGGACGGGTGCTGGATTGGGTAGCAGAAGGGCAGCAAGTAAACGAAAACCCTCTCTCTGTTTGATTTTCTTCTTTTTCCTCCCCTGGCATAGGAGGAAAGCTGTACTCGCCTTCGAGAGGTCTTCCCTGACTAAACCCGCGACCTTCCAGATCTTGCCATCCAATCCCACCTCTGCTCCTGGTCTGCTGTGTGATCTTGAGCAAGTCACTTCACTTCTCCGTGCCTCAGTTACCTCGTCGTCAAATGGGGATGAAGACTGTGGGCCCCACGTGGGACAACCTGATGACCTTGTGTCTACCCCAGCGCTTAGAACAGTGCTTGGCACCTAGTAAGTGCTTAACAAATATTATTATTATTATTGCCGTCACCTCAGGCATCTCCCTCATGTCCAATTATCAGTCCGTTTATAGGGCTCTGTAACTAGCTGGATTTATCAGTGTCCTGCCCTTTCTTCGTTATATGTTCCCCTCTTCTCCGCTCCTACAGAAGCAGTGCGGCTCAGTGGAAAGAGCCCGGGCTTTGGAGTCAGAGGTCATGGGTTCAAATCCCGGCTCCACCAATTGTCAGCTGTGTGACTTAGGGCAAGTCACTTCTCTGGGCCTCAGTTACCTCATCTGTAATATGGGGATGAAGACTGTGAGCCGCCCGGGGGACAACCTGATCACCTTGTAACCTCCCCAGCGCTTAGAACAGTGCTTTGCGCATAGTAAGCGCTCAATAAATGCCATCATTATCATTATTATTAGACTGTAAACTGCTTGAGGGCAGCCACCCCATCTTATACCTATTTAATCCATCTCCCAAGCCTCCAGGAACTTGGTTTTATATAGCGCTTTTAGTCCCAAAGTGCATTCACAATACTCAGCTCCCTTTTCATTCATTCATTCATTCAATCCTATTTATTAAGCGCTTATTGCGTACAGAGCATGTAATAAACTCTTGGGAACGTACAATACAACAATAAAGAGTGACAGTCCCTGCCCACAGCAAGCTCACCCTGTGAGATAAGGAAAGGCAGCTATCCTCTCCCCGTTTCAGTGGTGAGAAAACCTTCATCAGAAAGGTTAAGTGATTTGGGTAGGGACTGTCTCTATATGTTGCCAGCTTGTACTTCCCAAGCGCTTAGTACAGTGCTCTGCGCACAGTAAGCGCTCAATAAATACGATTGATTAAGTGATTTGCCCAAGGTCACCCCAGCAGACCAGGACCTGAGCTGGGATCCCCCTCGTCCCCCTCTCCATCCCCCCCATCTTACCTCCTTCCCTTCCCCACAGCACCTGTATATATGTATATATGTTTGTACATATTTATTACTCTATTTATTTATTTATTTTATTTGTACATATCTATTCTATTTATTTTATTTTGTTACTATGTTTGGTTTTGTTCTCTGTCTCCCCCTTTTAGACTGTGAGCCCACTGTTGGGTAGGGACCGTCTCTATATGTTGCCAATTTGTACTTCCCAAGCGCTTAGTCCAGTGCTCTGCACATAGTAAGCGCTCAATAAATACGATTGATGATGATGATGACTAGGACCCAGTCGTCCGGCTCCTAGCCCCTTCCCACCACCCCACGCTGCCCGTCTACTACAGAGGCTGACCCCGGAAAAGCTCAGTAAACGCTGCTGGCTGTTGGCACAAACTCTCCGCCGTATCGGAGTAGAAAGCTCCCTGTTTTCTGCCTGTTTTGCCGATTCTTGGCTGGCCAGTGGACTAAATTTGGCACTGTTGTTAGTGACCTCAGTTCGAATCCAGCCACACGGCCCGCTGACCGGGTCACCCAAGGTCACCACAGCCCCCATGGGCTTTGGGGAAATGTCCTCATCCTTTCTGGGCCCGACTCCACGGGCTGCTATGCATCCATCTCGTGGGCGGCTCCTCCCTGGGCCGCCCGGGTTCGATTTCTAGACCGTGAGCCCGCTGTTGGGTAGGGACCGTCTCTATATGTTGCCAACTTGTACTTCCCAAGCGCTTAGTACAGTGCTCTGCACACAGTAAGCGCTCAATAAATACGATTGAACGAATGAATGAATGAATTCTGTCAGGCTCAGCGTGTTCTGAGTCCAGCAAAATCCTTTACAGGCTCTCTTTTCCACGTCCGCCTCTCGGATTCATCTCCCGTGTTACAAAAACGTTCGGATTTCAAATCCTATCTTCCCTTGCGGAAGTCAGTGATACACGGTGGTGGAGAAGCAGCATGGCCTAGTGGATAGAGCTCGGGCCTGGGAATCCAAAGGACCTGGGTTCTAATCCTGGCTCTACCACTTGTGTGCTGTGTGACCTTGGCAAGTCCCTTCACTTCTCTGTGTCTCAGGTTCCTCATCTGTACAATGGGGATTGAGACTGTGAGCCCCACGTGGGACAGGGATTGTGTCCAACCCCATTTGCTTGTATCCATCCCAGTGCTTAGTATAGTGCCTGGCACATAGTAAGTGCTTAACAAATACCCCAATTATTATTATTATTACTACTGGGCTGGGTGAGTTTCAGTGGCGTGACTCCAAAGATGTGTCTACCCCGTCTCTTCATCTAATTTGTACTTCCCAAGTGCTTAGTCCAGTATTCTGCACACAATAAGCGCTCAATAAATACGATTGAATGAATGTGGAACCCCTCACTGTAGCACCGATCCAAAACAACGCAAAGGCCACTTGCCTCCTTCTGGGCAAGTCAGAACTTCCCTTGGCCTCAGTTTCCTCCTACTTAGATGGTGAGCCCCTAGTGGGACGTGGACTTTTTTTTTAATAACATTTGTTAAGCACTTACTATGTGCAAAGCACCGTTCTGAGCGCTGGGGAGGTTACAAGGTGATCAGGTTGTCCCACAGGGGGGCTCACAGTCTTAATCCCCATTTTACAGCTGAGGTAACTGAGGCCCAGAGAAGTGAAGTGACCTGCCCAAAGTCACACAGCTGACAATTGGCAGAGCTGGGATTTGAACCCGTGACCTCTGACTCCAAAGCCCGGGCTCTTTCCACTGAGCCATGCTAGACTTAATAATAATAATAATAATAATAGTGGCATTTGTTAAGCGCTTACTATGTGCCCTTTCCTCTCCATCCAAACCGCTACCCTGATAATGATAATGATGGCATTTATTAAGCGATTACTATGTGCAAAGCACTGTTCTAAGCACTGGGGAGGTTACAAAGTGATCTGTTTGTCCCACGGGGGGCTCACAGTCTTCATTCCCATTTTCCAGATGAGGGAACTGAGGCCCAGAGAAGTGAAGTGACTTGCCCAAAGTCACCCAGCTGACAGTTGGCGGAGCCGGGATTTGAACCCCTGACCTCTGACTCCAAATCCCGGGCTCTTTCCACTGAGCCACCCTGCTCGTTCATGCTCTCATCGTTCATTCACTCAATCGTATTTATTGAGCGCTTACTTTGTGCAGAGCACTGTACTAAGCGATTGGGAAGTTCTGTTTATTTTAGTTTGTTAATATGTTTTGCTTGCATATGCTTGTACAGACTGATTACTCTATTTTGCTCAGACGTATTGACTATTCTATTTATTTTGTTAATTTGTTTTGTTGTCCATCTCCCCCTTCTAGACTGTGAGCCCGCTGTTGGGTAGGGACTGTCTCTATATGTTGCCAACTTGGACTTCCCAAGCGCTTAGTACAGTGCTCTGCACACAGGAAGCGCTCAGTAAATACGTTTGATTGATTGATTGATTGACCTGATCATCCCGTGTATACCCTAGCACTTAGTTCAGTGTGTGGCACGTAGTAAGCGCTTAACAAATACCACAGTCATTGCTGTTGTGATCATGACTTGCTTGAATACCCGGAACTTTCTGCCATCAGCAAAAAACACCCTCCACAAGCCCCTACAGAGTCTTTCCCCTGCCCCTCATCCAGCTCCATTTTAAAATTGTCTTTTGGTGAACGCTTTCTGTCTGGCCAGCCTACCAGCTAGTCTCTGTCCCCCACGGGGCTCGCAGGCTAAGCAGGAAGGAGAACAAGTATCCATTTAATCATATTTATTGAGCGCTTACTGTGTGCAGAGCGCTGTACTAAGCGCCTGGGAAGTACAAGTTGGCAACATATAGAGACGGTCCCTTAACCACATTGTGCCGATGAGAAAACAGGGGTTCAGAGAGGGTAAGCGACTTGCCCAGGGTCACTCAGCAGGCCAGTGGCAGCGGCAAGACCGGAACCCAGATTTCCCGACTCCCGCCACCTTGCTCATTTCACTGTCCGTCAGCACGTTCAATTTCTGGTGCTGCTTAGGGTGTCACCTGAGAACTGGTGCTGAGGTCGCCTTGTGATCCGCATATATTTTCCCCAGCTCCTCTCTGTGCCAAGGGGCAGAGAAGGATTCTTGTTCTGGGACGCAGAACATTCCTGGGAAGCAGAAAGATGTTTCTGAAAGCCAGCTCCTTCCCCAAGGAGAGCACCTGCTAGGCCCCAGCCCTTTCCTGGGATAACCCCCTATCAGCCCCCCAGCCCTTCCCTGGAAAAGCTGTCACCTCCCTAGCCCTTCCTTGAGGAGAGCTCCCGTCAGCCCCCCAGCCCTTTCCTGAAGAGACCCCCCCCATCAATCTCCCAGCTCTTCCCTGAGGAGACCCCTGTCAGCCCACTCCCCTGTAGCCCTTCCCTGAGGAGACCCTTGTCAGCCCCCCACCCTAGCCCTTCACTGAGGAGAACTCCTGTCAGCCCCCCAGCCCTTCCCTGAAGAGAGCACCTGACAATCCCCAACCTTTCCCTAAGGAGAGCCCCCGACAACCCCCAGCCCTTCCCTGAGGAGAGCCCCTAACAGCCGCCCAGCCCATCCATGGGGAGAGAGTCCTTGTCAACATCCCATCCCTCCCCTAAGTAGAGCCCTGTCAGCCCCCAGCCCTTTCCTGGGGAGACCCCCTATCAGCCCCCTAGTCCATCCCTGGAAGAGCTGTCACCTCCCTAGCCCTTCCTTGAGGAGAGCTCCTGTCAGTCCCCCAACCCTTTCCTGAAGAGACCACCCTCCATCAACCTCCCAGCTTTTCCCTGAGGAGACCCCTGTCAGCCCACTCCCCTGTAGCCTTTCCCTGAGGAGACCCTTATCAGCCCCCCACCATAGCCCTTCACTGAGGAGAACTCCTGTCAGCCCCCCAGCCCTTCCCTGAAGAGAGCACCTGACAATCCCCAACCTTTCCCTAAGGAGAGCCCCTGACGACCCCAGCCCTTCCCTGAGGAGAGCCCCTAACAGCCCCCCAGCCCATCCATGGGGAGAGAGTCCTTGTCAGCCTCCCATCCCTCCCCTAAGGATAGCCCTGTCAGCCCCCAGCTCTTTCCTGGGGAGACCCCCTATCAGCCCCCCAGTCCATCCCTGGAAGAGCTGTCACCTCCCTAGCCCTTCCTTGAGGAGAGCTCCTGTCAGTCCCCCAACCCTTTCCTGAAGAGACCACCCTCCATCAACCTCCCAGCTTTTCCCTGAGGAGACCCCTGTCAGCCCACTCCCCTGTAGCCCTTCCCTGAGGAGACCCTTGTCAGCCCCCCACCATAGCCCTTCAATGAGGAGAACTCCTGTCAGCCCCCCAGCCCTTCCCTGAAGAGAGCCCCTGACAACCCCCAAACTTTCCCTAAGGAGAGCCCCTGACAACCCCCAGCCCTTCCCTGAGGAGAGCTCTTGTCAGCCCCCCAACTCTTCCCTGAGGAGAGCTCCTGTCAGCCCCCAGCCCTTCCCTGGAGAGAGAGTCCTTGTCAGCCCTCCATCCCTTTCCTGAGGAGAGTCCTTGTCAGCCTCCCATCCCTCCCCTAAGGAGAGCCCTGTCAGCCCCCAGCTCTTTCCTGGGGAGACCCCCATTAGCCCCCCAGCCCTTCCCTGGAAGAGCTGTCACCTCCCTAGCCCTTCCTTGAGGAGAGCTCCCATCAGCCCCCCAGCCCTTTCCTGAAGAGACCACCCTCCATCAGCCTCCCAGCTCTTCCCTGAGGAGACCCCTGTCAGCCCACTCCCCCGTAGCCCTTCCCTGAGGAGACCCTTGTCAGCCCCCCACCATAGCCTTCACTGAGGAGAACTCCTGTGAAGCCCCTCAGCCCTTCCCTGAAGAGACACCCTGACAACCCCCAAACCTTCCTAAGGAGAGCCCCTGACGACCCCCAGCCCTTCCCTGGGGAAAGAGTCATTGTCAGCCCCCCATCCCTTCCCTAAGGAGAGTCCTTGTCAGCCTCCAGCCCTTCCCTGAGGAGAGCATCCTTGTCAACATTTCCTGAGGAGAGTCCTTGTGGGCCCCCCATCCCTTCCCTGAGGAGAGTCCTTAATGGCCCCCAGCCCTGCCCTGAAGGGAGCCCTTGGTCTGTGTCCTTGACTGCTTCTTGCCGAATGCTCAGCACTGCAGCACTCTGCGCTGGCTTCAGCCTCTGGTGGGTCGCACTGGCGGGCGGGAGCTAAATATAGAACAAAACAATACGTGTGCGATGGCTCCTGCTAAGAGCCAAACAACAGGGAGACGGGGGACGGCCCCACTTCCTCAGGAAAGGCCGGAGAGGCTGTGGGCCCCAGGAAGGTGAGGCCAATGGCAGGGGAGGGGAGCTGCTCAGTGTCCCCAAGGCCCGGCCTGTAACTCACCCTGGCCAGGACAGACTCAATCAATCAATCAATCGTATTTATTGAGCGCTTACTGTGTGCAGAGCACTGTCCTAAGCACTTGGGAAGTCCAAATCGGCAACCGAGACGGTCCCTACCCAACAGTGGGCTCGCCGTCTAGAAGGGGGAGACAGACAACAAAACAAAACATATTAACCAAATACAATAAATAGAATAGATAGGTACAAGTAAAATAAATAAATCAAAAGAGTAGTAAATAGGAAAAGGAAGACAGAAAAGGAGGAAGGCCAAGCAGCCCGCCCAGGGTTTCCTGGCGAGTCCACGACCGGTCTCTTAATCATAAAATCAAAAGACTGTAGATACAGTCTAAAATCTTCTAGACTGTGAACCCGCTGTTGAGGGACCGTCTCTATATGTTGCCAACTTGTACTTCCCAAGCGCTTAGTACAGTGCTCTGCACACAGTAAGCGCTCAATAAATACAATTGAATGAATGAAAGACAGTTAGCAGGGCTGTTCCTTGCCTTGGGGTAGCCCCACACTCCTTCCAGCCAGGATGCTTTCTCTGACGGGAACATCTGGCAGCATGGCTCAGTGGAAAGAACCCGGTTTGGGGAGTCAGAGGTCGTGGGTTCTAATTCCGACTCCGCCACATGTCTGCTGTGTGACCTTGGGCAAGTCACTTCATTTCTCTGAGCCTCAGTTCCTTCATCTGTAAAACGGGGATGAAGACTGTGAGCCCCACGTGGGACAACCTGATCAATCAATCAATCAATCAATCAGTCAATCGTATTTATTGAGCGCTTACTGTGTGCAGAGCACTGTACTAAGCGCTTGGGAAGTACAAGTCGGCAACACATAGAGACAGTCCTTACCCAACAGCGGGCTTACAGTCTAGAAGGGGGAGACAGAGAACAAAACCAAACATACTAACAAAATAAAATAAATAGAATAGACATGTACAAGTAAGATAAATAAATAAATAAATAAATAGAGTAATAAATATGTACAAACATATATGCATATATACAGGTGCTGTGGGGAAGGGAAGGAGGAAAGATGGGGGAGATGGAGATCACCTTGTATCCCCCCCAGCACTTAGAACAGTGCTTCGCACATAGTAAGCATCAAACAAATACCATCATTATCTAGAGAAGCAGCACGGCTCAGTGGAAAGAGCACGGGCTTTGGAGTCAGAGGTCATGGGTTCGAATCCCAACTCCGCCACATGTCTGCTGTGTGACCTTGGGCAAGTCACTTCACTTCTCTGAGCCTCAGTTCCCTCATCTGCAAAATGGGGATGAAGACTGTGAGCCCCACGTGGGACAACTTGATCACCTTGTAGCCCCCCCAGCGCTTAGAACAGTGCTTCGCACTAGTAAGCGCTTAACAAATGCCATCCTCATTATTATTGTTATCTGGCCACTTGGAAGAACAAGTCAGTCGTATTTATTGAGCATTTACTGTGTGCAGAACACTGTACTAAGCGCTTGGGAGAGGACAGTATATCAATAAACAGATGCATTCCCTGCTCACAACGAGCTTACAGTCTTGGGCACCTGTATATATGTTTGTACATATTTATTACTCTATTTATTTATTTATTTTACTTGTACCTATCTATTCTATTTATTTTATTTTGTTAGTATGTTTGGTTTTGTTCTCTGTCTGCCCCTTCTAGACTGTGAGCCCACTGCTGGGCAGGGATTGTCTCTATATGTTGCTAGCTTGTACTTCCCAAGCGCTTAGTACAGTGCTCTGCACACAGTAAGCGCTCAATAAATACGATTGATTGATTGATTGATAGAGAGTGGGGAGACAGACGTTAATAGAAATTACAGATATGTATATAAGCGTTGTGGGACGGGAGGGGGTGTGAATAAAGGGAGCGAGTCAGGGCGACAGGGAACGGAGTGGGAGAAAAAGAAAGGAAAACTTAGTCAGGGAAGGCCTCTTGGAGGAGATGGGCCTTCAGTGAGGCTTTGAATAGCTCACTCTGCCAAAGGTAACGAAGATTTGGGGACTCAAAAATAATTTAGAATGGAATGAAGGATATCTCCCTCTGCCCCCCAAGAAAGAACACAGCTGCCATTAGTAGCAATCAATCAGAGATTTTTTTGTAAATTCAGTGAAGGGGCTGTTAGCCAGATGGAAAATATGCAGTCATTTCTGGCTACCAGTTGGTAAGAAGGGGATAAACAGCCCCCTCTAATAAAATAAGCTTTAAGTCTAAAACGAATATCCAAATGAAGGGTTTTTAGCTCATCCTTGGAGAGGTAGCAGGGAGATAAGCCTTCCTCCTGTATCCCTACTGTCCAAAGCACATGTTTTTGCTTTTCTCTAGTGGTATTTTGCCCCGTTGAGTGCCTCATAGCTGCCTTCGTCATCGTATGTAGTCACTCGCACACTTTACCACCACTTTCCTGGTTGAGTGCTAAGTTCAGCAGGTGGAGAAAGGCAAGCTCCTTACTCTCTTGTCCCGAGGATGAAAAAGAAGGCATTTTTTCCCTCCCTGAAAATTGCAGGTAAGTGGCAGGAGAAAGTAAGGTGGAGATTCCCGGCCCAATCCCGACCCGAGGTGGTATTTGTGTAACTGGCTGCCTAAGAAGCAGCGTGGAAAGAGTTCAGTGGAAAGAGCCCGGGCTTTGGAGTCAGAGGTCATGGGTTCAAATCCCAGCTCTGCCAATTGTCAGCTGGGTGACTTTGGGCAAGTCACTTCACTTCTCTGTGCCTCAGTTACCTCATCTGTAAAATGGGGATTAAGACTGTAAGCCCCCCGTGGGACAACCTGATCACCCTGTAACCTCCTCAGCGCTTAGAACAGTGCCTTGCACATAGTAAGCGCTTAATAAATGCCATTATTATTATTATTATTATTATTTGGAGCCCTTAAAGTGTGCCGAGCACTGTACTAAGTCCTTGGGAGAGTACGACAGAGTTTTCTTTTTTTGCTTTCGTTTTTTACCGTATTTAGTAAGCGCTTACTAGGCGACAGGCATCGTACTACGTGCTGGGGTAGATACAAACTAATCAGGTTAGACACAGTCCATTAAGAGAAGCAGTGTGGCCTAATGGAAAGAGCCCGGGCTTGGGAGTCAGAGGTCGTGGATTCTAATCCCGGCTCCTCCGCTTGTCAGCTGTGTGACTTTGGGCAAGTCACTTCACTTCCCTGTGCCTCAGTTCTCTCATTTGTAAAATGGGGATTAAGACTGTGAGCCCCACGTGGGACAACCTGATCACCTTGTAACCTCCCCAGCGCTTAGAACGGGGCTTTGCACATAGTAAGCGCTTAATAAATGCCATTATTATTATTATCCCGCCTCTATCACTTGCCAGCTGTGTGACTTCGGGCAAGTCACTTCACTTCTCTGTGCCTCAGTTCCCTCATCTGTAAAATGGGCATTAAGACTGTGAGCCCCACATGGGACAACCTGATGACCTTGTATCTCCCTCAGTGCTTAGAACAGTGCTTGGCACATAGTAAGCGCTTAACAAATACCATTATTATTATTAATATGAGGATTAAGAGTGTGAACCTGTATATATGTATATATGTTTGTACATATTTATTACTCTATTTATGTATTTATTTATTTTACTTGTACCTATCTATTCTATTTATTTTATTTTGTTAGTATGTTTGGTTTTGTTCTCTGTCTCCCCCTTTTAGACTGTGAGCCCACTATTGGGTAGGGACTGTCTCTATAAGTTGCCAACTTGTACTTCCCAAGCACTTAGTACAGTGCTCTGCACATAGTAAGCGCTCAATAAATACGACTGACGATGAACCTCACATGGGACAACCTGATAACCTTGTATCCACCCCAGCGCTTAGAACAGTGGGTAGGGACTGTCTCTATCTGTTGCCGAATTGTACTTTCCAAGCGCTTAGTCCAGTGCTCTGCACACAGAAAGCGCTCAATAAATACGATTGAATGATCGAGTGAATGAACAGAGCTTGGCACATAGTAAGCGCTTAATAAAAGCCATCATTACTATCCTTCATTTAATTTAATGTCTGCCCCTCTATAAGCTCGTCGTTGGCAGGGAACTCTTGTATTTTACTCTCCCAAGCGCTTAGTACGGTGCTCTTTAGCACTCAGTAAATACCACCGATTGGAAATGCCCGGATCCGTGCTGCTCTCGTTACACAAAACAGAACTGAAACCAAGTACGTTTTATTATCCCTTTGAAAGAGGATATTTCACAGGGGAGCAGGCCCAGTCGTATACAAGGAGACCTACAAGGATGTTTGATTACCCCTTTAAAAGGGCAATATTTCACAGGCACGCAGTAATCTGCGTACCAGGAGATATTTCAAGATTAAACCAGGAAAGGAACAGAAGACAGATAATTCCGACAAACAACCCCGCATTGTGACAAAACTGCAAACGTCTCAGCCGTTAAACTCCAGGCCTGAAGTTCACTTAGGAGAACGGGGAAGCTTTTCCCGTCCTAAAGGCCTCCCGGGGGACCGGGGTTGGTGGTTCTAGGGAAGGGAGTTCAAGGTTTTGCAATTGTTTTTCTAAACAAAAAGCATTCCTGGAATCCCGGATGAAATTTGAGCAGGGCCCGACTGTCGGTATCGACTGCTCCGTTTCCATTATTCGGGGGGTTTGGAGACTCCATTCCAGTCAGAAGGCCGCTCACGGGTCACGAAATTGCTTTTTTTCCCTCTTTTAACTTGAAGCGGACTTGGGAAGAAGCCCGTTTGGACGGCTTTTCGCGAGCTCCACCGCAAAGCTACGGCAAGACACTTTGAGAAATGAAATCCAAAGGGGCTTAGAGGCAAATGAAAACATAAACAGGTCACTACGGCCAAACATTGACGGGGGCGAACTGGGAGGGCGGCGGTGGGAGAGGAGTGAGGTTAAAAGTGGAGGAGAGAGGGCTGATTTAGCGTCAGAGGCCGATTTTCCCTGAGGAATCTGTGTGACAAGAATAATAATAATAATAATGGCATTTATTAAGCGCTTACTATGTGCCAAGCACTGTTCTAAGCACTGGGGAGGTTACAAGGTGATCAGGTTGTCCCACGGGGGGCTCCCATCAATCCCCATTTCACAGATGAGGGAACTGAGGCCCAGAGGTGTGAAGTGACTCGCCCAAAGTCACCCAGCTGACAGTTGGCGGAGCCGGGATTTGAACCCATGACCTCTGACTCCAAAGCCCGGGCTCTTTCCACTGAGCCACGCTGCTTCTCTAATGTGATGTGATGTGATATAATGGGATGTTGAGCAGTGGTGAATGTGGAGTGACATACAGTGCGCGGCACATAGTAAGCGCTTAACAAATGCCATTATTATTATTATTATTATTATTGTTATTATGGCATTCCCCAGAAGTTAAACCCATAAAGAAGGAGCAGCGTGGCTTAGGGGACGAAGCACGGGCCTGGAGTCAGACGGACCTGGGTTCAGCGCTTAGAACAGTGCTTTGCACATAGTAAGCGCTTACCAAATGCCATTATTATTATTATTCTAATCCCAGCTCTGCCACATGTCTGTAATTTATTTACTTCTATTAATGCCTACCTCCTCCTCTAGACTATAAGGTTGTGGGCAGGGGACGTGTCTGTTTATTGCTATATTGTCCTCTCTCAAGCGCTTAGTACAGTGCTCTGCACTCAGTAAGTGCTCCATAAATAAGACTGATTGAATAAATGTCTGCTGTGTGATCTTGGGCAAGTCACTTAACTTCTCTGGGCCTCAGTTTCCCTCATCTATAAAATGGGGATTAAGAGGAGTGTGAGCCCCTCGTGGGGCAGGGACTGTGTCCAATCTGATCGATATGCAACTACCTCAGTGCTTGGCTGATAATAATTACGGTAGAACCGTGCTTTGCACATAGTAAGCACTTAATAAATCATCATCATCATCATCAATCGTATTTATTGAGCGCTTACTGTGTGCAGGGCACTGTACTAAGCGCTTGGGAAGTACAAATTGGCAACATATAGAGACAGTCCCTGCCCAACAGTGGGCTCACAGTCTAAAAGGGGGATAAAATAAATGCCAATATTATTATTATTATTATTATTTGTTAAGTGCTTACTATGTGCCAGGCACTGTTCTAAGCGCTGGGGGGGTAAGTGGGTTGTTCCACGTGGGGCTCACACTTTTAATCCCCATTTTCCAGATGAGGGAACTGAGGCCCAGAGAAGTGAAGTGACTTGCCCAAGGTCACACAGCTGATCAGTGGCAGAGCCGGGATTAGAACCCATGACCTTCTGATTCCCAGGCCCGGGCTCTCTCCGCTGAGGCATGCTGCTTCTCTAATAGTAAACGCTTAATAAGTACCATAATCATTATGTACTGCTTTATTATTTTGGGGTTTTTTTGGGGGGGGAGGCGGGGGGTTAATAGAAATTGAAGCAGCGTGGCTCAGTAGAAAGAGCCCGGGCTTCGGAGTCAGTGGTCATGGGTTCAAATCCCGGCTCCGCCAATTGTCAGCTGTGTGACTTTGGGCAAGTCACTTCACTTCTCTGTGCCTCAGTTCCCGCATCTGTAAAATGGGGATGAAGACTGTGAGCCCCCCGTGGGACAACCTGATCACCTTGTAACCTCACCAGCGCTTAAAACAGTGCTTTGCACATAGTAAGCACTTAATAAATGCCATTATTATTATTATTATCAGGTTGTCCCACGTGGGGCTCACAGTCTTAATCCCCATTTTACAGATGAGGTAACTGAGGCACAGAGAAGTGAAGTGACTTACCCAAAGTCACACAGCTGATAATTGGCAGAGCAGGGACTTGAACCCACGACCTCTGACTCCAAAGCCCGGGCTCCTTCCACTGAGCCACGCTGCTTCTCCGCAGCACTCTCCCAAGCGCTTAGTCCAGTGCTCTGCACAAAGTAAGTGCTCAATAAATACAACTGTGAGCCTGTTGTTGGGTAGGAGCCGTCTCTATATGTTGCCGACTTGGACTTCCCAAGCGCTTAGTCCAGTGCTCTGCACACAGTAAGCGCTCAACAAATAAATAGAGAAGCAGCGTGGCTCAGTGGAAAGAGCCCGGGCTTTGGAGTCAGAGGTCATGGGTTCAAATCCCGGCTCCGACAATGGTCAGCTGGGTGACTTTGGGCAAGTCACTTCACTTCTCTGGGCCTCAGTTCCCTCATCTGGAAAATGGGGATGAAGACTGTGAGCCCCCCGTGGGACAACCTGGTCACCTTGTAACCTCCCCAGCGCTTAGAACAGTGCTTTGCACGTAGTAAGCGCTTAATACATGCCATCATTATTATTATTGATAATTATAATAATTATTATTAAATACGAGTGACAATGTATATATGTTTGTACTGATTTATTACTCTATTTTATTTGTACAGATTTATTCTATTTATTTTATTTTGTTAATATGTTTTGTTTTGTTGTCTGTCTCCCCCTTCTAGACTGTGAGCCCGCTGTTGGGTAGGGACCGGCTCTACATGTTGCCAGCTTGTACTTCCCAAGCGCTTAGTACAGTGCTCTGCACACAGTAAGCGCTCAATAAATATGATTGATTGATTGATTGTGAGCCCGCTGTTGGGTAGAGACCGTCTCTACATGTTGCCAGCTTGTACTTCCCAAGCGCTTAGTACAGTGCTCTGCACACAGTAAGCGCTCAATAAATACGATTGATTGATTGATTGATTGTGAGCCCGCTGTTGGGTAGGGACCGGCTCTAGATGTTGCCAACTTGGACTTCCCCAGCGCTTAGTCCACTGCTCGGCACACAGTAAGCGCTCAATAGATACGATTGAATGAATGATTGAGTGAATGAATGAATGAACTGCCCAGTCCTCCATCCAGGGAAATCCTGGGAAAAATACGCGTTGGGAGCCTCCTCGTGGCTGCATTAGCTGGCCTGCTGCCTTTTTATTAATAATAATAACAATAATAATTAATAATGATGGTATTTTTAGACTGTGAGCCCACTGTTGGGTAGGGACCGTCTCTATATGTTGCCAACTTGTACTTCCCAAGCGCTTAGTACAGTGCTCTGCCCACAGTAAGCGCTCAATAAATACGATTGATTGATTGATTGATTGATCTGTTAAGCGTTTACTACGTGCCAGGCACTGTACTAAGCACTGGGGTGGTTACAAGGGAATCCGGTTGGACACAGTCCCCGTCTCACATAGGCCTCACAGTCTCATTCCCCATTTTCTGGATGAGCTAACTGAGGCCCAGAGAAGTGGCGTGACTTGCCCAAGGTCACACAGCAGACAAGTGGCGGAGCCCGGAACATTCATTCAATCATTAATTCATTCAGTCGTATTTATTGAGCGCTTACTGGGTGCAGAGGACTGTACTAAGCGCTTGGGAAGTACAAGTTGGCAACATATAGAGACAGTCCCTACCCAACAGCGGGCTCACAATCAATCAATCAATCAATCAATCAATCGTATTTATTGAGTGCTTACTGTGTGCAGAGCACTGTACTAAGCGCTTGGGAAGTACAAGTTCGCAACATATAGAGACGGTCCCTACCCAACAGCGGGCTCACAATCAATCAATCAATCAATCAATCAATCGTATTTATTGAGTGCTTACTGTGTGCAGAGCACTGGACTAAGCGCTTGGGAAGTCCAAGTTGGCAGCATAGAGAGACGGTCCCTACCCAACAGCAGGCTCACAATCAATCAATCAATCAATCGTATTTATTGAGCGCTTACTGTGTGCAGAGCACTGGACTAAGCGCTTGGGAAGTCCAAGTTGGCAACATATAGAGACGGTCCCTACCCAACAGCGGGCTCACAATCAATCAATCAATCAATCAATCAATCATATTTATTGAGAGCTTACTGTGTGCAGAGCACTGGACTAAGCGCTTGGGAAGTCCAAGTTGGCAGCATAGAGAGACGGTCCCTACCCAACAGCAGGCTCACAATCAATCAATCAATCAATCGTATTTATTGAGCGCTTACTGTGTGCAGAGCACTGGACTAAGCGCTTGGGAAGTCCAAGTTGGCAACATATAGAGACGGTCCCTACCCAACAGCGGGCTCACAATCAATCAATCAATCAATCAATCAATCATATTTATTGAGAGCTTACTGTGTGCAGAGCACTGGACTAAGCGCTTGGGAAGTCCAAGTTGGCAGCATAGAGAGACGGTCCCTACCCAACAGCAGGCTCACAATCAATCAATCAATCAATCGTATTTATTGAGCGCTTACTGTGTGCCGAGCACTGTACTAAGCGCTGGGGAAGTCCAAGTTGGCAACATATAGAGACGGTCCCTACCCAACAATGGGCTCACAATCAATCAATCAATCAATCAATCAATCGTATTTATTGAGCACTTACTGGGTGCAGAGCACTGTACTAAGCACTTGGGAAGTACAAGCTGGCAACAACTAGAGACGGTCCCTACCCAACAGCGGGCTCACAATCAATCAATCAATCAATCATATTTATTGAGCGCTTACTGGGTGCAGAGCACTGTACTAAGCACTTGGGAAGTACAAGCTGGCAACATCTAGAGACAGTCCCTACCCAACAGCGGGCTCACAATCAATCAATCAATCAATCGTATTTATTGAGCGCTTACTGGGTGCAGAGCACTGGACTAAGCGCTTGGGAAGTCCAAGCTGGCAACATCTAGAGACGGTCCCTACCCAACAGTGGGCTCACGGTCTAGAAGGGGGAGATGGAGAAGAAAACAACGCATCATCAATCGTATTTATTGAGCGCTTACTATGTGCAGAACACATATTAACAAAATAAAATAAATAGAATAAATCTGTACAAATAAAATAAATCAATAAATAGAGTAATAAATCCGTACAAACATCTATACATATATCCAGGTGCGGTGGGGAAGGGAAGGAGGTAAGGCGAGGCAGGACGGGGAGAGGAAGGAGGGTTCAAATCCTGGCTCTGCTGAGTGACCTTGGGCAAGTTACTTGACTCCTCCGTGCCTCAGTTACCCCATCTGTAAAATGGGGATTAAGACTGTGAGCCGCGTGTGGGACAGGGATTGGGTCTCACCTGATACCTTGCAACAAGCGCTTAGTACAGTCCTCTGCACACAGTAAGCGCTCAATAAATACGACTGAATGAATCTACCCCGGGTCTCACCTGATACCTTGCATCAAGCGCTTAGTACAGTGCTCTGCACACAGTAAGCGCTCAATAAATACGATTGAATGAATCTACCCCCGTGCTTAGAACAGTGCTTGGCACAGAGTAGCGCTTAACAAATACCATCATTATTATCCCAGCGCTTAGTACAGTGCTCTGCACACAGTAAGCGCTCAATAAATACGACTGAATGAATCTACCCCGGATCTCACCTGATACCTTGCATCTAGCGCTTAGTACAGTGCTCTGCACACAGTAAGCGCTCAATAAATACGATTGAATGGATCTACCCCGGTGCTTAGAGCAGTGCTTGGCACAGAGTAGCGTTTAACAAATACCATCATTATTACCCCAGCGCTTAGAACAGTGCTTGGCACAGAGTAGCGCTTAGCAAATACCATCATTATTATCCCAGCGCTTAGAACAGTGCTTAGCACAGAGTAGCGCTTAACAAATACCATAATTATTACCCCAGCGCTTAGAACAGTGCTTGGCAGATAGTAAACGCTTAACAAATGCTATTATTATTATTATTGTAACCTCCTCAGCGCTTAGAACAGTGCTTTGTACATAGTAAGCGCTTAACAAATGCTATCATTATTATTATTATTATTATTGTAACCTCCCCAGCACTTAGAACAGTGCTTTGCACATAGTAAGTGCTTAAAAAATGCTATCATTATTATTATCATTATTATTGTATCCTCCAGCGTTTAAAACAGTGCTTTGCAGATAGTAGACGCTTAACAAATGCTATTATTATTATTATTCTTATTGTAACCTCCTCAGCGCTTAGAACAGTGCTTTGTACATAGTAAGCGCTTAACAATTGCTATCATTATTATTATTATTATTATTATTGTAACCTCCTCAGCGCTTAGAACAGTGCTTTGTACATAGTAAGCGCTTAACAATTGCTATCATTATTATTATTATTATTATTATTGTAACCTCCCCAGCGCTTAGAACAGTGCTTTGTACATAGTAAGCGCTTAACAAATGCTATCATTATTATTATCATTATTATTGTATCCTCCCCAGCGCTTAGAACAGTGCTTTGCACATAGTAAGCACTTAACAAATGCTATTATTATTGTTATTATTATTGTAACCTCCCCAGCACTTAGAACAGTGCTTTGCACATAGTAAGCACTTAACGAATGCTATCATTATTATTATTATCATTATTATTGTATTCTCCCCAGCGCTTATAACAGTGCTTTGCAGATAGTAAGTGCTTAACAATTGCTATTATTATTACTATTATCATTATTATTGTAACCTCCCCAGCGCTTAGAACAGTGCTTTGCACATAGTAAGCGCTTAACAAATGCTATTATTATTATTATTATTATCATCATTATTATTGTATCCTCCCCAGCGCTTACAGTGCTTTGCACATAGTAAGCGCTTAACAAATGCTATTATTATTATTGTAACCTCCCCAGCGCTTAGAACAGTGCTTTGCACATAGTAAGCGCTTAACAAATGTTATTATTATTATTATTATTATTATTATTGTAACCTCCCCAGAGCTTAGAACAGTGCTTTGTACATAGTAAGCGCTTAACAAATGCTATCATTATTATTATTATTATTGTAACCTCCCCAGCACTTAGAACAGTGCTTTGTACATAGTAAGCGCTTAACAAATGCTATCATTATTATTATTATTATTGTAACCTCCCCAGCACTTAGAACAGTGCTTTGCACATAGTAAGTGCTTAACAAATGCTATCATTATTATTATTGCACATAGTAAGCGCTTAACAAATGCTATCATTATTATTATTATTGTAACCTCCCCAGCGCTTAGAACAGTGTTTTGCACATAGTAAGCACTTAACAAATGCTATTATTATTATTATTGTAAGCTCCCCAGCGCTTAGAACAGTGCTTTGTACATAGTAAGCGGTTAACAAATGCTATCATTATTATTATTATTATTGTTATCATTATTATTGTATCCTCCCCAGCGCTTAGAACAGTGCTTTGCAGATAGTAAGCGCTTAACAAATGCTATCAGTATTATTATTATAACCTCTCCAGCGCTTAGAACAGTGCTTTGTACATAGTAAGCGCTTAACAAATGCTATTATTATTATTATTATTGTTACCTCCCCAGCACTTAGAACAGTGCTTTGCACATAGTAAGCACTTAACAAATGCTATTATTATTATTATTGTAAGCTCCCCAGCGCTTAGAACAGTGCTTTGTACATAGTAAGCGGTTAACAAATGCTATCATTATTATTATTATTATTGTTATCATTATTATTGTATCCTCCCCAGCGCTTAGAACAGTGCTTTGCAGATAGTAAGCGCTTAACAAATGCTATCAGTATTATTATTATAACCTCTCCAGCGCTTAGAACAGTGCTTTGTACATAGTAAGCGCTTAACAAATGCTATTATTATTATTATTATTGTTACCTCCCCAGCACTTAGAACAGTGCTTTGCACATAGTAAGCGCTTAACAAATGCTATTATTATTATTATTATTATTATTATTGTAACTCCCCCAGCGCTTAGAACAGTGCTTTGTACACAGTGAGCGCTTAATAAATGCTAACATTATTATTTCCACTGAGCCACGCTGCTTCTTTCATTCATTCATTCATTCGTATTTATTGGGCGCTTCCTGGGTGCAGAGCACTGTACTAAGCGCTTGGGAAGTACATAGTAAGCTCTCAACACTTGTTTTGTTGTGTGTCTCCCCCTTCTAGCCTGTGAGCCCGTTGTTGGGTAGGGACCGTCTCTACATGTTGCCGACTTGTCCTTCCCAAGCGCTTAGTACAGTGCCCTGCGCCCAGGAGGCGCTCAATAAATCCGATGGAGTGAATGAATGAATAAATGAATGAATGAACGATTATTTAACTGTCACCACCACGGGTTCTCCCAACGCGGTTCGCGGGGGTTCCACCCAGCAGGGGGCGGGAGAGAGGCGGTGGCGGTGCTGATTGGCCAGCCCGCCTGCCCGTCACCGCGGTGGGCGGGGAGAACCCACCTCCCTCCCCACCTGATTGGCCCATCGCTTCGGTGGGCGGGGTCTCCAGCTCTCCCCACTCCCGATTGGTCCATTGCCTCGGTGGCCGGGGCCTCCCGCGCTCCCCCCTAGGTGGGCGGGGCGAGCCCACCGCTTCCCCCACCTGATTGGCCCATCGACTCGATGGGCGGGGAAAACCCTCCAATCCCCATTGGCCCTTCGCCTCGGTGAGCGTGGCCTCCCGGTCTCCACCCCGATTGGCCCATCGACTCGGTGGGCAGGGCGACCTTTACGCTCCCCTCCGATTGGCCCATCATATCGTTGGGCAGGGCCTCCCGCTCTCCCCCCTCGGTGGGCGGGGCGATCCCACCGCTCTCCCCACCTGATTGGCCTATCCCCTCAGTGGGCGGGAAGGGTCTCCTTCTCTCCCCTCCATTGGCCCATCGCCTCGGTGGGCGGGGCCTCCCGCTCTCCCCTCTGATTGGCCCATCGCCTCGGTAGGCGGGGCTAACCCTCCACTCCCCATTGGCCCATTGCCTCGGTGGGCGGGGCCTCCAGCTCTCCCCCCTCAATAGGCGGGGCGAGCCTCCCGCTCTCCCCACCTGATTGGCCCTTAGCCTCGGTGGGCGGGGCTAAGCCTCCACTCCCACTGGCCCATCGCCTCGGTGGGCGAGGCGAGCCAACAGCTCTCCCCACCTGATTGGCCCATCGCCTCGGTGGGCGGGGCCTCCCGCTCCCTACCCCTCGGTGGGCGGGGCGAACCCTGCACTCCCCCCATTGGCCCATCGCCTCGGTGGGCGGTGCCTCCCCCTCTCCCCCCTGATTGGCCCATCGCCTCGGTGGGCGCGGCCTCCCGCTCTCCCCAATCCCGATTGGCCCATCCCGCCGGTGGGCGGGGCCTCCCGCTCTCCCCCCGCCCCGATTGGCCGATCGCCTCGGTGGGCGGGGCCCCCGTCCCCCCCTCCCAGCGCGCGGCCCTTCCATTGGCCGTGGGGCGGGCGCCGGGCGCCGATTGGCCGGTTTGAGTAACGGTCCCGCCCCCCGGGCGCGGGCCGGCCCCGCTCCCGCCCACTCGCCGGCGCGCACGGCAGCGCGCGCTCGCGCGGGAGGGCGGGAGGCCGGAGTCCACCGCCCCGCCCCGCCCCTCCCCGCCCCCCGCCGGGCTGCCCGCGCCGCCGCCTGCGCCCTCCGAGGCGGGAACCGTCCGGCACCCGGAGCCGCCGCCGCCGCCGCCCATTCCGCCGGCCAGCGGGGATGTAGCCGCCCCGGCCCCGGCCCCGGCCCGGTTGGCGGGTCCCGCTCGTTGGAGCGGATGGTAACCGCCGCCCCGCCCCGAAAACAGCGCCACCTCCGCCCCACCCAGGTCAGTCTGTCGGTCGGTCGGTCGGGCGGGGGCCCCCGGCCCTCCCCTCATCCCCCATCTTCCTCCCCCCGTCCTCGTGCGCGGGAAAAGGGGCTCCCGCCCGCCCGGGCCCCGCGCTAAGATGCGCGCATGCGCGCCAAGGGGAATTGGTTGGGGGGGGGAAGTGGGGGGGAGAGAAACCCGGCCCGGAGTGCGCCCGGAGCGGACCGGACTGGAGCGCGCGCTTAGACGGGACCGGACTGGAGCGTGCGATTGGCTGGACGGGACGGGACGGGAGCGCGCGATTGGTCGGACGGGACCGGACTGGAGCGCGCGATTGGTCGGACGGGGCCGGGCTGGAGCGCGCGATTGGCCGGACGGGGACGGTAGCGGACTGGAGCGCGCGATTGGACGGACGGGGCCGGGCTGGAGCGCGCGATTGGAGGGGACCGGACTGGAGCACGCGATTGGTCGGAAGGGACCGGACTGGAGCACGCGATTGGTTGGATGGGGCCGGGCTGGAGCGCGCGATTTGGTTGGACGGGGCCGGGCTGGAGCGCTCGCTTAGACGGGACGGGACTGGAGCGCGCGATTGGTTGGACGGGGCCGGACTGGAGCGCGCGATTGGTTGGACGGGACAGGGCTGGAGCGCGCGCTTAGACGGGACGGGACTGGAGCACGCGATTGGTTGGATGGGGCCGGACTGGAGCGCGCGATTGGTTGGACGGGACCGGGCTGGAGCGCGCGATTGGTTGGACGGGACCGGACTGGAGCGCGCGATTTGGTTGGACGGGACCGGACTGGAGCGCGCGCTTAGACGGGACGGGACTGGAGCCCGCGATTGGTTGGACGGGACCGGGCCGGAGCGCGCGATTGGTCGGACGGGACCGGGCCGGAGCGCGCGATTGGTCGGACGGGGCCGGACTGGAGCGCGCGATTGGTTGGACGGGACCGGACCGGAGCGCGCGATTGGCCGGACCGGAGCGGACTGGAGCGCGCTATTAGGCTGGACGGGACGGGACTGGAGCGCGTGATTGGTCGGACGGGACGGGACTGGAGCGCGTGATTGGCTGGACGGGAGCGGGCGGGAGCACGCGATTGGCCGGACGGGACGGGGGCGCAGGGCAGGAGGGGCTTGGCGGGCGGACTGCCCGGAGGCGGAGGCCGCCCTTCAATCAATCAATCAATCAATCAATCAATCAGTCGTATTTATTGAGCGCTTACTGTGTGCAGAGGACTGGACTGAGCGCTTGGGAAGCACAAGTTGGCAACATCTAGAGACGGTCCCGACCCAACAGTGGGCCCTTCCTCCTCCCCCCGCCCGGATCACCACCACCATCATCATCATCATCATCATGGCATTTGTTAAGCACTTACTATGTGCCAAGCACTGTTCTAAGCGCTGGGAGAGATGCAAGGTAATCAGGCTGTCCCATATGGGGCTCCCAGTCTTCATCCCCATTTTACAGATGAGGGAACTGAGGCCCAGAGAGGTGAATAGTGTCTATATGTTTGTGCATATTTATTACTCTATTTATTTTACTTGTACATATCTATTCTATTTATTTTATTTTGTTAGTAGGTTTGGTTTTGTTCTCTGTCTCCCCCTTCTAGACTGTGAGCCCGCTGTTGGGTAGGGACCGGCTCTAGATGTTGCCAACTTGGACTTCCCAAGCGCTTAGTACAGTGCTCTGCACACAGTAAGCGCTCAATAAATACGATTGATTGATTGAATAGTGGTAATAATAATGCGCTGGGGGGGATACAAGGTGATCAGTTTGTCCCACGTGGGGCTCACAGTCAATCCTCATTTTACAGATGAGGGAACTGGGGCTCAGAGAAGTTAAGTGACTTGCCCAAGGTCACCCAGCTGACAGTTGGCAGAGCCGGGATTTGAACCCATGACCTCTGACTCCAAAGCCCGGGCTCTTTCCACTGAGCCACACTGCTTCTCCGTGGTAGTGATATTAGTGGTGTTTGGGCACTTACTATGTGCCAGGCACTGTTTTAAGCGCTGGGGGAGTTACAAGGTGATCAGGTTTTCCCATTGTCTCCCCCTTCTAGACTGTGAGCCCGCTGTGGGGTAGGGACCGTCTCTAGATGTTGCCAGCTTGGACTTCCCAAGCGCTTAGTACAGTGCTCTGCACACAGTAAGTGGTCAATAAATACGATTGAATGAATGTGGGGCTCCCGCTCTTCATCCCCATTCTATAGATGAGGGAACTGAGGCCCAGAGAGGTGAATAGTGATATTGGTGGTGTGTGTTAAGCGCCCATTGTGTGCCAGGCACTGGTCTAAGCGCTGGGGTAGATACAAGGTAACCAGGTTGTCCCACGTGGGGCTCCCGGTCTTCATCCCCATTCTACGGATGAGGGAACTGAGGCCCAGAGAGGTGACTAGTGATAGTGATATTGCGGGTGTTTGTTGGGCGCTTACTCTGTGCCAAGGACTGTTCTAAGCCCTGGGGGAGTTACAAGGTCATCAGGTTGTCCCATGCGGGGCTCCCAGTCTTCATCCCCATTCTACAGATGAGGGAACTGAGGCCCAGAGAGGTGACTAGTGATATTGGTGGTGTTTGTTGGGCGCTTACTATGTGCCAAGCACTGTCAGCCCACTGTTGGATAGGGACTGTCTCTCTATGTGGCCAACTTGTACTTCCCAAGCGCTTAGTACAGTGCTCTGCACACAGTAAGCGCTCAATAAATGCGATTGATTGATTGATTCTAAGCGCTGGGGTAGATACAAGGTGATCCGATTGTCCCACGTGGGGCTCACAGCCTTAATCCCCATTTTACAGATGAGGGAACTGAGGCCCAGAGAAGTGAATAGTAATAATGCTAATGACGCTGTTCATTCATTCAGTCGTATTTATTGAGCGCTGACTGTATGCCGAGCTCTGGACTAAGCGTTTGGGAAGTACAAGTCAGCAACATGTAATAATGGTAGTATTTGTTAAGCGCATACTGTGTACCAAGCACTGTTCTAAGCACTGGGGTAGATACAAGGTAATCAGGTTGTCCCACATCGGGCTCACGGTCTTCACCCCCATTTTACAGATGAGGGAACTGAGGCCTCCAGATGTGAAGTGACTTTTCATTGTCGTACTTATTGAGTGCTTACTGTGTGCAGAGCACTGGACTAAGACTTGCCCGAGGTCACCCAGCAGGCAAGTGGCAGAGCTGGGATTAGAACCCATGACCTTCCGATTCCCAGGCCCGGGCTCTCGTCACTACGCAATGCCACGCTTACTGTGAGCAGGGCATCATCATCATCAATCGTATTTATTGAGCGCTTACTGTGTGCAGAGCACTGTACTAAGCGCTTGGGAAGTACAAATTGGCAACATATAGAGACAGTCCCTACCCAACAGTGGGCTCACAGTCTAAAAGGGGAAGACAGAGAACAAAACCAAACATACTAACAAAATAAATAGAATAGAATAGATATGTACAAGTAAAATAAATAAATAGAGTAATAAATACGTATAAACATATATCCATATATACAGGTGCTGTGGGGAAGGGAAGGAGGTAAGAAGGGGGAGGGATGGAGAGGGGGACGAGGGGGAGAGGAAGGAAGGGGCTCAGTCTGGGAAGGCCTCCTGGAGGAGGTGAGCTCTCAGTAGGGCCTTGAAGGGAGGAAGGGCACTGTACTGAGCGCTCGGGAGAGTCCAGTACGGTGGCGTTGGTAGGTACGATCCCAGTCGGAAAGGAGCTTTCAGTCCCACGGGGCGGCGGGGGGAGACTTGAACATTTTTAGATTGTGTCCGTAAGGGGACCTAGGAAGTGGCAATAAAGGGTGTGATTATTCACTCGGAGGAGAGGAGATTTCGGAAGACGGAGAGGGCTATGAGAGAGACGACGTACCAGGAGTAAGTTAGCTTTAAATTACCTTAGCTTTAATTCTGTTTATTCTGGCGACGCGACACCCGTCCGCGTGTTTTGTTTGTCCGTCTCCCCCTTCTCGACCGTGAGCCCGTTGTTGGGTAGGGCCCGTCTCTCTCTGCCGCCGACTCGGACTTCCCAAGCGCTTAGTCCAGTGCTCTGCGCACCGGCAGCGCTCAATAAATGCCATTGAGTGAATGAGTAAGTTGGCTGGAGAGGCGTGAAGCTTGCAGGCTGAAGAGGAAGCGGGCGAGGGGAGTGAGTGGGTTGACTGCCGTAATGCCAGGGGTCCCCACCCGAAGTTTCATTCGATCGTATTTGTTGAGCGCTTACTGTGTGCAGAGCACTGTACTAAGCGCTTAGCACTGTACTGGGAGGGAGTGGATAGACGGGGGCAGAAAGTCCCCGAAAAATAATCCAGGCCGCGGAGCGAAGAGAGGACCGGAGAGGGAAGAGGCCGGAGGCAGAGGGGTGTGCCACAGAAGCCCGGCGCGGTCACTGGGCAAGGTGGGAAATAATAATAATAATAATAATAATAATAATAATAATAATAATAATGGCATTTATAAAGCGCTTACTATGTGCAAAGCACTGTTCTAAGCACTGGGGACGTTACAAGGTGAACGGGTTGTCCCATGGGGGTGCTCACAGTCTTCATCCCCATTTCCCAGAGAAGTGAAGTGGCTTGCCCAAAGTCACCCAGCTGACAAGTTGTGGAGCCGGGATTTGAACCCAGGACCTCTGACTCCAAAGCCCGGGCTCTTTCCGCTGAAATGAGAGAACAGGGCTTCTGGGGGGGGGCGGGGGTGTGTGTGAAGCCGCGGCAGTTTGGACAGCGAGTCCGGAGGTGGGAAGGAAAAACCGACGTGATTTAGCGACTGACTGAATGAGGGATGGAAGTGAGAGAGGAGGGATCCTGGATTTCATTCATTCAGTCGTATTTATTGAGCGCTTACTGTGTGCAGAGCACTGTACTGAGCACTTGGGAAGGACAAGATGATGCCAAGGTTTCTGGTCTTCTAGACTGTGAGCCCGTTGTGGGGTAGGGACCGTCTCTAGATGTTGCCAACTTGGACTTCCCAAGCGCTTAGTCCAGTGCTCTGCACACAGTAAGCGCTCAATAAATGCGATTGATTGATTGAGAGAGGGGGAGGGCGATGGTGGTAGTGTAGTGAGGTGCCTTCTCTGAAATGAACGGCGCCTAACGGGGAGTAGTTTGTTGGTTCTCCGCTGTGTATCCTAGAGAGAATGGTGATGAGAAGCAGCGCGGCTCAGTGGCAAGGGCCGCTTGGGAGTCAGAGGTCGTGGGTTCTAATCCTGGCTCCGCCGTTTGTCATTCATTCGTTCAATCGTATTTATTGAGCGCTTACTGTGTGCAGAGCACTGGACTAAGCGCTTGGGAAGTCCAAGTCGGCAACACATAGAGGCGGTCCCTACCCAACGACGGGCTCGCAGTCTAGAAGGGGGAGACAGGCAACAGAACAAAACATATTAACAAAATAAAATAAATAGAATAGTAAATATGTACAAGCAAAGCAGAGTAATAAATCTGCACAAACATCTATACAGGTGCTGTGGGGAGGGGAAGGAGGTGGGGCGGGGGGATGGGGAGTGGGAGAGGAAGGAAGGGGGCTCAGTCTGGGGCAGGTGTGTGGCTTTGGGCAAGTCACTTCACTTCTCTGGGCCTCAGCTCCCTCATCTGGAAAATGGGGATGAAGACTGTGAGCCCCATGTGGGACAACCTGATCACCTTGTATCTCCCCCGGTGCTTAGAACAGTGCTTGGCACATAGTAAATGCTTAACAAATGCCATTATTATTATTATTATGTTGGCAACAATTAACTTGTATCTAGTTACACACATCCACCAAGCTTGCTCTCTTCCTCCCCTCAAAGCCCTACTGAGAGCTCACCTCCTCCAGGAGGCCTTCCCACACTGAGCCCCCTTTTTCCTCTCCTCCTCCCCATCCCCTCCGCCCTACCTCCTTCCCCTCCCCACAGCACTTCTATATGTTTGTACAGATTTATCACTCTATTTATTTTACTTGTACATATTTACTCTTCTATTTATTTTGTTAATGATGTGCATCTAGCTTTATTTCTATTCGTTCTGATGATTTTGACACCTGTCTCCATGTTTTGTTTTGTTTCTGTCTCCCCCCCTTTTAGACTGTGAGCCCGTTGTTGGGTAGGGACCGTCTCTATATGATGCCAGCTTGTACTTCCCAAGCGCTTAATACAGTGCTCTGCGCACAGTAAGCGCCCAGTAAATATGATTGAAAGAATCTACCCCAGCACTTCATACAGTGCTTGGCACATAGTAAGCAGCTAACAAGTACTGTAATAAGAAGAGGGGAGGATTGGCAGGGAAGGTGAAGACTTCAGTTTTGGGCATGTTGGGCTTGAGGTGCCAATGGGACATCGTCATCAATGGTATTTATTGAGCGTTTATTGCGTGCTTAGCACTGTACTAAGCGCTTGGGAGAGTACAGTGCAACAGAATTGGCAGATAAGGGTGTCAGTGTACAATGAGTTTCCAGTCTAGAGAGGTCCTGGAGGCAGGAGAAGATGTGAGAACGTAGTGGAGACCTCTCCCTTTGAGAGGCACCTGAGTACTAAGTGCTAAGTGGGAGAGGACACTAGAAATTGGTGAAATAAATAGTAATTATAAGGGTGTTCGGCCCTTAAAATGAAGGTATCGAGCGCTAGTTTCTGTCCCACAGGGGATTACCAGTCTAAGGGTCGGGGTGGGACAACCTCATCACCTTGTAACCTCCCCAGCGCTTAGAACAGTGCTTTGCACGTAGTATGCGCTTAATAAATGCCGTTAGAGGAAAAGGAAAGGTGGGAATCGTGCTATATTTGATTCCTGTCCCCGGGGAGACCATTCATTCATTCATTCAGTCGTATTTATTGAGCGCTTACTGTGTGCAGAGCCCTGGACTAAGCGCTTGGGAAGTCCAGGTTGGCAGCATCTAGAGACGGTCCCTCCCCAACAGCGGGCTCACAGTCTGGAAGGGGGAGATGGACAACGAAACAAAGCATATTAACAAAATAAAATCAATAGAATAAATGTGTACAAATAAAATAGAGTAATAAATCCATACAAACGTATATACATATATACAGTAAATAAATAGAGTAATAAATCCATATAAACATATATACAGGAGCTGTGGGGAGGGGAAGGAGGTAAGGTGCGGGGGGAGGGGGAGAGGAAGGAGGGGGCTCAGTCTGGGAAGGCTTCCAATTATAATAATCATTTTGTTGTTCATTTTGTTCATCACTTAGGTGGTGTCTATAAGGTGCCTTGAGATTCTTCTGGGTCAAAGACGTGGGGTAAATGAAAGTCCAGAAGTGAGTTGGGGCCGGGAAGCAACCTCTTCTCCCGCTCTGGGTGAACTTCTTCCCTGCCCAGAGCTCTTTTGGAAGTCTAAGGTTGGTCAGCGTGGGAAGGAGAAGCGAAGGGGAAGTGGAAATCAGTTCATTCATTCATTCAATCGTATTTATTGAGCGCTGACTGTGTGCAGAGCACTGTGCTAAGCGCTTGGGAAGTCCAAGTTGGCAACGTATAGAGACGGTTCCCCACCCAACAACGGGCTCACAGTCTGGAAGGGGGAGACAGACTTGCTTATCCTACTCCCTCTTACTTAGCCTGGAAGCCCCAGGTGGGACGGGAAGCGTGTCCAGCCTGATTAGTAATAATAATACATTTATTTATTTTATACTCTATTTATTTTACTCTATTTATTTTACTACTCTGTATTTTATTACTCTATTTTATTTGTAGACTGTGAGCCCGCTGTTGGGTAGGGACTGTCTCTATATGTTGCCAACTTGTACTTCCCAAGCGCTTAGTGCAGTGCTCTGCACACAGTAAGCGCTCAATAAATACGATTGGTGATGATGATGATGATTTGTGCATGTTTATTCTATTTATTTTATCTTGTTAATATGTTTTGTTTTGTTGTCTGTCTCCCCCTTCTAGTCTGTGAGCCCACTGTTGGGTAGGGACCGTCTCTTTTTGTTGCCAACTTGGACTTCCCAAACACTTAGTACAGTGCTCTGCACAGAGTCAGTGCTCAATAAATACGATTGAATGAATGAATAAATATGACTGAATGAATGAATCACTCTTGTATCTATCCCAGTACTCAGGACGGTGCCCTGCATATCGTAGGCACTTAACAAATACCACAATTATTATTACTGCTACTATTACTCATTCTGACTCTGCTTTTCATTATGACTACGTGTGGCAGGCGTCTGCAGGTAGGATTGTGACCCCTTGACCTCAGAAACGCTGTAATCTGCTTTGTGGTTTCGCATCCGTTAATAATAGTAACGCCGAGCTTTCGGAGATGAGCTGAATTTCTATTTTCTCCTGACTTCTGTTAACCGTACACGACTATAAAGCAAGCTAGGAATCACAAAATGAGTGTCGGGGCGGTGATTATAGTCACCAAAAACCGGAATCGACAGCCATCAGGTGGCCTTGGTTTTTAGTTACCGGTGTCTCAACTGATGATAGCTTCTTTGCCTCAGCCCGAACTCCTGAACCGGTACAGATCCCCGTTCCTAAATATTTTTCTTTGATTTTCAGCAATAGTCGTATTTTACCATATGCGATGCTTGACCTAAACCAAGCCTAATTGGTGTGTGTGTGTGTGTGTGTGTCTGTTTTACAGATTGTAACCTCCCTCTCTAGACGAATTCCTGTCAACATTTGCGGGTCCAAGGAAAAATGCCAGGTGTAATACCAGGTGTAATATCGACCGATAATAATGGACTTTCAAGAGGCAGTCCGTCAAAGAAAAATAGGCTTTCTCTGAAGTTTTTTCAAAAAAAGGAAACCAAAAGAGCACTGGACTTCACAGAATCTCAAGAGAATGAACAAAAAGGCTCAGAACACAGAGGATCTGAAATGTATGTACACCACTAATTTTTTTTTTGACTACCTCTGGTGATTTTATTGCTTCATCTTATTTCTTGTAAACTATGTAGATTTGCACAGTTAGAATAAGGCTAATCTCTGCTCAGAATTTGACTTCATCTCGTTTAGTCACCAATTTTAAAATGTTGGTACAACAAGCTAGCATTTTTTAAGTATTTGAGGGGGGTGGGGGCGGGAATCCAGCACAGGACCAGGAGTGGGGTGGTGTGAGATGGTCTTTGGGGTACAGTTCTTCTTGGATGAGCCGTGTGACGTCTGCCTTGATTTCCCCTCCCACCCACCCTCCCCCCGTAAAATGGGAGCGGGGCTGGTCGGTGAAGGCGATCGTCAGGAATTCCCCATTTGGGTGATTGTAATTTTGTGGCGGCTCATGAATGAATTCCAGCCCCGGCGATCGAGGAATAGCCGTTAACCGTTCCTTCACGTCGCCTTCTCCTGTTATTTTGGGCGGGGAGGGAACTAGATTTGAGACCCTGAATTGAATCCTCCAAAACAAAACCCTATCCCACACCAGAGGGCTTTTCTTTTTTCAGTGGATCAGCTTCCAGGCTGGTCCCAATAGGGAAAGCCTTGTAAGCGGGAAGTGTCAAATGAAAGGCCTTAGAAACGGGAACTGAAATTTGAGCGGCTGCCGCCTACTGCCGTCAGGGCGGGCGGGCGTCTTCCCCGCCGCGTTTGAGTTCAGAACGAATAGCGAGGAGGAGCCGTCCGGTCGGGGTCCCCTATTGTGTTGTTTTGTGTTGTGTGTATGTGTAGGGGTTGGTTGGGGGGGATGTGGAGGAAGCAGCTCCCACGTTTGAGGAGATCTGGGTGTGCTCGCAGAGGGTTTGGCGGGGGCACCTCCTGGTGAAACCCATCTTTTAAAAAATGCCCCTAACCTGCCTGGGCAGCGGCTGCTAAATTCAGGTCTTTCCGAAACGCTCTTTGGAAAACGTCCCGTCTTATTGAAGCCCGCGTGACTCCTGGGCTTTATCGGCTTCGCGGGCGACGGGGAGACGGCCTCTCAGAGAAGACTACAGCTAGCCTTGCGACAGAGGGGCTGCCCAGTTCTCCTGGAAGGTGGCGGGGAGAGAGGGGGTCGCCCCATCGCTTCTGACGTCCCTCCGTGCTCGGCCCGGGCAGAAGCGTTTTACAAGCGGGACGGTCCGTCTCCCCGTCTCCCCGACGCCGTCCTGCCCAAAAATGCTCAATGAGTACAAACGCTGACGGCATATCTAGGTATTGTCGGGTCCGCCCCGAAAAGGAGGAGGGAAGGAGGGGAAAAGGGACGGCGTTAGATCCTTTAGGGGCCAAAGCCTCATCCTAATTCGTCTTGGGGCTTTGGAAGTCACCAGTGAAAACTCAGGCGTACTCTTCTCCTGCATGGGTGGGGAGGATAAAAAGAACGCCCCTGACGGGTCTCTCTCAGCTTCCCTGGGCTGTTGGCCGTTACCTTGACGCTTTTTTTTTTTCCCCTCATTCCAACAGCGATCAGGTTGTTCCGGCGGCCCAGCCTTCACCGGTCACCTGTGACAAGAGAGAGAACCTGCTCCCTTTTGTGGGTTTGAACAATCTGGGCAATACCTGTTATCTCAACAGCATCCTGCAGGTGAGTCCATGCCGGCTCCTCGGAATGCCCTTTTCGGAGCGCCAAACCGGCTGACCGGACACCGCGGTTATTCCTACTGATCTGGCCGCGGGACGGCTCGAAACCAAAGCGAGAGCAGCAGGCGAACCACTGGATTTTTCGGACCGGGGTTCAATATCTTCAGGATATTAAAAGGTCACTCACGGCCCCGTCGGGCGCCACAAAAGTCTCCAAATTGGGGGCGTCGGAGGCGGCACGGTCTACTTGGAAGAGCAAGTGGCTGGGAATCGGGAGGCCTGGGTTCTAATCCCATCCCCGACCGTGGCGAGTCAATCAATCAATCAGTCATATTTATTGAGCGCTTACTATGTGCAGAGCACTGTACTAAGCGCTTGGGAAGTACAAATTGGCAACATATAGAGACAGTCCCTACCCAACATTGGGCTCACAGTCAAAAAGGGGGAGACAGAGAAAAAAAAAAACAAAACCAAACATACTAACAAAATAAAATAAATACAATAGATATGTAAAAGTAAAATAAATAAATAAATAGAGTAATAAATATGTACAAACATATATACATATATACAGGCGCTGTGGGGAAGGGAAGGAGGTAAAATGGGGGGATGGAGAGGGGGACGAGGGGGAGAGGAAGGAAGGGGCTCAGTCTGGGAAGGCCTCCTGGAGGAGGTGAGCTCTCAGCAGGGCCTAGGGCGAGTCAGTCTCTTTGGACCTATTTCCACAGTTGTGTAGGGCGAGGCCTGTGTCTCATCTGAGTATCTGGACCTAGCCCGGTGCTCGGGCACATTGAAAGTGCGTTGTGAATGCTATAGTAGTATTATCGTCCTCGTCAATCAGGGTTATTGAGCACTTACTTTGTGCGGAGCCCGCGGGAAGAGTACAGGTAATGAGCAGATGGGATCCTCACCCTCAAGGAATTTACAATCCAACGATGGAGACGGATGCTAGAAGAAATTACAAGTAGGAGGAAGCAATAAAATAAAGTTGTGTACATAAGTACAGTGGGGCTGGTGTGACTACCCACCTGACCAGGTGACTCAGAAGTACCAAAGTGGCAAGAAGAGACCGTAAGCCCTTTGTGGGGAAGGACTGTGTCCTCCCTGATTATCTCGTATCTACCCCAGTGCTGAGCACAGTACTTAGCATGGGTACAAAGTGCTTCACACTTACTAGTATTATTTTGGGGGGAGGATTGGAGTGGGGAGATGAATTGTACTTTCCAGGCGCTTAGTACGGTGCTCTGCACACAGTAAGCGCTCAATAAATACGATTGAATGAAAGGAAGAGTGATTGAATGGAGGCCTCCCGGAGGAGATGTGATTTTAGAAGGGTTTTGAAGATTTGGGGGGCAGTGGTCTGCCCAGGTGTGGATGGTGTGGAAAAGGGAGGCGTGAAGCAAGAAGACAGAGGTCAGAGAGGCGTAATTCCTCTCGAGCCACATATGTGAGCGGGGGTGAGAGAGGGTAAGCGGGAGAGAGCGGATGGATTGCCTTCATGCCAAAAGGTGGGAGTCTCCGCTGGATGTGGAGAAGAATCGGTCACCGTTGGAGGGCTTTGGAGAGTGGGGAGACGGGGGCAGAATGGCCCAGAAATGAGCCGGGCAGCAGAGTGAAGTGGGGACCGAAGCAGGGGAAAGGCTGGAGGCAAAGAGGCCGGCAAGGAGCGGGATGCAAGCGCCACAGTTGGGATAGGACAAGTGCTCGGACCCGAGCGGAGGGGCAGCTGCAGCCGGAGGGGGAAGGAAGAACCGACAGAATTGGGTGGCTGAAAGGGAGAAGACAGGAGTTAAGGAGAATGACTAGATCGTGGGTTTGAAGGACGGGGAGGGTGGCGGCGGCGGCATCCTCAACAGAGGCGGCGAGCATTTAGGAGGGAGGGTGAGTTCAGTTTGGTCGTGAAGAGCGTGGGATGCCAGTGGGATATCCGTTCATTCATTCAGTTGTATTGTGCGCTTACTGTGGGCATAGCACTGTACTAAGCGCTTGGAAAGTACAATTCAGCAATAGAGAGTGAATGAATGAATGAAATCCCCGCTCTGCCACTTGTCAGCTGTGTGACTTTGGACAAGTCACTTCACTTCTCTGGGCCTCAGTTCCCTCATCTGGAAAATGGGGATTAAGACCGTGAGCCCCACGTGGGACAACCTGATCACCATGTAACCTCCCCAGCGCTTAGAACAGTGCTTTGCATATAGTAAGCGCTTAATAAATGCTGTCATTACTATTATTATTACATATTCCCTGCCCGTAATGCATTTATTGTTATACTTTCCCAAGTGGTTAGCTAAACACTCTGTATATAGATGCTCAGTAAATACTATTTTTTGTTGTTGTTGTCATTAAGTACTTTGTGTCAAGCAGCGTGGCTCAGTGGAAAGAGCACGGGCTTTGGAGTCAGAGGTCATGGGTTTGAATGCCGACTCCACCACATGATTGCTGTGTGACCTTGGGCAAGTCACTTCACTTCTCTGAGCCTCAGTTACCTCATCTGTAAAATGGGGATGAAGATTGTGAGCCCCACGTGGGGCAACCTGATCACCTTGTATCCCCTCCGGCTCTTAGAACAGTGCTCTGCACATAGTAAGCGCTTAACAAATGCCATCATTATTATTATTCTAAGCAGTGGGGTAGATTCGGACTAAGTTGGGACATAGTCCCTGTCCCACACGGGGCTCACAGTTTTAATCCCCATTTTACAAAAGAGGGAACTGAGGCCCAGAGCAGTGAAGTGACTTGCTCAAGGTCACTCAGCAGACAAGTGGCAGAGCCGGCATTCTGACTCCCCAGGTCCAGGCTGTCTCCACTATTGATTGATTGATTGATTGATTGATTGATTGATTGATTGATTAATTGATTGATTGATTGATTTGAGCCCAGCGAGGAGGCTGAGAGAGCAGAGGAGTCGGGATGTGACCAGCGCTGGGACCGAGGTCACACCCGTTTGGGTGGGGAGGGACGGGTGGGAAACGGGAAGGATCGGACGGCAGACCGGAGGCGAGTGTGAGAGCACCAAGGTGGCAAGAGAAGCAGAGTGGCTCATTGGAAAGAGCACGGGCTTTGGAGTCCGAGGTCATGGGTTCGAATCCCAGCTCTGCCACATGTCTGCTGTGTGACCTTGGGCAAGTCCCTTAACTTCTCTGACCCTCAGTTCCCTCATCTGTAAAATGGGGATTAAGACTGTGAGCCCCACGTGGGACAACTTGATCACCTTGTATCCCCCCCAGCGCTTCGAACAGTGCTCTGCACATATAGTAAGCGCTTAACAAATTCCATCATTATTATTTAAGCATGGGAAGATTTGGCCTGGGGAGAGGGGGGAGAGTCAACCATGATGGGAAGATGAAGAGTTGCCAACTTGTCCTTCCCAAGCGCTTAGTACAGTGCTCGGCACACAGTAAGCGCTCAGTAAATACGATTGATGATGATGAGTTCAGTTTGCAGGCATTATTGATCCGAAGACACCAGCGCAGGTGCTTGGTCCCCGCAGCAGTGATTTCCAGAAGGGCAGAGGAAAAGCCGAGCCCGTCTCTCCCATCTAGACCGGGAGCCGTTGTTGGGTAGGGACCGTCTCTATATGTTGCCGACTTGGACTTCCCAAGCGCTTAGTCCAGTGCTCCGCACACAGTGAGCGCTCAATAAATCCGATTGAATGAGTGAACGAGGTGCCGAGGCCAGTGAGACTGGGAGAAATTGCCGGAGCCGGGGGAGCGGATGAGCCCCCCAACCCCACCCCAAGGGAGCCGCTGTAAAGTGAGAACCGGTAACCCGCAGCGTCCTTCCTTCCTTCATTCATTCAGTCGTATTTATTGAGCGCTTACTGTGTGCAGAGCACTGGACTAAGCGCTTGGGAAGTCCAAGTTGGCAGCATAGAGAGACGGTCCCTACAGGGACACCCGGAGTCGGAAAAAGAGCCAGGGAGACTCTGAGGAGGAGCCAGGGGTGTAAGAGGAGAGAATTGTGGCAGTTGGGCCACGGATGGGTTTTTCTGTCCGATACTGGTCCAGAGTCGGGCACCCGAGAGGTGGAGGGGGGGCTCTCTTGGGGGTGGCATCATCATCATCATCATCAATCGCATTTATTGAGCGCTTACTATGTGCAGAGCACTGTACTAAGCGCTTGGGAAGTACAAATTGGCAACATATAGAGACAGTCCCTACCCAACAGTGGGCTCACAGTCTAAAACAGGGAGACAGAGAACAAAACCAAACATACTAACAAAGTAAAATAAATAGAATAGATATGTACAAGTAAAATAGAGTAACAATAAATAAGTAGAGTAACAAGAGTAACAGTAAATAGAGTAACAATAAATAGAGTAACAATAAGTAGAATAACAATAGAGTAACAACAGAGTAACAATAAATAGAGTAACAATAAATAAATAGAGTAACAAAGCACTCCTGATGTTGCATCTCCTCCAGGAAGCCCTCTCTGATTAATCTCATCTCCCCAACTAGGGCATTGGCGAGCGGGGCAGAAAGTGGTGGACGGTGCGTGGAACGGGCTGACCAGAGTGGTCCCGGGCACGGGGGGAGCTGCCCGAGAGGAGGTGGGGGGTCCCTCCCCAACAGTGGGCTCACAGTCTAAAAAGGGGAATGATATGTAAATGTGTCCCCATCCCCCCCCCCCGCCCTACCTCCTTCCCCTCCCCACAGCACCTGTATATATGTTTGTACAGATTGATCACTCTATTTCTTTTATTTGTACATATTACTACTCTCTATTTTATTTTGATAATATGTTTTGTTGTCTGTCTCCCCCTTCCAGACTGTGAGCCCGTTGTTGGGTAGGGACCGTCTCTGTATGTTGCCAACTTGCACTTCTCAAGCGCTTAGCATGGTGCTCTGCATACAGTAAGCGCTCAATAAATACAATTGAAATATGTTGCCAATTTGTACTTCCCAAGCGCTTAGTACAGTGCTCTGCACATAGTAAGCGCTCAATAAATACGATTGATGATGATGATGATCCGGGGCAGACTCTCTGGGGTTGCCAGGGGTGATGCCAACCTGGTTGAAGGCAGCGGGGGGGGGGACAGGGCCAATGGTGAGAGGTCCAAAGGGGTTCGTGGGGAGAGAAGAGGAGGAGTGGGTACAAGCGTTCTCATCATCATCATCATCATCAATCGTATTTATTGAGCGCTTACTATGTGCAGAGCACTGTACTAAGCGCTTGGGAAGTCCAAGTTGGCAACATATAGGGACAGTCCCTACCCAACAGTGGGCTCACAGTCTAAAAGGGTTCTCAGAAGGTGAGAAGCGATAAGTATGAGTGCAAAGGGCTGAATTAAGGTCCCGCAGGACGTTTTTACCTATTTAAACGAAGCTTTCAATGGTGAAGTGCAGTGGGAACTACCAGGACACCTGACATCAATCCTGGGGTGGGGCTTTAAATAATAATAATAATAATAATGATGATATTCGTTATTTTGTTAGTATGTTTGGTTTTGTTCTCTGTCTCCCCCTTTTAGACTGTGAGCCCACTGGTGGGTAGGGACTGTCTCTATATGTTGCCAAATTGTACTTCCCAGGCGCTTAGTACAGTGCTCTGCACACAGTAAGCGCTCAATAAATACGACTGATGATGATGATTCCTTAAGCGCTTACTCTGTGCAAAGCACTGTTCTAAGCGCTGGGGGGATACAAGGTGATCAGGTTGTCCCATGGGGGGCTCACAGTCTTAATCCCCACTTTTACAGATGAGGGAACTGAGGCCCAGAGAAGTGAAGTGGCTTGCCCAAAGTCACCCAGCTGACAATTGGCGGAGCCGGGATTTGAACCCATGACCTTTAAATGGGGCCCGCCATTCTCGAGCTTTGTTTTTCTTGGGCACATTGGTAGAGGCAAGTAGAATAATGATAATAATTGTGGTATTTGTTAATAATAATAATGATAATGATGGCATTTATCAAGTGCTTACTATGTGCAAAGCACTGTTCTAAGCACAGGAGAGGTTACAAGGTGATCAGGTTGTCCCACGGGGGGGCTCACAGTCTTAATCCCCATTTTACAGATGAGGTCACTGAGGCCCAGAGAAGTGAAGTGACTTGTCCAAAGTCACCCAGCTGACAATTGGCAGAGCCGGGATTTGAACCCATGACCTCGGACTCCAAAGCCCGTGCTCTTTCCACTGAGCCATGCTGCTTCTGATTAAGCAGCATTTAATTGTTTAAGTTAAGCATTTACTCTGTGCCAAGCACTGGGTTAGATACAAGGTGATCAGGTTGTCCTGCGTGGGACTCACAGTCTCACTCCCCATTTTACAGATGAGGAAACTGAGGCACAGAGAAGTGAGGTGACTTGCCCAAGGTCCCCCGGCAGATGAGTGGCAGAGCCGGGATTAGAACCCACGTCCTCTGATTCCCAGGCCCGGGCTCTTGCATGAGAAGCAGCATGGCTCAGTGAAAAGAGCCCGGGCTTTGGAGTCAGAGGTTATGGGTTCAAATCCTGGCTCCGCCAATTGTCAGCTGGGTGACTTTGGGCGAGTCGCTTCACTTCTCTGGGCCTCAGTCACCTCATCTGGAAAATGGGGATGAAGACCGTGAGCCCCCCGGGGGACAACCTGATCACCTTGTAACCTCCCCAGCGCTTAGAACAGTGCTTTGCACATAGTAAGCGCCTAATAAATGCCATCATTATTATTATTATCAGGCCATGCTGCTTCTCTAAAACTTACCGTAGAACTTACTCCATAATTAGTTTCTAGAGAACTATGGTTTACTGGGGGGAGGGTTGCCTTGTAGGTAGCGGACGATTCACGTTGGAAGTTTCATACAAGTTCTGTTAACTATTTATTTTTACTTAAATTTGTAGGTGCTCTATTTTTGTCCTGGATTCAAACCTGGCGTGAAGCACTTATTCAATATCATTTCAAAAAAGAAAGAAGCGCTCAAGGATGAAGCCAATCAAAAAGTCGACAAGGTAAGTAGAGAAAAATAGGAATTTATTTCATCTCCAAGGATTTAGCGACTGGAACACGGGTTCCGTTGAAATTCGGTCTAAGCAGCGGCAGGCGATCCTCTCCTGTCTCGGAAAGTATTTTCCCGTAACCGATTTCAGCTTTCAACACCGACTCGGCTAGGAAGCAAGCATTTGCCCCCTTTTAGACTGTGAGCCCACTGTTGGGTAGGAACTGTCTCTACATGTTGCCAACTTGTACTTCCCAAGCGCTTAGTACAGTGCTCCGCACACAGTAAGTGCTCAATAAATACGATTGCTGATGATGATGATGATGATTTGCCCCTCCAGAGCTTCCCCGAGGAGGAATTCCCCGCCGGGAGAACAGGGGGAGGTTTCCTGGGGTATTGAAATTGTATCTGGCTCTGCATTCACTCAGTCGTATTTATTGAGCGCTTACTGTGTGCAGAGCACGGTACTAAGCGCCGCAGAGTAAGAGACGACCTCATCCGGGCTCCTTTCAGCGCTGAAAGGGGAGAAAACCAGGCTCCAACGGATGGCCCCCCGATCCCTAGAAACGGACACACGCCGAACCCCACTGAATCTGTGGGTTTCGAAGTTCCTCCCAGCCCACCCGGGGCTCACACGGGGCCAGCACAGCACTCCGGGACCTCGGCGCTTATTAAGCCCGAGGCTCCTCGCAGGACACCCTCCATCATCATCAATCGTATTTATTGAGCGCTTACTATGTGCAGAGCACTGTACTAAGCGCTTAGCACTGTGCTGCCCTCCACACAACCACGCCTTCTGGGATTTTCCAGTTTAAGCTCGAGGCACGTCCCTCCTCCCGGGAAGCGCGCACGCACGCGGAGATGCACACATACACATATTACACCCCCCTCCTCTCACCTTTAAGGGACAAATCAGACACCGAGTTAACCGTAGGATGCTTTTTAAAAGCTCCTGGATTGGAGGAAAAGTCGGAGGGTCCTGGTTTTGGGGGCAAACAGGCTTTTAAAAACCTAAGTCCCTTGCCTCGTTCTTTTCTCCACCAGCAATGACTCGCTACAGGTCTGAGCTGACTTGCCACAATTGTTTGGCCAAGCGATTGCTGTGTGTGTTTTGTTTTTCTTTTCCCCTCCCTACACCTTCTAGCCAATATCCTTCTGCTAAGGAAAATGCTTCCATCCTTCAAAGCGTTTAGGGAACCCCTGGGACTGGTTGGCACCTTTTCCCACCAGTCTGACGGATGGAAGGTTGCTTTTTGAGGGGAGAAGCGTGGCTTTCTATTAACAAGGAAGCAATACATCTTCATTCGCAGCTTGCAGCCGACCAATCCGGAGGCGTCCAGTCGCTGCTAGGGCGTGATTCCTTTTCCTTTTCTCCGAAGCGAAAAAAAATCAGCTTTGCGAGCTTTCCCCGAGCTCCTTACCCCTGCCACTAAGGGCGTTGGGATCTGTTTCTCTGGGCCAGGAGAGAGACGGCTAGAGGTCTTATGGGATGGAGGGATGGATCATCTGGGGGCCGCTCTCCTCAGATTTAGCTCCAGGAAGCCCGCTGGGTAGGGATCAGGTTGGGTTTGAGCAGGAGGGGTCGGGCGGAAGGTGAGGGGTGACGGGGACTGCTTGGTGTCACCAAACAGGGTAACAAAAGCGGTGCCACTTTCCCATGGGGCGGTTGGAACAGACGCCTCGGGAGACGGGTCACGGGGCGGAGTCAGAATGACTGTGTGCAGTAATAATAATAATTTTGGTGGTAGTTACTATAGTAGTAACTAGTAACTAGTTACTATGTGCCAAGCACTGTTCTAAGCACTGGGGAAGATACAGGGTCATCAGGTAGTCCCATACGGGGGCTCACAGTCTTCATCCCCATTTTCCAGGTAAGCTGAGGCACAGGGAATCAATCAATCAATTGTATTTATTGAGAGCTTCCTGTGTGCAGAGCACTGTACTAAGCGCTTGCTCAGAGTCACACAGCTGATAAGTGGCGGAGCCGGAATTAGAACCCGTGACCTCTGACGCCCAAGCCCGCGCTCTTTCCACTGAGCTGCGCTGCGCTGGGCTCCACGGTTGGCTCACACCCTGGCTCCGTCCCACGTGAGATTGCCGGGCTAAAGTGGGGATGTGAAGGGGGCAATGAGCATTTTATCCCAATTATCCAGCCGAGGCGGCTGGGGACCAGAGAAGGGCAGTGGCTTGTTCAGATGCCACACAGCAGGTAAGGGGCGAAAGCCGGGGTGGAGAGGAGAAAGGGATCCTGCCGCTTGCCCTCGGTTTTGCCCTCCGGACCCAGTCAGGGACAGCCAACTCTCAGAATGGAGATGGGGGGAATGGTTGCAAGGTGCGGGCGGCGCGCATCCTTACAAATGATTGTCCTTTCCCATCACCTCCTTTCCCCAGTTGTTCCTGGGAAGGACAAAGAAACCATGGGGAGCGTGCAGAAGCCGACCGGATCCTTGGTCCGTCCTGCAGGCTTCATAGATATTTGCCCACGTTTAAATGTCTCGCATTGAAATAATGCGATGGAGGAATCTTACTTCTCTTCTGGGAAGCAACCCGCTGCTTCTTTGAGCCTAGGGGGAGTTTCGGGGGGACGAGGTTTGGGGTTATCCATCGAGGTCGCCTTGTGATCCTCTCCAAAGTCTGAATCACTCTGCAGATGTCCAAGCAACCATCGTGTGTGAGTCAGAGCAAGGGCAGCACATACATAGAGTCGCGAAACATACCGCCGTCTGTCCCTACCCTTGAGTCTTGAGGGTTTCTATAGGGGTAGGGGTATATAGGATCCTCCCATTTGAAGTCCAGAGTGGAAGACTGAGAGGCCGTGCCCTTTTCTCCTTCCCCAGGGAAGCTGCAAAGAAGACTCCCTGGCAAGTTACGAACTCATCTGCAGCCTTCAGTCCTTGATTATTTCAGTGGAACAGCTCCAGGCCAGCTTTCTCTTAAATCCCGAGAAATACCCGGACGAGCTGGCCACCCAGCCCCGGCGCCTGCTCAATACACTCAGGTACCCGAGGGGCCCCCGAGGGGAACGGCGGGGTCCCCTGCCACTGGCGCCCAGTTGAGCTGTACCAGCTTGGGTAGAGGAGGAGGAGGAGGAGGAGGAAGGTTGCTCATTCCTCGAGGGGCCTGTGGGAGAAGCCAATTGGTTGAAGCTGGAAAGGGGGGAAAAACATACCTTTCCCCAAGGTGGCTGAGTGGTTATTCTGATGTCCTCTTTCGTTCCATGGCATTCATTCATTCATTCATTCAATCGTATTTATTGAGCGCTTACTGTGTGCAGAGCACTGGACTAAGCGCTTGGGAAGTACAAGCGGGCAACATGTAGAGACGGTCCCTACCCAACGGCGGGCTCACAGGCTAGAAGATAATGATGGCATTTATTAAGCGCTTACTATGTGCAAAGCACTGTTCTAAGCGCTGGGGAGGTTACAAGGTGATCAGGTTGTCCCACGGGGGGCTCACCGTCTTCATCCCCATTTTACAGATGAGGGAACTGAGGTACAGAGAAGGGAAGTGACTTGCCCAAAGTCACGCAGCTGACAATTGGCAGAGCTGGGATTTGAACCCATGGCCTCTGACTCCAAAGCCCGGGCTCTTTCCAGTGAGCCACACTGCTTCTCTTATTTTTATTTATTTATTTATTTATTCATTTATTTATTTATTCATTCATTCATTCATTCATTCATTCCTTCCTTCATTCATTCATTTATTATATTTTTTTATTTTTTCTTATTCTTTTATTTATGGAGCACTCACTGTGTGCAAGGGCACTGTACTTAAGTGCTCGGGAGAGGACAACACAACAAACAGAAGCAGCATGGCTTCTGAGAAGCCATGGCATGAGAAGCAGCGTGGCTCAGTGGAAAGAGCCCGGGCTTTGGAGTCAGAGGTCGTGGGTTCAAATCCCGGCTCCGCCAGTTGTCAGCTGGCTGACTTTGGGCAAGTCACTTCGCTTCTCTGGGCCTCAGTGACCTCATCTGGAAAATGGGGGATTAGGACTGTGAGCCCCGTGTGGGACAACCCGATCAGCCTTGTAACCTCCCCAGCGCTTAGAACAGCGCTTGGCACATAGTAAACGCTTAATAAATGCCATTATTAGTATTATTAATAATAATTACAATTATTTTATATTTTATAATTATATTTATTATTATTAATTAATTATAATGATTATTATTAATAATAATAAACAGGCTTATTCCCTGCCCGAGACGAGCTTCCTTCTCTAGAACCAGCCTCGGCAGAGGTCTTATTCTTAACCCCCCGAATAGTTTTTGGGGGGAGGGTGCCGAGGAGATGGGGGGCCTCAGTTCTCCCATATCATGGGCTTTAAACCCTATTGTGGGGGAAAGGGGCCGAGGCCCCTGACCTCGCCGGACATTTTCCCTTCCGCCGACCCTCGGCGAGCGGGTGTCGGTGAGCCCGACTCCGTGCCGAACCTTTTCGCCGTGGCCGCTCGGAAAAGCGAAGGGAATCAGCCCACTTCCGCGTTGTCAGTTTGGGACCGGGCTCCTTACCGTCCTCCAGGGAGCTCAACCCCATGTACGAAGGCTACCTCCAGCACGACGCTCAGGAAGTCCTACAGTGCATCCTGGGGAACATCCAGGAAACCTGCCAGATCCTAAAGAAGGAAGAGCTGAAAGGGCTGCCCGTGGCCCTCCACGCCCCGCCGCCGGCCGAGGGGGAGGCCGGCGCTCCGCGCTCCCCCTCGGACGAAGGCCCAGGCGGGCTCCAGAGAGGGAAGAGAAAGAGCGACGGCGGCGAGGCCGGGAACGCCAGGAAGAAAGCCAAAGTCTGCAAAGAGCAGGCGGCGGCGGCGGCGGAGGGGAGCCAGAGGCAGACGCGGTCCAAGAGGAAAGCGACGGGCGAGAGGCCGGCCGGCCCGCCCCACGCCCCCGGCCCGGGACCCCCCGCTGCCCGGGCCGAAAGCGCAAAGCCCACCCAGAAGAAGTCGCGGCTGAAGATCAACTGGCTGAAGCCCGCCGCCAAGCACCCCAGCATCCTGTCCAAGTTCTGCAACCTGGGCAAGCTCGCCGCCGAGCCGGGGGCCGAGGGCCGGCCGAAGGCGGGGGCCCCCCCCCGCCGCCGCCAACGGGGACCCCGAAGACGACTCGGCCGTGTGCGCCGACGACGCGGAGCCCCCCTCCCCGGGAGGGAGCGAGGAGGAGAAAGAAACCAAGCCGCCCGCCGGCCCAGGTTGGTAAGCAGCGTGGCTCAATGGGAAGAGCCCGGGCTTGGGAGGCGGAGGTCATGGGTTCCAATCCCGGCTCTGCCCGCTGTCGGCTGTGTGACTTTGGGAAAGCCACCTCAGTTCTCTGTAAAATGGGGATTAATAATAATAATGTTGGTATTTGTTAAGTGCTTACTATGGCTCGGTGGAAAGAGCCCGGGCTTGGGAGTCGGAGGTCATGGGTTCCAATCCCGGCTCTGCCCACTGTCGGCTGTGTGACTTTGGGCAAGCCACCTCACTTCTCTGTAAAATGGGGATTAATAATAATAATGTTGGTATTTGTTAAACGCTTACCGTGGCTCTGTGGAAAGAGCCCGGCCTTGGGAGTCAGAGGTCATGGGTTCCAATTCCGGCTCTGCCCACTGTCGGCTGTGTGACTTTGGGCAAGCCACCTCACTTCTCTGTAAAATGGGGATTAATAATAATAATAATGTTGGCATTTGTTAAGCGCTTACCATGGCTCAGTGGAAAGAGCCCGGGCTTGGGAGTCAGAGGTCATGGGTTCCAATCCCGGCTCTGCCCACTGTCGGCTGTGTGACTTTGGGCAAGCCGCCTCACTTCTCTGGGCCTCAGTTTCTCTGTAAAATGGGGATTATTAATAATAATGTTGGCATTTGTTAAGCGCTTACCATGGCTCTGTGGAAAGAGCCCGGGCTTGGGAGTCGGAGGTCATGGGTTCCAATCCCGGCTCTGCCCACTGTCGGCTGTGTGACTTTGGGCAAGCCGCCTCACTTCTCTGGGCCTCAGTTTCTCTGTAAAATGGGGATTAATAATAATAATGGTATTTGTTAAGCGCTTACCATGGCTCTATGGAAGAGCCCGGCCTTGGGAGTCAGAGGTCATGGGTTCAAAGCCCGGCTCTGCCCACTGTCGGCTGTGTGACTTTGGGCAAGCCACCTCAGTTCTCTGTAAAATGGGGATTAATAATAATAATGTTGGTATTTGTTAAGCGCTTACCATGGCTCTGTGGAAAGAGCCCGGCCTTGGGAGTCGGAGGTCATGGGTTCCAATCCCGGCTCTGCCCACTGTCGGCTGTGTGACTTTGGGCAAGCCACCTCACTTCTCTGTAAAATGGGGATTAATAATAATAATGTTGGTATTTGTTAAGCGCTTACCATGGCTCAGTGGAAAGAGCCCAGGCTTGGGAGTCAGAGGTCATGGGTTCCAATCCCGGCTCTGCCCACTGTCGGCTGTGTGACTTTGGGCAAGCCACCTCACTTCTCTGGGCCTCAGTTCTCTCTAAAATGGGGATTAATAATAATAATGTTGGTATTTGTTAAGCGCTTACCATGGCTCAGTGGAAAGAGCCCGGGCTTGGGAGTCAGAGGTCATGGGTTCCAATCCCGGCTCTGCCCACTGTCGGCTGTGTGACTTTGGGCAAGCCACCTCACTTCTCTGGGCCTCAGTTTCTCTGTAAAATGGGGATTAATAATAATAATGTTGGTATTTGTTAAGCGCTTACCATGGCTCGGTGGAAAGAGCCCGGGCTTGGGAGTCGGAGGTCATGGGTTCCAATTCCGGCTCTGCCCACTGTCGGCTGTGTGACTTTGGGCAAGCCACCTCAGTTCTCTGTAAAATGGGGATTAATAATAATAATGTTGGCATTTGTTAAGCGCTTACCATGGCTCAGTGGAAAGAGCCCAGGCTTGGGAGTCAGAGGTCATGGGTTCCAATCCCGGCTCTGCCCGCTGTCGGCTGTGTGACTTTGGGCAAGCCACCTCACTTCTCTGGGCCTCAGTTTCTCTGTAAAATGGGGATTAATAATAATAATGTTGGTATTTGTTAAGCGCTTACCATGGCTCTGTGGAAAGAGCCCGGGCTTGGGAGTCAGAGGTCATGGGTTCCAATCCCGGCTCTGCCCACTGTCGGCTGTGTGACTTTGGGCAAGCCACCTCACTTCTCTGGGCCTCAGTTCTCTCTGTAAAATGGGGATTAATAATAATAATGTTGGTATTTGTTAAGCGCTTACCATGGCTCAGTGGAAAGAGCCCGGGCTTGGGAGTCAGAGGTCATGGGTTCCAATCCCGGCTCTGCCCACTGTCGGCTGTGTGACTTTGGGCAAGCCACCTCACTTCTCTGGGCCTCAGTTTCTCTGTAAAATGGGGATTAATAATAATAATGTTGGTATTTGTTAAGCGCTTACCATGGCTCTGTGGAAAGAGCCCGGCCTTGGGAGTCAGAGGTCATGGGTTCCAATCCCGGCTCTGCCCACTGTCGGCTGTGTGACTTTGGGCAAGCCACCTCACTTCTCTGTAAAATGGGGATTAATAATAATAATGTTGGCATTTGTTAAGCGCTTACCATGGCTCAGTGGAAAGAGCCCGGGCTTGGGAGTCAGAGGTCATGGGTTCCAATCCCGGCTCTGCCCACTGTCGGCTGTGTGACTTTGGGCAAGCCACCTCACTTCTCTGGGCCTCAGTTCTCTCTAAAATGGGGATTAATAATAATAATGTTGGTATTTGTTAAGCGCTTACCATGGCTCAGTGGAAAGAGCCCGGGCTTGGGAGTCAGAGGTCATGGGTTCAAAGCCCGGCTCTGCCCACTGTCGGCTGTGTGACTTTGGGCAAGCCACCTCACTTCTCTGGGCCTCAGTTTCTCTGTAAAATGGGGATTAATAATAATGATGTTGGTATTTGTTAAGCGCTTACCGTGGCTCAGTGGAAAGAGCCCGGGCTTGGGAGTCAGAGGTCATGGGTTCCAATGCCGGCTCTGCCCACTGTCGGCTGTGTGACTTTGGGCAAGCCACCTCAGTTTCTCTGTAAAATGGGGATTAATAATAATAATGTTGGTATTTGTTAAGCGCTTACCATGGCTCAGTGGAAAGAGCCCGGGCTTGGGAGTCAGAGGTCATGGGTTCCAATCCCAGCTCTGCCCACTGTCGGCTGTGTGACTTTGGGCAAGCCACCTCACTTTTCTAGGCCTCAGTTTCTCTGTAAAATGGGGATTAATAATAATAATGTTGGTATTTGTTAAGCGCTTACCATGGCTCAGTGGAAAGAGCCCGGGCTTGGGAGTCAGAGGTCATGGGTTCCAATCCCGGCTCTGCCCACTGTCGGCTGTGTGACTTTGGGCAAGTCGCTTGACTTCTCTGGGCCTCTGTTACCCCATCTGGAAAATGGGGATGAAGACTGTGAGCCCCACGTGGGACAATCTGATCACCTTGTATCCTCCCCAGCGCTTAGAACAGTGCTTTGCACATAGTGACCACTTAACAAATGCCATTATTATTATTATTACTACCCGCCGCCACATTGGCAAGACGCACTGTGGGGAAGGGACATTTCTGGGCTTCGAGTGGGCTCAACTGGGATGGGGGGGATTCCTAAAAGTGGGGAAGGGGCTCGATTTCGCTACCGCGTGTCCCGGGCCCTTCCCTGCCCTCCGGCCCCCCGGCTAAGCGGCAGCGGGCTCTGTATTTTTTGGGTCGACAGGGCTGGAGCAGGTGGGGTTCGAACTGGTGGAGAAACTGTTCCAAGGCCAGCTGGTGCTGAGGACCCGCTGCTTGGAGTGCGAGTGCCTGACGGAGCGCCGGGAAGACTTCCAGGACATCAGCGTGCCCGTTCAAGAGGAGGAGGAGCAGCTCGGCAAGGCCCAGGAGAGCTCGGAAAGTAAGCGGCCTGCGGCTCTCCGCCGAGCGAGCGGGAGGGGCTGTGTCTTGAGCGCTCACCGTGCTGCGCGGGGAACCGTTGAGATTGTTCTCGGGCCCGCCGGGGCCACCGTCCAAAGATTTGAAAATCAATCAATCAATCAATCGTACTTATTGAGCGCTTACTATGTGCAGAGCACTGAACTAAGCGCTTGATCGATCGGCGGTAGTTACAGAGTGGGCAGAGGGGTTCCCTGAAGATTGGTTACTCCTAATTTACCTTGGCTTTCCGGGGCCTCAGCCCGCCACGTGCGTTTTAAACCGGGCGTGCGGGCCGGAGCCGTCACCGTTTTGCCAGCTATTTACTGAGCGCTTACCGTGGCGCAGAGCACCGTCTCAAGTGCTGGGAATCAGTCTAATTAATCAATCGTATTTATTATTTAGAGAAGCAGCGTGGCTCAGTGGGAAGAGCCCGGGGTTTGGAGTCAGAGGTCACGGGTTTGAGTCCCAGCTCCACCGCATGTCTGCCGGGTGACCTTGGGCGAGTCGCTTAACTTCTCTGGGCCTCAGTTCCCTCACCTGGAAAATGGGGATTAAGACTGTGAGCCCCAAGGGGGACAACTTGATCACCTTGTATCCCCCCCAGCACTTAGAACTTATTACTCTATTTATTTATTTATTTATTTATTTTACTTGTACATTTCTATCCTACTTATTTTATTTTGTTGGTATGTTTGGTTCTGTTCTCTGTCTCCCCCTTTTAGACTGTGAGCCCACTGTTGGGTAGGGACTGTCTCTATGTGATGCCAATTTGTACTTCCCAAGCGCTTAGTACAGTGCTCTGCACATAGTAAGCGCTCAATAAATACGATTGATTGATTGATTGATTAGAACAGTGCTCTGCACATAGTGAGTGCTTAACAAATGCCATCATTATTATTACTGAGCGCTTACTGTGTGCAGAGCACTGTACTAAGCGCTTGGGAAGGACAAGTTGGCAACGTATAGAGACGGTCCCTACCCAACAGTGGGCTCACAGTCTAACTGCCGGACGGTGTAAGCGTCACGCTCGGCGCCCAGTCGAGGCCCAGCAACTCCCGCGGATCGCTCAGGATGGATTTTTCCGCAGCCGCGATTTCACCACGCCAAAGGGACCTAAAAGCTGTGGCCCGTCCCTGCTGAAACCGCACTTTAAGCTCGCCTCACGGTATCCCGATTCAAACGGGTATCTCCCAGTTAATGCTACCTGAGGGCGTAATGGGGATTAATAATAATAATGTCGGCATTTGTTAAGCGCTTACCATGGCTCAGTGGAAAGAGCCCGGCCTTGGGAGTCAGAGGTCATGGGTTCCAATCCCGGCTCTGCCCACTGTCGGCTGTGTGACTTTGGGCAAGCCACCTCAGTTTCTCTGTAAAATGGGGATTAATAATAATAATGTTGGTATTTGTTAAGCGCTTACCATGGCTCAGTGGAAAGAGCCCGGCCTTGGGAGTCAGAGGTCATGGGTTCCAATCCCGGCTCTGCCCACTGTCAGCTGTGTGACTTTGGGCAAGCCACCTCAGTTTCTCTGTAAAATGGGGATTAATAATAATAATGTTGGTATTTGTTAAGCGCTTACCATGGCTCAGTGGAAAGAGCCCGGCCTTGGGAGTCAGAGGTCATGGGTTCCAATCCCGGCTCTGCCCACTGTCGGCTGTGTGACTTTGGGCAAGCCACCTCAGTTCTCTGTAAAATGGGGATTAATAATAATAATGTTGGTATTTGTTTAAGCTCTTACCATGGCTCAGTGGAAAGAGCCCGGCCTTGGGAGTCAGAGGTCATGGGTTCCAATCCCGGCTCTGCCTACTGTCAGCTGTGTGACTTTGGGCAAGCCACCTCAGTTCTCTGTGAGGGCGTTTGACCCTAGAACAAGTTGGCAAATAACGCGGCCACCAAAACAGACCCCCAGGGAGTCTCCGCTGGCCATTTCCAAAGCGGGGCGGGAGGAGACAGAGGGGAGTAGGGCTTGTCCGGTCCCCGGAAGGGCTCGGCTTCTCCCTCCCGGGAGCAGAGGGGAGTGGGAAGGGAATGCAGGCACTGTCGTAGCCTCTCTCAAGTCCTGCGGCGGACGATGCGTCTCTTCTCCCGCCCCTCCGGCCATCCCGAGCGGGACGGGGATCATGTCCAATTCCCCTCTGGGCATTCTTTCCCAGGGCTTAGCACAATCGCCACCCGCAGTAAGGACTTAATAAAATCGCTACCACCATCACCACTGCCACCTGTAATGTTTTAATGGGAACTGAGGTTACCTTAACTTAGAGAAGCAGCGTGGCTCAGTGGAAAGAGTCCGAGGTCACGCGTTCAAATCCCGGCTCCGCCACTTGTCAGCTGTGTGACTCTGGGCAAGTCACTTCGCTTCTCTGGGCCTCAGTTCCCTCATCTGGAAAACGGGGGTGAAGACTGTGAGCCCCCCGTGGGACCACCTGATCGCCTTGTAAACTCCCCAGCGCTTCGAACAGTGCTTTGCACGTGGCATTTAGTAATAATCATCATCATCATTATTATTATTCCACCTCTCTGCTTTTAGAGGAGGAGCCGGACTTGGGTCTCCGGGCCCCTGGAGGGAATTCACCGCCATTAGTATTTCCCCTCCCTCAGAAAGCGGTCTGGGAATGTTCAGGCCCGGTTTTGGGCCCGACCCCGGATCCTCGCCAGGCGAGAGCGCCCGATCGGGGTGCTGACGAAAGCACCGGTCTCTTGCAGTTTCCCCAGAGCCCAAAACCGAAACGAAGACCTTGAAGTGGGCCATCTCGCAGTTCGCCTCGGTGGAGAGGATCGTGGGGGAGGACAAGTACTTCTGTGAGAACTGCCATCATTACACCGAAGCCGAACGGAGCCTCCTGTTCGACAAGATGCCCGAAGTCATAACGATCCACTTGAAATGTTTCGCTGCCAGCGGCTTGGAGTGAGTATTATTACCTCAGCGGGAGGACCGTTGTCTCATTGAGCTCCTGGGTGGGGGGCGGGAGGGGTGAGCAGTTTAGGAAGTGAGCTGCTAAAGGATAATCCTTCGCCTCCGACCCACTCCTCCGGCAGCGAGGAGACGACCTTATTCTCAGATCAACGTTCGGGCTGTTAGCCCGGTTCCAAGAAGTTGGCAGTGCCAACTTCCTTTTTAAAAGCCACTGACCTGTCCCAACAGGAATTCTCCCTCCCACCGCCACTCCGTCAAACCAGTCTTCTGTCGGTGGCTTGAAAATCGTCAGCCCCAATGAGCCGGGCACGGTTATGGCCCTGGGCTATAGTTCTCCAGGAGGTTTCTCGGCTAGTTGGGCCCCGTTTGAAAAAGTCTTCTAGACTGTGAGCCCACTGTTGGGTAGGGACCGGCTCTATATGTTGCCAACTTGGACTTCCCAAGCGCTTCGTAAAGTGCTCTGCACACAGTAAGCGCTCAATAAATGCGATTGAATGAAAGAAAGAGACAGGGCAGAGAGAAAGAGACAGAGCGGGGGCCGGGAGACTTTTTCTCCCCATAGCCGGGCCGGGTCTGCGGCCCATTAGCCCGTGGTTGCTAATTAGAGGAGGAAGGAAAACACATTCGAGCCCTTCGCATAAATACCTTCAATTCACCTCCCCGTAATTGGCTTCTTGGGTTTCTGTTCTCTGCAAAGGGAGGTTGGGGGTTCCTTTGGGAATCAGAGAATTTCAAAGCGATTCATCCCGTGAGAGATGTCTCTCAGTCGTGTAACTGTGGGGATGGGGGAGAGAGGCAGGGTGGGGGGCGACTAGCCCGCCATTTTGTACAGTGCTCTGCCCACAGTAAGCGCTCAATAAATACGATTGATGATTTTACCTCTCGGACTAGAGACGTTTTGAGGTTTTAAGGACGTCCTGGGAGCGGAGGCATTTGAGTAACTGAGTTACACCTGGAGTGCCGGGCAGCCTTCTGAAATGAGCGCGCCTTTTTCGGTCGGAGTGTGGGACGTCTCTCTGGTACCCGCTTCCGGCCCGCTGTGCGCATTTTCTACCGCACGTCCGCTTGAAACCGAGATTAGAGCTTGTGGACCGTCAGCCAGGATAAATGTAATCCACTGGGACACCAATACGGCGCTCTCTCTATGCGTTATTATGTAACATCTATTATAATACATGTATCGATATTCATTCATTCAATCGTATTTATTGAGCACTTACTGTGTGCAGAGCACTGTACTAAGCACTTAAATGATATATATGATATCTATATCTGGTCCGAGAGGTACAATGGCAGGCTAGCCGCCCCCCGGCACCCCTCGCCCCCATCCCCACAGTTACACGACTGAGAAACATCTCTCCCGGGATGAATCGCTTTGAAATTCTCTAATTCCTAAAGGAACCCCCAACCTCCCTTTGCAGAGAACAGAAACCCAAGCAGCCAGTTATGGGGAGGTGAATTGAAGGTATTTATGCAAATGGCTCAAATGTATTTTCCTTCCTCCTTTAATTAGATATATATATCGTAGATATACATTATATATATGTATATATATATATACATCGAATCATAGATATATAGATATAGGCAGAGAGAGAGAGAACTGACGGTTATTGAGTGGTAGAAGACACCCACGAGCAGTGGCATAGGATGCCATTCCAGTGCTCCGCACATGGTAAGCGCTCAATAAATACGATTCAATGAATGAAATTCAACAATTTAATGAATCCAGAAAGTAGCCAACTCTTTAAAGTGACTAATGACTCCTCAATTCGGAGTTGTTTTTACCAAATCGGAACGCAACCCTCCCGCCCAAGCGCTTGAATGATATATCATAGCTGTATAGATATAGACAGGGAGAGAACCGACGGTTATTGAGTGATAGAAGACACCCACGAGCAGTGCCATAGGATGCCATTCAACAACTTAACGAATCCAGTAAGTAGCCGACTCTTTAAAGTGACTAAAGACTCCTCGCATCAGAGTTGTTTTTTACCAAATCCGAACACAAACCCCTCCACCCCCGCCCCCGAGCCGTTCCTGTCAGGGGATTGGTGACCAACAGGGCCAGACGGGAAGCAGCATGGCTCCGCCGACTGTCGGCTGTGTGACTTTGGGGCAAGTCACTTCACTTCTCTGGGCCTCAGCTCCCTCATCTGCAAAATGGGGGTTAAGACTGAGCCCCCCCATGGGACAACCTGATCACCTTGTAACCTCCCCAGAGCTTAGAATAGTGCTTTGCACATAGTAAGCGCTTAATAAATACCATTATGATTATTATTATTCTCTGGGCCTCAGTTCCCTCATCTGCAAAATGGGGGGTTAAGACTGTGAGCCCCCCGTGGGACAACCTGATCGCCTTGTAACCTCCCCAGCGCTTAGAACAGTGCTTTGCACATAATAAGCGCTTAACAAATGCCATCATTAGTATTATTATTCTCTGGGCCTCAGTTACCTCATCTGCAAAATGGGGGTTAATACTGTGAGCCCCCCGTGGGACAACCCGATCACCTTGTAACCTCCCCAGCGCTTAGAACAGTGCTTTGCACATAGTAAGCGCTTAACAAATGCCATTATTATTCTTCTTCTCTGGGCCTCAGTACCCTCATCCGGAAAGTGGGGATTAAGACTGTGAGCCCCCCGTGGGAGCACCTGATCACCTTGTAACCTCCCCAGCGCTTAGGACAGTGCTTTGCATGTAGTAAGCGCTTAACAAATGCCATTATTATTATTCTTCTCTGGGCCTCCGTTACCTCGTCTGTAAAATGGGGATTAAGACTGTGAGCCCCCCGTGGGACAACCTGATCACCTTGTAACCTCCCCAGCGCTTGGAACAGTGCTTTGCGCATAGTAAGCGCTTAATGAATGCCATCATCATTATTATTATTATCCGGAGGGTGACGAGCGGGTCCTCTGCCTCTCCCCGCCCAGGTTCGACTGCTACGGGGGCGGGCTGTCCAAGATCAACACCCCGCTGCTGACGCCCCTGCGGCTGTCCCTGGGGGAGTGGAGCACCAGGCCGACCAACGACAGCTACGGACTGTTCGCGGTGGTGATGCACAGCGGCATCACCATCAGCAGCGGCCACTACACCGCCTCGGTCAAGGTCACCGACCTCAGCAGCCTAGAGCTGGACGCGGGCCGCCTCGTCCCCGACCGGGCGGACGAGGCGAGCCAGCCGGAGCCCCTGAACGAGGAGGAGGCCAGGGCGGCCGTGGCGGGGGAGTACGACGACGGCGAGGTGTCTTTCCGCATCGGCCCGGCCGCCAAGGCGCTGACCAAAAAGAGCATGGAGGCGGTGGGGCTCCTCGGGGGCCAGAAGAGCAGACCGGACCCCGAGCTCCACGGCGGCAAGGCGGCCGGCGCCGACAGGGCCGCCGGCCGGGACGCTGAGGCCGAGGCCGGCGGGGAGCGGGACGGCCGCCCGCCCAAGCCCGACGGCGCCGGGCCCCCCGGCCACCAAGCCTCCTACGTGGTGCGGAGCCTCAAGGAGTACGAGGGGAAGTGGCTGCTCTTCGACGACTCCGAAGTGAAGGTGACGGAAGAGAAGGACTTTCTCAATTCGCTTTCCCCCGCCGCCGCCTCCACTTCCACCCCTTACCTGCTGTTTTATAAGAAGATTGTAGAGTGAGTGTATTTTCCTCCTGTAAATACGACACAGATTTGCAAAAAAACCTATATTGATAGAAATTAAATCCGTCAAGGAAGCCCGGAACTGGCTTATGTGTTCCTTGAAGCCGCTCGGAGGCTATTCACGGGCCTCTCTCTCTCTCTCCCTCTCTAGTTTCCGTCTCGATAGCGAAACCTGGACGGAAAAGAACCGCGCTAATCCTAGGGCCTCTCCTCTCCGCGCACTAACCACTCTAGGGGAGACTAGTGATACGTTAGCTTCCGGGAACAACGTTTGTATAGATATTATTCTGAAACCGTTGGTCCGAAATACGGCCACTTAACGTAAGTTTTTACACGTCTCTTGTATTGGCTTTTAAAAAAAGAAAAATAAAAGTACTGTATTTGTATTTTTGCTGTTCTAGGTAATAATTCCGCTGCCCCCCACCGCCCTGCCGCCAAACCCTTTCTAGATGGCTTTTCCTAATGAATCGACGTTCCCCGTATTGCCGCCCGTGCACATTTCTCTCCCCCTACCTTCTGTTGGGTTGGGTCTTCTCTCCGCAGCCTCGTAAGAAGCAACTCCGGAGATTGAAAATCCGTCTGCAGCCTCGTAAGAAACAACTCCGGAGATTGAAAATCCGAAGACCGGCCCCGGGCTCTCGGCTCCGCGGGTCCAATAAGAGGCTGAAGGGAGCAGCCTCGATGCCAGCCACTCCTCTAGAGCCAGGTAGATTTTATAAATACTTCAAGAGCTTGCTTAGAGCTGTGACCTTTAATGTTAACATTTTTAAAGCTCCACAGTTGGAGATTCCAGACGATTCTCCCTGGGCCCTAAAACTTTGGCACTCGGATGCTCTCTACTTCACTAAAGGACCACAGTTTCGGCAGAATATTGGCCTGGCCAAGAAATGTTCCCTTCCACCGGGAGGGAAACACGGCACAGTTTTGCTGTGCTGAGAGCAACGCCGTAATTCATTGTCGTATTTATTGAGCGCTTACTGTGTGCAGAGCACTGTACTAAGCGCTTGGGAAGTACAAGTTGGCAACATAATGCACCAAAGGGGGAGAAAAGCAGCCGTGGCTGACTTATACGAGGTGAGGTGGCACACTAGAAACGTTATGCAGAAAGAGGCAAGAATTGCTTTCACTGTCAATTTCTTAATAATCATCATCATCAATCGTATTTATTGAGCGCTTACTATGTGCAGAGCACTGTACTAAGCGCTTGGGAAGTACAAATTAATAGTAATAATGATGGCATTCATTAAGCGCTTTCTATGTACCAAGCTCTGTCCTAGGCGCTGGGGAGGTTACAAGGTGATCAGGCTGTCCCACCGGGGGTTCACAGTCTTAATCCCCATTTTCCAGATGAGGGAACTGAGGCCCAGAGAGGTTACGTGACTGTGAGCCCACTGTTGGGTAGGGACTGTCTCTATATGTTGCCAACTTGTACTTCCCAAGCGCTTAGTACAGTGCTCTGCACACAGTAAGTGCTCAATAAATACGATTGATTGATTATGTGACTTGCCCAAAGTCACCCAGCTGACAATTGGTGGAGCTGGGATTTGAACCCATGACCTCTGACTCCAAAGCCTGGGCTCTTTCCTCCGAGCCACGCTGCTTCTCTAATAATAACAGTAACATAACAGTAACAACAACTCTGGTATTCCTTTAAGCGCTTTCTATGTGCAAAGCACTGTCCTAAGCGCTGGGAAGGTTATAAGGTGATCAGGCTGTTCCCACCGGGGGTTCACAGTCTTAATCCCCATTTTACAGATGAGGTAACTGAGGCCCAGAGAGGTTACGTGACTTGCCCGAAGTCACCCAGCTGACAGTTGGCGGAGCTGGGATTTGAACCCATGACCTCTGACTCCAAAGCCTGGGCTCTTTCCACTGAGCCACGCTGCTTCTCTAATAACAGTAACATAACAGTAACAACAACTCTGGTATTTCTTTAAGCGCCTTCTATGTGCAAAGCACTGTCCTAAGCGCTGGGGAGGTTACAAGGTGATCAGACTGTCCCACCGGGGGTTCACAGTCTTAATCCCCATTTTACAGATGAGGTAACTGGGGCCCAGAGAGGTTACGTGACTTGCCCAAAGTCACCCAGCTGACAATTGGCGGAGCTGGGATTTGAACCCATGACCTCTGACTCCAAAGCCTGGGCTCTTTCCACTGAGCCACGCTGCTTCTCTAATAACAGTAACATAACAGTAACAACAACTCTGGTATTTCTTTAAGCGCCTTCTATGTGCAAAACACTGTCCTAAGCGCTGGGGAGGTTACAAGGTGATCAGACTGTCCCACTGGGGGTTCACAGTCTTAATCCCCATTTTACAGATGAGGTAACTGGGGCCCAGAGAGGTTACGTGACTTGCCCAAAGTCACCCAGCTGACAATTGGCGGAGCTGGGATTTGAACCCATGACCTCTGACTCCAAAGCCCGGGCTCTTTCCACTGAGCCACGCTGCTTCTCCAACAGTAACAACAACTCTGGTATTTCTTTAAGCGCCTACTAAGCGCCAAGCACTGTCCTAAGCGCTGAGGTGGAAACAAGCAAATGGGGTTGGACACGGTCCCCGTTCCACGCTCGCGTCTCAATCCCCATTTTACAGCAAGATTAATCCCGGCTCTGCCGCTTGACTGTGGGATGGAGGAGCAAGTCACTTAACTGCTCCGGGTCTCAGTTACCTCATCTGCAAAATGGGGATCAAAACTGTGAGCCCCACATATAGGACAGGGACTGTGTCCTGCTTAATTAGCTTGTTTCGACGCCCACATTTCGTAGAGTGCCTGGCCCAGCGTAAGGACTTAACAAATACCATTAAAACAAATGTGCCACATTAATTTTACTATTACTCCAATGTCTAAATAGGAGTTGTTATCTTTTTACCTTCTCTTCTTGAATTTTCTCAGATGTTGGGTAACGGTAAGGGAGAGTAGAACACACAACACTGGACAGACAGACGATCCTTAGGGTCCTTTTGGGGGGTAGATCTGGACTAAGAATAGAAAATTAGGGGGTGAGGAATAAAGTCATCTTAAGACATTGGCTGATCCACTTCCTTCCTAGGGGCTTTAAAGAACGAGCTATAGCCCTGCAATTATTAATTGTTTAGTAATAATGTTGGTATTTGTTAAGCGCTTATGTTGTGCCAAGCACTGTTCTAAGCACTGGGGGAGATACAAAGCGATCAGGCTGTCCCAAGTGGGGCTCCCAGTCTTCATCCCCATTTTACAGAGGAGGGAACTGAGGCCCAGAGAAGCGAAGTGACTTGCCCAAAGTCACACAGCTAACAAGTGGCGGAGCTGGGATTTGAACCCACGGCCTCTGACTTCCAAGCCCGGGCTCTTCCCACTAAGCCACGCTGCTTCCCTGGAGTCGGGCAAGGATTGCTCGAATTACTCCGGCCCCTCTTAAAAATGCTGGTTTTTCTGGGCGATTAAATATGCCCACTGAATAATAATAACGATAGCATTTATTAAGCACTTACTCTGTGCAAAGCACTGTTCTAAGCACTGGGGAGGTTACAAGGTGATCAGGATGTCCCACGGGGGGCTCACAGTCTTAGTCCCCATTTTACAGATGAGGGAACTGAAGCCCAGAGAAGCGAAGTGACTTGTCCAAAGTCACACAGCTGACAAGTGGCGGAGCTGGGATTTGAACCCACGGCCTCTGACGTCCAAGCCTGGGCTCTTCCCACTAAGCCATGCTGCTTCCCTGGAGTCAGGCAAGGATTGCACAAATTATTCCGGCCCCTCTTAAAAACACTGGTTTTTCTAGGCAATTAAATATGCCCACTCAATAATAATAATAATAATGATAGCATTTGTTAAGCGCTTACTACGTGCAAAGCACTGTTCTAAGCACTGGGGAGGTTACAAGGTGATCAGGATGTCCCACGGGGGGGGGGCTCACAGTCTTAGTCCCCATTTGACAGATGAGGTACCTGAGGCCCAGAGGAGTTAAGCGACTTGCCCAAAGTCACACAGCTGACAAGTGGCGGAGCGGGGATTTGAACCCATGACCTCTGCCTCCAAAGCCCGGGCTCTTTCCACTGAGCCACGCTGCTTCTCACCGAAGATGGTGAGCTCTGCGCTCAATCAATCAATCGTATTTATTGAGCGCTTACTGTGTGCAGAGCACTGTACTAAGCGCTCAAGAAATAGCCCCCTCACCCCTCCTCTTAGATGCCCTCACCACCTCGTCCTGGTTCCTTCCTTGGCCAACAAGGGATCCTCCAGCCTTCACCAGTCCAGGAGTTTGACCACAAAAATATCAGAAGAACGCCCTGCCTTACCTCTAAACCCCTCTCCAACCTCCAGAGACTTGTTTCCCCCTTTTTTTCCATCTTCAAGCGATGAGTCCAGTGGGCCAACTGTCCAGGAAAACTTATTTCTAAAAAGACACTTAATACACCACCAAGTCTCACGGCACCGTGGAAGGGGGGAAAAAAAACCAGTTTTCCTAGTATCCGTAACTTCTCGCGTCACTTGCAGAAAAAAAGGCAACCTTGACCAGGAAATGACCGCCGCCGACTTTGACTATCAAAGCGTATCCAGATCACAACCTCTAATATACTCAATCAATCGATCGTATTTATTGAGCGCTTACTGTGTGCCGAGCGCTGTACTGAGCGCTTGGGAAGTCCAAGTTGGCAACATCTAGAGACGGTCCCTACCCAACAGTGGGCTCACGGTCTAAAAGGGGGGAGACAGAGAACAAAACCAAACATACTAACAAAATTAAATAAATAGAATAGATAGGGACAAGTAAAATAAATAAATAAATGCGCTCATTCTGTAGACTGCAAGCTCCTTGTGGGCAGAGACCGCATCATCTGACTGCTCTACTGTAATAATAATAATAATAATAATGATGACATTTATCTACCGTAATAATAATAATGGCATTTATTAAGCGCTTACTATGTGCAAAGCACTGTTCTAAGCACTGAGGAGGTATATATAACATATAGAGGAGCACTGAGGAGGTATATATAACATATATATAACATATAGAGATGGTCCCTACCCAATATATTCGAAGCACCTAATACGATGCCTGCACGCAGGAGTTCAACAAATACCAATTTGGGGCAAAAACCGAACCCCTCCGGGTCCTGCTCGAACGGCCCCCCGTCACCGTTAAAAAGTGACCCTAAAGGAAACCAACCTACGGCTCCCGTCACCTCCGCACAAGTAGAGTGGACATGCATTCATTCGATCCTACCTATTGAGCGCTTACTGTGTGCAGCGCACTGTACTAAGCGCTCATCACCCTCCTGCCCTCTCCCCACAGCAGGCGCTCAGGCAGGACTGTAACACACACAGAGATCCTATGATCCTTTCAATAAAACGCCAGCGGCCGCGCTCCAAATCGGCCGTTTTAAAACCGGCGGACGCGCGGATTATTTCCGATACTGACCGAGGCAAAGCGTGGGCGATCCTGCCGGCAGACGTAGACGAAACCCCCCGCGACGTCCGGGCCCGGGAGTCGTCGGCGCGATTCCCAACTTACCTCTTCTCTCTGGCTAAGCCCGAGGACAAAGCTGGCGGCCCAACTCGGGGTAAGAAAGATCAGTGTAAACAGTCCCGTTTAATAGTACCTTTAAAATGAACGCGACTACATGAGAAACGGCCGCACCGGTAGCTATAAATTAAAGACGTGACCTAGGAGTAGCTAAGTTTAACGTTAGATTAGGCTATAAATAATGGGAAATGCATCAAAGGTACCTCTGCAGCGTTAAAAATGCCTTTTAAAAAACCCCAGTTTCCAGCATTTCGGCAGCCGGGGGGGGCCTGGCTCGTCAACCTCCACGCCGTCCCGCCGGATTTGCCCTCGGCCCGGTCGGGGACCGGGGTCGCGGGCCCGCTCCGCCACGTAAGGCGACGCTTTTCTTTCAGAGGTCCATTTTCCGCAGGCTCAAGCGGCTGAAGGAGTCTCTGGGGAAGGAAGAAGCGGAGGCCGGTGATGGGGGTCGGCCCATCCCGGAAAAGAAAGGCAAGCCTGAGGCCCGGGGAGCGTCCCGTTATTTTTCCCCACCCCCGGAATATTGGGGAGGGGAGCGGGGAAAATAAATAAATTAATTATGGCATTTAGGAGAAGCTGCTGTGGCTCAGTGGAAAGAGCCCGGGCTTCGGAGTCAGAGGTCACGGGTTCAAATCCCAGCTCTGCCAACTGTCAGCTGGGTGGCTTTGGGCAAGTCACTTCTCCGGGCCTCAGTTACCTCATCTGGAAAATAGGGATTAAAATTGTGAGCGCCCCCCCATGGGACAACCTGATCACCTTGTAACCTCTCCAGCGCTTAGAACAGTGCTTTGCACATAGTAAGCGCTTAACAAATACATTATTATTATTATTAAGCGTTTACTATGTGCAAAGCACTGTTCTAAGCGCTGGAGAGGTTACAAGGTGATAAAGTTGTCCCACGGGGGGCTCACAGTCTTAATCCCCCATTTTCCAGATGAGGTAACTGAGGCCCAGAGAAGTGAAGTGACGTGCCCAAAGTCACCCAGCTGACAATTGGCGGAGCTGGGATTTGAACCCACGACCTCTGACTCCAAAGCCCGGGCTCCTTCCACTGAGCCACGCTGCTTCTCTGATCACCTTGTATTCATTCAATCGTATTTATTGAGCGCTCACTGTGTGTACTAAGCGCTTGGGAAGTCCAAGTTGGCAACGTATAGAGCCGGTCCCTACCCAACAGTGGGCTCACAGTGTATCTCCCCCCAGCGCTTAGAACAGTGCTTGGCACATAGTAAGCGCTTAATAAACACCAATATCATCATCATAGCGTGGCTCAGTGGAAAGAGCACGGGCTTTGGAGTCAGAGGTCATGGGTTCGAATCCCGACTCCACCCCGTGTCTGCTGTGTGATCCTGGGCAAGTCACTTCACTTCTCCGGGCCTCAGTTACCTCATCTGTAAATAACAATGGCATTTATTAAGTGCTTACTATGTAAAATGGGGATTAAGACTGTGAGCCCCACATGGGACAACCTGATCACCCTGTATCCTCCCCAGCGCTTAGAACAGGGCTTTGCACATAGTAAGCGCTTAACAAATGCCTATTATTATTATTATTATTATTATTATTATCATCCTCACCTGTGGCAGGAGGCGGGCAAGACCGCCTTGTAGAGCTGGGGGATTTTCCTGTTGATCAGCGGCTGCAGAGCCTCCTTGAGCCGGTGGTAGTTCCTCTCCAGTTCCCGCTGGTACTCCTTCTGGTCAGGCCCAATGAGGCTCTTATTTTTGCGCAAGGCGTCTTCGCACCTGCGACACGGAGCCCGTTGGCGGAGGGGGCCGGGGGCCAGGACCACCGAGGCCGTTCCCGAGGCAGAGGGGCGGGAAGCAGGAAGCGGGCTAGGGGGGAATCCCGCCACCGCTCCTGAACCCCACGGGCAAGGAGGTGACGAGAGGCAGCGAGGGGGAGGGCACCGACAAATACGGCCTCCCGCCTCAGCGCTCCACCCGCCTTCCTCCTCCGTCCCCGTCTACGACATCATCAGCCGTATTTATTGAGCGCTTACTGTGTGCAGAGCACTGTACTAAGCGCTTGGGAAGTACAAATTGGCAACATACAGCGACAGTCCCTACCCAACAGTGGGCTCACAGTCTAGAAGACTGTGACAGCCACGACACCCCCGGGTACCTTTTGGTGAAGTCCTTGAAGCAGAGTCTGAGCTTGTTGTGGTGCCGGAAGAGTTTGGGGTCGTTGGGGATTTCCGACAGGAAAACCTGAGCGACTTCGAGTGGGCCCTGAAAGGCAGGAAGGGAGACCGAGGCTCAGCGGTGTGAGCCCACTGTTGGGTAGGGACTGTCTCTATATGTTGCCAACACGTACTTCCCAAGCGCTTAGTACAGTGCCCCGCACAAAGTAAGCGCTCAATAAATACGATTGATTGATTGATTGGCTGGCTGTGTCATCCTGTCCGTTCCCATCTTTCCCCGATTCCTTCTCCCCATCCTTCCCGGCCAACGCGCCTCGAGGCGGCACCCGCGCCCTTCTGGCCCGGATCATCATCATCATCACCATCAATCGTATTTATTGAGCGCTTACTATGTGCAGAGCACTGTACTAAGCGCTTGGGAAGGACAAGTTGGCAACATATAGAGACAGTCCCTGCCCAACAGTGGGCTCACAGTCTAAAAGGGGGAGACCAAACATACTAACAAAATAAAATAAATAGAATAGATATGTACAAATAAAATAGAGTAATAAATATGTACAAACATATATACATATATACAGGTGCTGTGGGGAAGGGAAGGAGGTAAGATGGGGGGGATGGAGAGGGGGACGAGGGGGAGAGGAAGGAAGGGGCTCAGTCTGGGAAGGCCTCCTGGAGGAGGTGAGCTCTCAGCAGGGCCTTGAAGGGAGGAAGAGAGCTGGCTTGGCGGAGGGGCAGAGGGATTGGGGGCATTCCAGGCCCGGGGGATGACGTGGGCCGGGGGTCGATGGCGGGACAGGTGAGACCGAGGCCTAACGGTGAGGAGATTAGCGGCAGAGGAGCGGAGGGTGCGGGCTGGGCTGGAGAAGGACAGAAGGGAGGTGAGGTAGGAGGGGGAGAGGGGATGGATGGACAGCCTGGAAGCCCAGGGTGAGGAGTTTCTGCCGGATGCCGTCCGCCTGCCAAGCGGGGAGGCCCCGCGGCTCCCGCTCGCCCACCTGATTCACCGTGGTGCCCACGGAGCCCTGGAGCACCATCTGGAGCATCTTGGGGTCCGCGGGGTCCTGGTGGGTGGCGAAGGCCAGCTCCTGGGTCTTCTTCTGCATGTCTTCAATGGCCACCTCGATGGGCGTCAGGATGATCTGCGGGGAAACCGGGCCCGTCAGGCCGGCGGCCCTCGCTGGGAAGCCTGACCCGCGGAGCGGAGGGGGCTGGGGCCCGCCCGGGCCCACCTCCCGCCCGCCCCGGCCACCTCTTCCTTGTGGACGACGTTGATCCGGGTCTTGATGTAGGGGAAGGCGTGCGACGTGGTCAGGATGGTCTTCCGCTTGAACTGCTCGTGCAGCTCCCCGTGGGCGCGGCCGTCCAGCGTGAAGGGGGTGCAGTACATGAAGCGCCGCAGGTTGTAGTTCTTGTCGAAGTAGGTGATCCGGTCCTTCATCTCGTACGTGTCGAAGTAGGGCTCGACGTAGGTGATCTGGACGTAGGCCTGGGGGAGAGGCCGCCGCTCAGCCGCCGGCCCTCGGCCCGCTGCCCCGGCCTCGCCGCGGCCGCCTTACCTTGTTCGGGTCCAGTTTGCACTTGTCCACGGGGTTGGAGTCCTTGATGACTTCCACGACATCCTCACCAAACCGCTCGCCGTAAAAGCCCTGGCCCCGGGGAGAAAGGTTTCGTCAGCAGGGTTTTGGGCGGGGGACTTGCCCGTCGCCTGTCGGAAACCGTCGAGTTTGGGGAAAACTAGGGGCCGTGCCCTCGCCCGCCCCACCGCTCCCCTCCCGGCTAGCTGGGCCCGACGACCACCCGCCCCGGCAAACCCACTCAGGTCCTTGCCACCGCCTTCATTCATTCAGTCGTATTTATCGAGCGCTTACTGTGTGCAGAGCACTGGACTAAGCGCTTGGGAAGTCCAAGTCGGCGACATATAGAGACGGTCCCTACCCGACAACGGGCTCACAGTCTAGAAGGGGGAGACGGATGACAAAACGAAACATGGGGACAGGTGTCGAAATCGTCAGAACAAAGGGAATTAAAGCTAGATGGGCATCATTAACAAAATAAATACAACAGTAGATATGTACAAGTAAAATAGAGTTAAATCTGTACAAACATATATACGGGTGAGGTGGGGAGGGGAAGGAGGTAGGGCGGAGGGGATGGGGAGGAGGAGAGGAAAAAGGGGGCTCAGTGTGGGAAGGCCTCCCGGAGGAGGTGAGCTCTCAGTGGGGATTTGAAGGGAGGAAGAGAGCAAGTTTGGTGGATGTGTGGAGGGAGGGAATTCCGGGCCCGGGGGAGGACGTCGGCCGGGGGTCGACGGCGGGACAGGCGAGAACGAGGCCTAACGGGGAGGAGATTAGCGGCAAAGGAGCGGAGGGTGCGGGCTGCGATGGAGAAGGAGAGAAGGGAGGTGAGGTAGGAGGGGGCGAGGGGATGGACAGCCTCGAAGCCCAGGGTGAGGAGTTTCTGCCTGATGTGCAGATTGACTGGTAGCCACTGGAGATTTTTAAGGAGGGGAGTAAATGCCCAGACCGTTTCTGCACCAAGATGATCCGGGCAGCAGAGTGAATTATAGACTGATCTCTGACCTCCCATCCTCCTGTCTCTCTCCACTTCAGTCTATAATTCACTCTGCTGCCGGGATCATCTTTGTGCAGAAACGGTCTGGGCATTTACTGATGCCCTCCGGGGGGGTAGCCGGGCAGCAGACCAGCAGGGCATCCGCCCTCTCAGCTGCTGAGCACGGGGATGCGGGGCGGGGGCCACAGGGCAGACTCGGAGGAGCCCGATTCCAGGACGGAGCTGGTCCTGCCGGGGCGAATCGATCCTCGAGACCCCCACAGTCCAGGGGTCAGCCTCCCCCGGGCCTGAGCCGTGGTAAACTGCCGTATCCCACGGCGGTGGGGCCATGTTTGGGGGGCGGGAGGAAACTGGAAATTCCCACGGGGCCCCTAAATATCAGCTCTCGGGTCGCTCTGCAGCAGCGTGGCTCAGTGGAAAGAGCCCGGGCTTGGGAGTCAGAGGTCATGGGTTCGAATCCTGGCTCCACCGCTTGTCAGCTGTGTGACTTTGGGCAAGACACTTAACTTCTCTGTGCCTCAGTTCCCTCATCTGTAAAGTGGGGATTAAGACTGTGAGCCCCATGTGGGACAACCTGATCACCTTGTATCCTCCCCAGCGCTTAGAACAGTGCTTTGCACATAGTAAGCGCTTAGCAAAATGCCATCATCTGAAACGCACTCCCCATCCCTCTCCTTGTGCAGCATGGATCCTCCCTGCCACCAGAGCAGACGGAGCTGAGATTCCTGTCGGTGCTCGGAGGCTTGGGGAACGGATGTTGCCGATTTGTACTTCACTTGAAGGAACTTTTATGGGGTCCTTTTTTTAAAAAAAATCTAATTAATGACGACGACAACACCACCACCACCGAAGAAAAGAGTCCAGTCCAAACAAGGTGGGAGAAATTCTGCCTGGCTCATCTCCTGGCTTAGCATCGAGCAATGAACCCAGGGGTTGCTCAGTACACGTGAGCCATTTTCACCATGATGGCCAAAGCTGAGCGCACCTTTCCCCCATCACAGCCCGGTCTCAGTAGGCAGCTTCCTGCAGTGAGTTTGGCAAGATGAGGGGCACGGGGGAAGGAGCTGGAGCAGCTTTCTGGGGCTCATCTGGCAAATCTAGACTGTGAGCCCGCTGTTGGGTAGGGACCGTCTTTATATGTTGCCAACTTGTACTTCCCACGCGCTTAGTACAGTGCTCTGCACACAGTAAGCACTCAATAAATACGATTGAATGAATGAATGAATGAATGAATGAAATCACTGAGGGGGACCAGGAAATCTCACGGAAAGAGGATGGGGGGAAGAAAGCAGGAGACGCTTAGAACAGTGCTTTGCACATAGTAAGCACTTAAGAAATACCATTATTATTATTATTATTACTACAGGAATTCTGGATCCGAGCCCCAAACGACTGCAAAACATCGAGCAAGTCCCTCTTCTTGTATGGGCCTCGGTACTCCACTGGTATAATAATAATAATAATAATGTTGGTATTTGTTAAGCGCCTACTATGTGCAAAGCACTGTTCTAAGCGCTGCGGAGGTTACAAGGTGATCAGGTTGTCCCACGGGGGGCTCACAATTTTCATCCCCATTTTCCAGATGAGGTAACTGAGGCCCAGAGAAGTGAAGTGACTTGCCCAAAGTCACACAGCTGACAGTTGGCGGAGCTGGGATTTGAACCCATGACCTCTGACTCCAAAGCCCGGGCTCTTTCGACCGAGCCACGCTGCTGCTGGAGCAGTATAATGGAGTAAGGACAGCCACCCCTGTCTGCGCTTGGGAGAAAGGAATAAAGCCGGTGCCACATGAGAAGATGCTCTGAGTCGCTCGATTGGGCCACAGGTAGGGATTGTCTCTGTTGCCGAATTGTAATAATAATAACAATAATAATGATGATGGTATTTGCTAAGCGCTTACTATATGCCAAACATTGTTCTAAGCGCTGGGGTAGATACAAGGTAATCAGGTTGTCCCACGTGGGGCTCACAGTCTTAATCCCCATATTACAGGTGAGGTAACTGAGGCACAGAGGTAACTGAGGCCCCGCCTTACCTCCTTCCCCTCCCCACAGCACCTGTATATATGTATATATGTTTGTACATATTTATTACTCTATTTATTTTACTTGTACATATTTATTCAATTTATTTTATTTTGTTAAGATGTTTTGTTGTCTGCCTCCCCCTTCTAGACTGTAGGCCTGCTGTTGGGTAGGGACTGTCTCTATATGTTGCCAATTTGTACTTCCCAAGCGCTCAGTACAGTGCTCTGCACACAGTAAGTGCTCAATAAATACGACTGAATAAATGAATGAATGAAAAGTTAAGTGACTCGCCCCAGATAATAATAATGGCATTTATTCATTCATTCAATCTTGAGCACTTACTGTGTGCAGAGTACTGGACTAAGCGCTTGTGAAGTCCAAGTTGGCAACATATAGAGACAATCCCTACCCAGCGCTTACTATGTGCAGAGCACTGTTCTAAGCGCTGGGGAGGTTACAAGGTGATCAGCTTGTCCCACGGGGGGCTCACAGTCTTAATTCCCATCACTTAGCAGACAAGTGAAGCAGCGTGGCTCAGTGGAAAGAGCCCGGGCTTTGGAGTCAGAGGTCGTGGGTTCAAATCCCGGCTCCGCCAACTGTCAGCTGTGTGACTTTGGGCAAGTCACTTCACTTCTCTGGGCCCCAGTTCCCTCATCTGTAAAATGGGGATGAAGACTGTGAGCCCCCCGTGGGACAACCTAATCACCTTGTAACCCCCCAGCGCTTAGAACAGTGCTTTGCACATAGTAAGCGCTTAATAAATGCTATCATTATTAAGTGGCGCAGCCGGGATTAGAACCCACAACCTCTGACTCTAGAGTCTGTGCTCCTGCCACTAAGCTTGTCCTTTCCAAGCACTTACACAGTAAGCGCTCAAGAAATACGACTGAATGAATATTGTGACCATTTAGACTGCGATTGTGATGGCGAGGGAGGTGGAACCCAGGTCCCCACCATGAGGGGACCTGGCCCCGGGAGCGACGCGGCTCACCTCCAGGCGGTGGGAAATTTCCGCCAGCTTGGTTATCGCAGGCTCCTTGTACACAAATTCCTGCTCGTCCAGATCTCCAAACTTGGTCCCGTAAAAGCCGACCCGAAAGTACGTGCCGAACATCCGCTTTCCATCCTGGGTTTGGGGAAACGAAAACGCGTGAGACCCGGACCCGTCCGGCGGCCCCCCCTGCTCCCTGCTCCGTGGCTACGCTACCGGGGCCGGGCTAGCCGGCTGCGGCACTCGGAATTCCGAAACGGGAAAACATTTTAAAGTCTGCGGGATAACCGCGGCGCATCCCCTGGGCTATTTCTACGCAGCTCCCCTACGCCTTGTGAGGACTGACAGGCCGAAAAGAAAGAGGATGACTCAAACGTGGCACATTCACGTGGCTGAATTCAATTCAGCTCTTCCATTTTTTTGTTTAAAGGTACCCGTTACGCGCCTTAGAAGGCCCTAAATTGGAGCCGATGATTACAGTCGAACGTAAACCGGGATTTTCCATAGAGGGGTGCCTGGGGCACTCTTGGACCTCACAACATAAAATCTGAAACCACGGCATCTCCATGCCGATAAAAATGGGAATGTGCAGATTCCGTAGGAAGGCGAAATGCAAAATGAGGAAGAAAGGGAAGCAGCGTGGCTCAGTGGAAAGAGCCCGGGCTTTGGAGCCAGAGGCCATGGGTTCCAATCCCGGCTCCGCTGCTTGTCAGCTGTGTGACTTTGGGCAAATCACTTCACTTCTCCGGGCTTCAGTTGCCTCATCTGGAAAATGGGGATTAAGATAGATTGTGAGCCCCACATGGGACAACCTGATCACCTTGTATCCTTCCCAGCGCTTAGAACAGTGCTTTGCACATAGTAAGCACTTAACAAATACCAAAATTATTATTATTATTATCAGAACGAAAGAGGGGAAGAAAAATATATCTTAAAATGTGGATTTGTTTCCCTTATGGACTAAAAAAGATTCCACCGTTTGCACCAACCACAGACACATACCAAGAAGAAATTCTAGCCAGTTCAACGCATCCTGCGCAACCAAAATTCAAAGACCCGAATCGATGTAAATAGCTTTAATGCAAATTACTCTGATGCTTCTTTTTTTTTACTAAAAACTAATCTCCAGTTGGTACGCATTTTCTCTTAGTATAACTTTGGGTTCAGTTGGCTCTATACCTAGTCAGAAACAGTGCATGTGTGTGCGTGTATACCACATTATACACACATTATGTTGCCAACTTGTACTTCCCAAGCGCTTAGTACAGTGCTCTGCACACAGTAAGCGCTCAATCAAAACGATTGAATGAATGAATGAACATACCTATATTGATTTTATAAGCCCCCCCGTGGGACAACCTGATCACCTTGTAACCTCCCCAGTGCTCAGAACAGTGCTTTGCACATAGTAAGCGCTTAGTAAATGCCATCATTATTATTATTAATATAATTATTTCATGCCTGCACAGGCCGTAGCAGGTTCAACACAACTTTTCCCCAATATTTTAACATTGGTTGGCTTTCCTGGCCAAAAAAGACTGTTCCCAGGGAATGGGATGGATTAAAAAGAAAAAAAAAAGACAAGTGATACAGGTTCCTTTCTTTCCCCGACAACTAAAACACTCGGGAGTCGACCAGATTTCTGTTCAAATGTAGAAAGGGAAGGCTTCCTTTGGGACCAGCCCCTGGGAGAAAATCCTTCCTTTCAGTAAGCCAACGGCCCAGTGTAAAGACCGAAAGGTTTCCTCGAGATGAAACTCTAGACTGTGAGCCCGCTGTTGGGTAGGGACCGTCTCTAGATGTTGCCAACTTGTACTTCCCAAGCGCTTAGTACAGTGCTCTGCACACAGTAAACGCTCAATAAATATGACAATGAATGAATGAATGAATGACCGAAGGAAAGGGTGAGAAAAATACTCTGAAAGGGAAAGAGAAATACTCGGAGCTAACGAAAGCCCGAGTTTCCTTAAGTCTGCCTGCTTGCTGGGGTGATGACGATAGAGTTGTGGGAAGAAGCAGAGAAGGATCCGGGCCCTTTTTCTCTGTCCTCTGAAGCGCTCCGGTTGCACCATGGGCACGATACCGGGCAACGCGGCACCGGGACGCGTGCCATCGCGCGGAGCTAAAACGCCAACCCGTCGCCCAGGCCGGGGCTCTGGACTGGTCCGTTCGGTCACTTCTCTCGGCGGAACCGCTTCCCGGGAATCCGGGCACACTTTGGGCTTGGAGCAGTGGCCCGCCCGCTCCCGTCCCAGCTAAAACAATTGCCACCGAAACCCAACCCTCTGACGAGGCTGCCCGTCTTCCGGACAGCCCACGGGATCCCCTTTCTTGGAGGCTTGGGGCAGGGTTCCTCCATCGGTTTCCAGCTGGGATCGCACACACCCCTCATCCACGGGCGAGGTGTGGGCCACGGGGCGGTCGGTTCATCCGGGGCGGCCTCTGAATTTCGACACCGGACGCTCCGTTTGCCAGCCCGGAAGAAAAAGTCTTACGCTAGGCCGCGGGCGTGAACATACCAGGATGACATCGCACGGGCACCTGGCCCAGCTGCCCATCGCAAGGGTCAGAAGTTTCCATTTTTAGCGCTCTGGAGAACTCTCTAATCCCTGGGGAATCCAAAACCCCAGCGTCTCACTTGAAGGCCCAGGCCAGCACGGCTACGGCTTAAACCGAGTCAGGGCCCGGACCCGATCTCCCCCTAAAACACCCAGCCACAGGCAAGGGCGTTCAAACACGGACTCCGCCTAGCCCTACTTTTGGCCCACGAAGACACCCAGACCGGTGGGCTGTGTCCCCCTCGGGAAGTTCAACTGCTCTGACCGAGCGATGGAGAGGGAAATTAACTCCTCGAGAGTATCGGCGTACTAATCGCGAGAGTTTTTCAATTCTCTTACAACTTTAGTCGGGGTTATTTCCTGGGGAATCGCATCCAAATCGGATGCCCGTGAAGCCCATCGTGAGGGAGAAAAACATCTGTTCCTTCTTTTCTAAAACAGCTTAAAATGCAGGCATAAAGAAGGCAGGATTAAAAAGCATTTCTTTCCTATTATTTCTAAAAAAAAATAATAGGGCTTTGGGAGAAGAGAAAACGAGAGAGGATGCTGAATAGCCATTACAGAACTGGCGGAGCAGGTAACAGCCACGATTCATGAAAAGCTCGCGATTTGTTATTGTGTGTGGTAAATACTTCTCCAAATTTCTTCTCCCCCATTAGACTGTAGCCTTCTTGAGGACAGGGAGCAGGGGCCCCGGCTTCTACTGGACTCTCCGAAACACTGAGTACAGTGTTCAGTCCTCAACAGGCCCTCAATAAATACCACCAGTCGACGGACCGCCGAGTCACGTTCTCCAGTTATCTTTGGCATCCCCCACCCAACACACCCAAAAAAGCTCTGCCATCTCAACGAGTTGTTTTCCCCAAATAGGAGGGGAGAAAATAAATAAAAATGAAACATACAGTAAATCCGAGCACCAGAAGGGCTTCTCCGAATAAAGCCTTGGAGAGAGTGGGAAACCACTAGAAGGACCGCTACCGGATTTCGATCCGGCAGACGAGTTTTGCCGTCGCCCTCGGCAATCGGGTGGCAGAGCCCTTTGATAAGCTAAGGGGGCCTCCACGGAGTCAAAAGGAAAAAAAAAAAATCCACAAAGTAGGAACTTACCACAACAGACAATAGTAAAAGTGGGAAGGAGGGTCAGCAACCAGGGGCAAGAGAGGAGAAAACAGAAAGTATTTCAATTAGGGAAATTTCCAAACAAATATGCAGCGATTGGCAGCAAACAAATTAAAACAAAAAACCGGCACATCCTTTAAAGTCTGGATAGGGGGGAAAGAGCAGAAAGTGAGCATGCAACAAACTCAAAAGCTACCAAGCAGAAGCTGAGCACAAGGGGGGTGATGAGAACGGACAACCAGGGACGAGAAAGGAAACTCTGGCCATGCAGAAAGGCTAGGAGTCCAGAGGAGGTTACCGACGCAGCTGATGGAAAAGAAAACCTCTCAGGGGTCGATTTACCCTCTCCAGCTGACAGTTACCACCGGATGATGCTCACAGGTGCTCACGTGTTCTTTTGAGACAACAGAGGAAAGGCCCGGGTGACGTTTTGACTTTTCTGTTAACTCTGACTCACTGGTGTGGTGATTTCCCCTTCACCTGAAGTTCAGCCGAGCCGCTGAAATGCCTTTGCTCTTTCGGCCTGAAGGTAGCTAATCTGAAGAATTTCAATGGGTTCAAAAGGAGTCGCTTCGGAAGGAAAGCCAAGGGTGAGGGGGTTGTGTGGGGGAGGGACTGATTTTAGAGGTGGAGGGAGAAAAACCCAGAGTTTTAAAAAATATGTCATTGCATCTGGGAGCTGCCTCATCGCAGCTCTGTATGTGAGAGGAAAGCAAATTCTTTTATTATTATTATTTTTTTCGACCTCCAGGTGACTTCCTGGTGGGATAGCTCCAGAGCGGAGTGACCCCCCCCCAGGAAGTTGGAGAATAAAAGGCCCGAATGCCCCTCCCCGGCCTCCCCTCCGCCGGCGCGGGATGGAAATCTGAGACCCGCGGGGCTTTCTCCTGAAGTAAAGTGACTCCGCTGGATAGTTGCGATGGCCACTAAACCCGTGGCCACTAAACACGGGGCGGGGGGGGGTGGTTCGGGACCTCTGAGCATTCACACATAAATCGACCCCCGTGGATGGGGTGAAAACGGCATGATCGCAGAAAAGAGGTGATGAACTGTGGGTGGGCGATGCTGATGACGGCAGGAGATGGCATTTCTTAAAAGGGAAACACACAAACTCGGGTGACGATGAGAGGGTGGCTCATTCACCAAAGAATCTCATTAGTGGAACACACTGGTTCGTCCATGCACTGCCTCTTAAGCCACGAATGGCTACGACTCCCGTCCGACTTCCACGAACACTTCTTTGGTTAATGAATTCAGCTGACAGCGGAGAGCAACAGAACACCCACAGCTAGCACATGTGGGCCAAGCATCGCCACGAGAAGTCTGATCCATCTATTAGTGTTCTGGAACTAACTAAAACGTTACCTACCTCCCAGCCAGTACTCTGTGTAATAAAAAGTGAAAAAGGGCATGTCACAGAAAAGTCAGACTTTGGTTTTGCAGAGGCCGAACTAGGTCTGGTCACGTACGGCGACGTCACGCTCCCAAGCTGCCCCCCTGTCCGTCGGCCGCCTGGGCCCCGGACCCTCTTGACCGTTTTAGAGGGCCCACGCTGATTTATCGCCTCTGGCCTCCAAACCCGGCTGTCAACTGAATGCCTCTTCTACATCCTCGCAGACGAGCGATGACAGGGGACGGGAAGAGACGTGGGCGCTTACTTGAGGGATTTAAACCGGGCCCTCAGCTCTGCAAACCACTCACCGCTGCGGTGCCCACTTTAAATGGAAGTCAACCTCCAATTTGGCTCCCATCGCCTTCCTTCAGGCTAAGGAGGCCCGGGATCTTTTAGACTGTGAGCCCACTGTTGGGTAGGGACCGTCTCTATATGTTGCCAATTTGGACTTCCCAAGCGCTTAGTACAGTGCTCTGCACACAGTAAGCGCTCAATAAATACGATTGATGATGATCTCCTATCCTCAACAGCTTAAAGCACTCCAAACCTGCTAGGGAAATTTGGGGTGTGCGCATTCTGAGAGGCAAACCATTCCATCCGATTTCTGCCCCACCTGCTTCTGGCACAGCACATGTTGAGGGGAACGGGAGAGGATTCTGTTAATTATAATAATAATAATAATAATAATGATAATGGCATTTATTAAGCACTTACTATGTGCAAAGCACTGTTCTAGCACAACGCAGTGCTCTGCATCGTGGTTTAGGGGGAAGAGCATGGACCTGGGAATCCAAAGGACTAATTCTTTTTTTTAAAATGGTTTTTTTTTTAAGCACTCACTATGTTCCAGGCACTGTAGTAAGCACCGGGGTAGATAGAAGGTTGTCAGGTGGGGCCGTCCCCGCACGGGGCTCACAGTCTTAATCTCCTTTTTACAGAGGAGGTGACTGCCCAAGGTCACAAAGCAGATCAAGCAGCAGAGCCAGATTAGAACCCAGATCTTTCTGACGCCCAAGGCCCGTGCTCTATCCACTTGAGAAGCAGCGTGGCTCAGTGGAGAGAGCCCGGGCTTGGGAGTCAGAGGTCATGAGTTCTAATCCCGACTCCGCCACGTCTGCTGTGTGACCTTGGGCAAGTCACTTCACTTCTCTGTGCCTCACTTACCTCATCTGTAAAATGGGGATGAAAGCTGTAAGCCCCACGTGGGACAATCTGATCACCTTGGATCCTCCCCAGCGCGTAGAACAGTGCTGTGCACATAGTAAGTGCTTAACAAATGCCATTATTATTATTAGGCCAAAACGAATCCCAGCTCCGCACTTGTCTGCTGTGTGACCTGGGGCACGTCACTTCACTTCTCTGGGCCTCAGTTCCCTCGTTCGTAAAATGGGGATGAAGACTGTGAGCCCCACGTGGGAAAATCTAATCACCCTGTATCCTCCCCAGCGCTTAGAACAGTGCTGTGCACATAGTAAGCGCTTAACAAATGCCATTATTATTATTATTATTATTATTAGGCCAGAACGAATCCCAGCTCCGCACTTGTCTGCTGTGTGACCTGGGGCACGTCACTTCACTTCTCTGGGCCTCAGTTCCCTCGTTCATAAAATGGGGATGAAGACTGTGAGCCCCATGTGGGGACAATCTGATCACCTTGTATCCTCCCCAGCGCTTAGAACAGTGCTGTGCACATAGTAAGCGCTTAACAAATGCCATTATTATTATTATTATTAGGCCAAAACGAATCCCAGCTCCGCACTTGTCTGCTATGTGACCTGGGGCAAGTCACTTCACTTCTCTGGGCCTCAGTTCCCTTGTTCGTAAAATGGGGATGAAGACTGTGAGCCCCATGTGGGACAGGGACCGTGTCCAACCTGATTCACTTGTATCGACCCCAGTGCTTAGTAAAGTGCCTGGCATGTAGTAAGAGCTAAATAAATACCATTAAAAAAAAATCCCTGGAGGCCAAGGTAGGATTAAGGCAGTGGTGTCCAGCTCACAGCCCTCAGTTTAGGAGAGGGCAGCCCAAGAAGATAGCAGCAGGGTTGGAAAAGGAGGGAGCCTGGGCTGAAGAGGTGGTTTAGAGAAGCAGCGTGGCTCTGTGGAAGAAGCCCGGGCTTTGGAGTCAGAGGACATGGGTTCAAATCCCAGCTCTGCCAATTGTCAGCTGTGTGACTTTGGGCAAGTCATTTAACTTCTCTGTGCCTCAGTTACCTCATCTGAAAAATGGGGATGAAGACTGTGAGCCCTCCATGGGACAACCTGATCACCTTGTACCTCCCCAGCGCTTAGAATAGTGCTTTGCACATAGTAAGCGCTTAATAAATGCCATGATTATTATTATTATTATTATTATTGTTCTCCACCTGGTTTACCTACCGGGGAGCGAATCCCCACGGCCTTACTTCACTCCTATCACTGAGCCCCATGGGGAGGGAGTGGAAAGAAACGAGGAAACAAGGTCGGTTTTTGTCAAAGTCTTTTCCCCGAGAACCTGCGTTGGATGAATTACTTCTAATGAAGAGAACTCTCATCTGAGGTAGGGTTGGAGGGGACGCTATCAAAGGGCCACACGAACTAATTTAACTCTGCCCCATTTTGCTCCACTCACTGATGTTTCTACGCCACTTATTCGTGCATTGGAAAATCATCAGAGGACCTTTTTTAAAATACACAAACACCGAAAAAACCCGTAGAGTCCGTTGAGGCTTGATCAGAATACGGAGAACTCTACTCAGCTTTCGTGTCCCTTGACCAAACAGGGCACTTGCCTTTTTCTAGCAGCAGAGGTGTGCAAACCACATTTAAAGTCCGGCACACGATTAGAAACCCAAAACGAGAACTCGCTAAGTGACGGATGTGGAATACTTGGGCACCGTTAACTAGCGAAAATTCAAGCCATCATGAAAAATGGCCACTTGGCACAATTAGCCATTATTACTATGCCCCTGGGGTGTGTTTTTGTTCATTAACGAGTCTAGCTTTGGCAGAGAACCATCGTTTTGACAACGCTCATTTCGAAACGGATGAAAGCGGTCTCTTCGACGGGAGCTGCTCTGCCTCGTGCAAAGCAACGTTAGTGCAGACAGACATCCTTCGCGGTTCCCTCCACAACCAGAAATGCAAATCGTTACCTGATGGACGATTTTGCTGAACGCCTCTTGGAGTTTACCATGAATCGTGGACAGTTTCTTTGCATCCCGATTAGCTTCGTGAATGGGAATAAGTACTTTGTAGGCCTCGTTCACCGCTTCGTACATGCCAGCCTAGAAAAACAACATCGATCAGATCCTTCTGTCGCTCGCTTCGCCGGCAAAGGAAAGCGTCGTTACATACCGTTTACCGTGCCTCGCTGTGACTATAATCTTTGAAATGGTTAAACCCGGGGGAAAACCTGAAATCTTTATATCAGTGGGGCCTAGTCAATTATTTAAACACGAAAAAGAAAAAGTTTCATATCCACTGATTAGAAGTGGGTGATGGAGGCGAATGAGGAAGGTAAGAGGAAGGGAGAGGAGGAAGAGAGGTTGAACAACCGACAACATTTTTCTGCACAGCAGAAGGCTTTCCTGACTGCAGAGTGACGGGGGAGGGAAGACCCTCTGAAGCCTCTTTAATTCATTCATTCAATCGCATTTATTGAGCGCTTACTGTGTGCAGAGCACTGTATTAAGCTCTTGGGAAAGCACGATGCAGTTATAGAGACAATTCCTGCCCACAACGAGCTCACAGTCTAGAGGGGGGCAATGGAGTCTGGCTCGCTGTGGACTTATCAGGGCTCATCCACCCTAAAATCATCTCGGGAGAGCAGAGGCCCTTCGGAAACCCAAATTTGGAGAAATGAACAGACTGGGCAAGAGAAAGTCATCATCATCATCATCAATCGGATTTATTGAGCGCTTACTGTGTGCAGGGCACTGTACTAAGCGCTTGGGAAGTAGGAAGAGATCAAAGAAGTGGGGAGGGAAGAGGTTTCCTAATGAACTGTGAATTCCCCCATCCCCACCAGATAGCTGTTTCCTCCGTGACCAGCATTCATTCGTTCAATCGTATTTACCAAGCGCTTCCTGTGTGCAGAGCACTTTACTAAGCACTTGGGACGGTAAAATACAACAAAAAACAGACACATTCCCTCCCACAACGATCTTACAGTCTAGAGAGGGGGTGACAGACATTAACCGTGCTCTGCACACAGTAAGCACTCAATAAATGCGACTGAATGGATAGAAATAAATTACAGATACGTACGTAAGTGCTGTGGGGTGGGAGAGGAGGGGAAGAACAGAGGGAGCAAGACAGGGTGACAGAAAAGGGTGTGGGAGAAGAGGAAAGGGGAAGCTTAGTCAGGAAGGTCTCCTGGAGGAGATGTGCCTTTAATAAGGCTTTGAAGCTGGTGGGGAGAGTAACTGTCTATCGGATACGAGGAGGGAGGGCGTTTCGAACCAGAGGAAGGATGTGGGCGAGGAGTCGGCGGCGAGATAGGTGAGATGAAGGCACAGTGAGAAGGTTACAGCTACAGGAGCAAAGTGTGCGGGCTGAGTTATAGCAGGAGAGTAGCGAGGTGAGTTAGGAGAGGGCAAGATGACTGACTGATTCATAGATAACGGTGAGGAGTTTTTGTTGAATGCAGAGTTGGACGGGCAACCACTGGAGTTTCATGAGGATGGGGTGACGTGTTCTGAACGTTTCTGTCGAGAAATGATCTGGGCAGCCAAATGAAGTACGAACTGGAGTGGGGAGAGGCAGAGCAAGGAGGCTGACGCAGTAATCCAGGTGGGGTTGGATGAGTGATCCTATCAACATGGTATGTTGCCAATTTGTACTTCCCAAGCGCTTAGTACAGTGCTCTGCACACAGTAAGCGCTCAATAAATACGATTGATGATGATGAACATGGTAGCAGTTTGGACGGAGAGGAGAGGGTGGATTTTAGTGACGCTGTGAAGGGGGGACCGACGGGATTTAGTGATGGATTGACTGTGTGGGTTGAATGAGAGAAGAGTCAAGGATAACGCCAGGGTCACGGGCCTGTGAGACAGGAAGGATGGTAGTGCCGTCTACAGTGATTCATTCATTCATTCAATCGTATTTATTGAGAGCTTACTGTGTGCAGAGCACTGTACTAAGCACTTTGAGGAGAGGGTTTGGGTAGGAAGATATGGAGTTCTGCTTTGGATATGTTAAGCTTGAGGTGATGGGAGGCCATCCAAGCAGAGATGTTTTGAAGGCAAGAGGGAATACGAGACTGTAGAGCGGGAGAGAGATAGGGGCTGAAGATGGAGATTTGGGTATCATCTGCAGAGAGGTAGTAGTTGAAGCCATGGGATTCAATTCTGGAGGGATTGGACATGCCCTCTCCACCACCACGCCTCCCTTGCCCCCCCCAGATTTTGCAGTCAGGTTTCAATGTGGAGGCAGACAGCCTGGGGAACTGGGTTTTTTTTTGGAAAAGAAAAGAGCCCCAAGCAATGGAAAACAGTCCGATGCAGGTAAGCAGCAGAACGCTCCTAAGAATTCAAACCGGTTGCAATTTGGGAAAGTCCTTCCTGATTCTAAGCAAACTGCCAGGGAAGAAGCGGTTTAGAAAATGAAACCCTCTGGCTCTGGACCAAATAGCCCCCGACCAAGGCAAGATATACTCTGTGTGGCCTCAATCAATCGATCAGTCATATTTACTGAGCGTTTACTGTGTGCAGAACACTGTATTGGGAGAGTACAATACAACAGCTGCTGTCCCTCCCTATCCCCTCTAGACTGTAAGCTTGTTGTGGACAGGGAACATGTCCATTTATTGTTGCATTGTACTTTCCTAGGTGCTTAGTGCAGTGCTTTGCACACAGTAAGTTCTCAATAAACGCGATTGATGGATTGAATAGAGAAGCAGCGTGGCTCAGTGGAAAGAGCCCGGGCTTTGGAGTCAGAGGTCAGGGGTTCGAATTCCGGCTCCACCACGTCTGCTGTGTGACCTTGGGCAAGTCACTTAACTTCTCAGAGCCTCAGTTACCTCATCTGGAAAATGGGGATTAAGACTGTGAGCCCCACGTGGGACAACCTGATCACCTTGTATCCCCCCCCCGCGCTTACAGCAGTGCTTTGCACATAGTCAGTGCTTAACAAATGCCATTATTATTATTATTATTATTGAATTGTATAACAGAGTTGATCGACATGTTCCTTACCCACAACAAGCTTACAGTTTAGCTTCTAAAGTCTAGTCTCCTGAGATTCCCCAGCTGCATCCACTGCCCGTCCAATCCCTGCCGTCTCCCAGAGGCCAGCCTGAAGATAATAATAATAATAATGATGGCATTTATTAAGCACTTACTTTGTGCAGAGCACTGTTCTAAGCGCTGGGGACGTTACAAGGTGATGAGGTTGTCCCACGGGGGGGCTCACAGTCTTAATCCCCATTTTCCAGATGAGGGAACTGAGGCCCAGAGAAGTGAAGTGACTTGCCCAAAGTCACACAGCTGACAATTGGGGATGTGAACCCGTGAGCTCTGACTCCAAAGCCCGGGCTCTTTCCACTGAGCCATGCTGCTTCTCTTGCTCCAGGATTATCTCCTCCAGGCCCCCCACAAGGGATGGGATACAGAGGCGTGGGCTACGGAGATGGTTGAGGGCGACTGACCCCACCGAGGAAAACTGTCTCTTCCCTGTCCAGGGAGGACGTGCTTTTAATTCCCTAACTATGGTCCTGAAGCTAAAGGGAGTCTGGACATAAGCAGAGTGGGTCACGACCAAAAGTCAAGCCAGTCTCTGTATGCCTTCCTGGGTCTTTCTCATTCATTCAATCAATCAATCAATCGCATTTATTGAGCGCTTACTGCGTGCAGAGCACTGTACTAAGCGCTTGGGAAGTACAAGATGGCAACATATAGAGACAGTCCCTACCCAACAGCTGGCTCACAGTCTAAAAGGGGGAGACAGAGAACAAAACCAAACATACTAACAAAATAAAATAAATAGAATAGATATGTACAAGTAAAATAAATAAATAGAGTAATAAATATGTACAGACATATATACATATAGGTGCTGTGGGGAAGGGAAGGAGGTAAGATGGGGATGGAGAGGGGGAATCATTCATTCATTCAATCATATTTATGGAGCGCTTACTGTGTACAAGTAAAATAAATAAATAAATAGAGTAATAAATACGTACAGACATATATACATATAGGTGCTGTGGAGAAGGGAAGGAGGTAAGATGGGGGATGGAGAGGGGGAATCATTCATTCATTCAATCATATTTATGGAGCGCTTACTGTGGGCAGAGCACTGTACTAAGCGCCTGGGAAGTACAAGTTGGCCACAGATAAAGACGGTCCTTACCCAACAACAGGCTCACAATCTAGAAGGGGGTGACAGACAACAAAACACAACATGTGGACGGTTGTCAAGTCATCAGAATAAATAGAAATAAAGCTAGACGCACGTCATTAACAAAATAAATAGAATAGTAAATACGTACAAGTAAAATAAATAGACTAATAAATCTGTACAAACATACATACAGGTGCTGTGGGGAGGGGAAGGAGGTAGGGTGGGGGGGATGAGGAAAAAGGGGTCTCAGTCGGGGAAGGCCTCCTGGAGGAGGTGAGCTCTCAGTAGGGCTTTGAAGGGAGGAAGAGAGCTCTCAGGTTTTGGTTTTACCACACGATAGTCTCTCGGCTCTCTCCTCGCCTCTGACTGCTTCTCGGTTTCCTCTGTGGCGCTTCAACCCTCCCCTCGCTTTCTAACTGTGGGTGTCCCCCAAGGTTTGTGTTCCAGGTCCTCGACTCTTCTCGCTTCCCATTTAGCCTCTCAGGGAGCTCATCCCTGCCCGCGGCTTCAGAGCCACATCATCATCATCATCAATCGTATTTACTGAGCGCTTACTGTGTGCAGAGCACTGTACTAAGCACTTGGGAAGTACAAATTGGCAACATATAGAGACAGTCCCTATGCAACAGTGGGCTCACAGTCTAAAAGGGGGAGACAGAGAACAAAACCAAACATACTAACAAAATAAAATAAATAGAATTGATATGTACAAGTAAAATAAATAGAGTATTAAATATGTACAAACATATATACATATATACAGGTGCTGTGGGGAAGGGAAGGAGGTAAGATGGGTGGGGTATGCCCAAATCTCTCTCTCTCTGACACATGTCCCCACAGACGGCCTTAAACGCCATGAGGCAAAAATAAACTTACCGCCCTACTTTACTTAGCCTGCTGAAACCATCACCTTCCCAGTCCCAGAGGCTTACCACTTGGGTGTGTCATTTTTTGATTCCTCTTTTTTTTTTTTAACCTTTCAAATTCAGTGTGTTACCAAATCCTGTCAGCTCGTTCTCCTCAGAATTTCCTGAATCTGCTCCTTCCTCTCCCTTCTCCCGTCAATAATAATGTTATTTGTTAAGCGCTTACTATGTGCAAAGCACTGTTCTAAGTGCTGGGGGATACAAGGTGCTCAGGTTGCCCCACAGGGGGCTCACAATCTTAATCCCCATTTGACAGATGAGGTAACCGAGGCACAGAGAAGTGAAGTGACTTGCCCAAAGTCACCCAGCTGACGAGTGGCGGAGTCGGGATTAGAACCCATGACCTCTGACTCCCAAGCCCACGCTCTTTCCACTGAGCCACGCCTCTTCTCTGTCCACTATACCTTGCTGCTTCTGCGTCAACCCCCTGGTTCACGTCCTCATCACCCCCAGGCTACGTTAGCCTCCTGCTTCTCCTGTCTTCAATCTACCCTTCCTACAGCGGCCGAGATCCTCTTCCTAAAATCAATCAATCCAACAATCAATCGTATTTATTGAGCGCTTACTGTGTGCAGAGCACTGGACTAAGCGCTTGGGAAGTCCAAGTTGGCAACATATAGAGATAGTCCCTACCCGACAGTGGGCTTACAGTCTAAAAGGGGGAGACAGAGAACAAAACCAAACATACTAACAAAATAAAATAAATAGAATAGATATGTACAAGTAAAATAAATAGAGTAATAAATATGTACAAACATATATAAATATATAAAACGCCTTTCCGATCCGACCACATCTCCTCGAGGACTTCAAATGGGTTACCTATTTCTCTCTGAAGAACACAGAAACACCTAATGTTTAGCTTTCAGACGCTCCATTAGTTTTCTCCCTTCTAGTTATCTGCTCTCTTTTCCAGCTACACCTCAACTCGTCCTCTTTGATCCTCCCACGTTAACCTGTCCTTTCATTCATTCATTCATTCATTCAATCGTATTTATTGAGCACTTATTGTGTGCAGAGCACTGTACTAAATGCTCGGGAAGTCCAAGTTGGCAACATATAGAGACGGTCCCTACCCAACAGTGGGCTCACAGTCTAGAAGGGGGAGACAGGGAACAAAACAAAACATATTAACAAAATAAAATAGAATAAATATATACAAATAAAATAGAGTAATAAATATGTACAAACATATATACATATATTATTATTATTATGGCATTTATTAAGCGCTTACTATGTGCAAAGCACAGTTCTAAGCACCGGGGAGGTTACAAGGTGATCAGGTTGTCCCACGGGGGGCTCACAGTCTTCATCCCCATTTTCCAGATGAGGTTACTGAGGCCCAGAGAAGTGAAGTGACTTGCCCAAAGTCACACAGCTTATAAGTGGCAAAGCCGGGATTTGAACCCATGACCTCTGACTCCAAAGCCCGGGCTCTTTCCACTGAGCCATGCTGCTTCTCCATATACAGGTGCTATGGGGAGGGGCCTACTATTCTTGGCCTACAGGTCTCCTGCCTCAGCTCTATTATTATTATTATTATGTTTGTACTTGTTAAGCGCTTTCTACGTGCCAAGCACTGTTCTGGGGAAGATACACATTAATCAGGTTGGACACAGTCCCTGTCCCACGGGGCTCACACTCTTAATCCCCATTTTACAGAAAAGGTAACTGAGGCACGGAGAAATTAGTGACTAGCCCAGGGTCGCACGGCAGGCACGTGGCGGAGTCGGGATTAGAACGCAGGTCGTTCTGACGCCCAGGCCCGTGCTCTATCGTCATCATCATCAATCGTATTTATTGAGCGCTTACTGTGTGCAGAGCACTGGACTAAGCGCTTGAGAAGTCCAAGTTGGCACCATATAGAGACAACAGTGGGCTAACAGTCTAAAAGGGGGAGACAGAGAACAAAACCAAACATACTAACAAAATAAAATAAATAGAATAGATATGTACAAGTAAAATAGAGTAATTCCCCCTGCCCAGAACTGCCTTCCCTGATCCAATGTGCCAAACCACAATCCTCCCCACCGTCAAAGCCCTCTTAAAAAGACATTTTTCCCTCAGAAGCCATTCCTCACTTTCCCCCCACCAACCCGGTCACGTCAACCCTTCGGCCCCCCTCAGCTCTTGTGTTTATCCCAGGCTTTTTCATCGCTGAAGTTTGTTTTGATCTTTTTTTTTTATGGTATTTCTTAAGCGTTTACTATGTGTCAAGCACTGTTCTAAGCGCTCACTTGCATCTATGCTGTGACTCTTATGCCTTTCTTATGCCTGCTGGGTTGCTTCCCTCAATTAAGACTGTAAAGCCCCTTGAGGGCAGGTACATTGTCCCTTCTAGACTGTGAGCCCGCTGTTGGGTAGGGACCGTCTCTGTATGTTGCCAACTTGTACTTCCCAAGCGCTTAGTACAGTGCTCTGCACACAGTAAGCGCTCAATAAATACGATTGAATGAATGAATGAACTTGTACTTCCCAAGCGCTTAGTACAGTGCTCTGCACACAGTAAGCGCTCAATAAATACGATTGAATGAATGAATGAACTTGTACTTCCCAAGCGCTTAGTACAGTGCTCTGCACACAGTAAGCGCTCAATAAATATGATTGAATGAATGAATGAACTTGTACTTCCCAAGCGCTTAGTACAGTGCTCTGCACACAGTAAGCGCTCAATAAATACGACTGAATGAATAAATGCTATTATTATTCCCTGCAAGGCCCTGCTGAGAGCTCACCTCCTCCAGGAGGCCTTCCCAGACTGAGCCCCTTCCTTCCTCTCCACCTCATCCCCCTCTCCATCCCCCCATCTTACCTCCTTCCCTTCCCCACAGCACCTGTATATATGTATATATGTTTGTACATATGTATTACTCTATTTATTTATTTATTTATTTATTTTACTTGTACATATCTATTCTATTTATTTTATTTTGTTAGTATGTTTGGTTTTGTTCTCTGTCTCCCCCTTTTAGACTGTGAGCCCACTGTTGGGTAGGGACTGTCTCTATATGTTGCCAATTTGTACTTCCCAAGCGCTTAGTACAGTGCTCTGCACATAGTAAGCGCTCAATAAATACGATTGATGATGCTATTATTATTATCAGCGCTTAGAACAGTGCTTTGCACATAGCCAGCGCTTAATTCTATTTATTCTATTTATTTTACTTTGTTAATATGTTTTGTTTTGTTGTCTGTCTCCCCCTTCCAGACTGTGAGCCCGCGGTTGGGTAGGGACCATCTCTAGATGTTGCCAACTTGTAGTTCCCAAGCGCTTAGTCCAGTGCTCTGCACACAGTAAGCGCTCAATAAATACAATTGAATGAATGATGATGGTAATGGGAATTCATTCTTAGGAAGTTCTGTTGAGGATGGAACAGAGCAGGATCCGGGTGTGGACTGAGAAACTCCGAGCGGTAAAGCCTGAGGAGAGGGAGATAACTGAGCGTCACCTACCATAGAGAAAGAAGCTGCCGCTTGTTCCAGCAATCCCACCAGTCCGGCTTCCGTGAAGTACTTTCCGGAGCAGATTCCTTCCTCGTCGGGAGAGACCACATCATCCGACACCGCGGACTCTTCCAAAACATTCGAGGAAATGTTCTAGAGAAACAAAATCAGCGCTTTAAAGTCGCTTGCTGCTGAATGAAGATGCCGAGATGTCTGAGCAGACGGTCTAGGAATGAGCCGCTGGGGACAGAGATGTGATTGGCTAACACCCTGGTATTTAACAAGTACAGATTATGGTATTGAACAAATACCAGAATACCAATAAAACCAACAAATACCAATAAAAAATACCAATACCAAACAAAATACATTCTGACTGATGAAACAGGAGGGGCGAATAACTAACGCTGCTCTGAGCTGAGCTTCGTTATTTGTAAATCCTACCCCTTCTCAATCAGCCCCTTTCCCCTCATATTGATTTGACCATACGTGATTTAAAAAAAAAAACCCAAAACCACCAGCATACCACCATTCCAGCCCCTCTCCTCAAAAAAAAATTTACTATAAGGTGACATGTAATGAATCAAATTGAGAGCCACTCTTGTTACCTTGGTTTGATAAAACACTTTTCTCTTAAGGAGTTTAAGTGCTTCCAACGAACATTTTTCCTTCTGACCTAATGGATCTTCTTACACTTCGAGGAACACGGGATAGGGGATGTAGACAGGAAGACCAAGAAATGCTAAAGGACGGCTAATACAGTGCACTGCTTGGGAAGAGCACCAATAAACAGGACTGATGTTCCCAGCCTTCAATGAACTCAATCTCCCAAATGACTACCCCGCACCATCAAAAATGGCACGTAAGTCTTTAACGACAACAGTGAATTATTATCACTCCGGGAAACGGAATCGTCCTTTGTTTTGAAGGCGAGGCCGCCGACGAGTATGTTTGGTTTTGTTCTCTGTCTCCCCCTTTTAGACTGTGAGCCCACTGTTGGGTAGGGACTGTCTCTATATGTTGCCAACTTGTACTTCCCAAGCGCTTAGTACAGTGCTCTGCACACAGTAAGCGCTCAATAAATATGATTGATGATGATGTGGCGTCTACCAACTCAGTTGTACCGTACTCTCCCAAGCGCTGAGTACAGTGCTCTGTGCACAGTAAGCGCTCCATAAATACCACCGACGATGACGGGACTGTGAGCCCACTGTTGGGTAGGGACCGTCTCTATATGTTGCCAACTTGGACTTCCCAAGCGCTTAGTCCAGTGCTCTGCACACAGTAAGCGCTCAATAAATACGATTGAATGAATGAATGACTGCGGCCAAAGAGTGCGAGTGTCGCTGATGCCGAATCCCTCGCACTTATCCCTAATCTGTCAGACTAGGTTGAAATTTTGGCCAAAATTTCCCCCCCCGCCTTACCTCCTTCCCCTCCCCACAGCACCTGGATATATGTATATATGTTTGTACATATTTATTAATCTATTTATTTATTTATTTTACTTGTACATATTTATTCTATTTTGTTAATATGTTTTGTTTTGTTGTCTGTCTCCCCCTTCTAGACTGTGAGCCCGCTGTTGGGTAGGGACCGTCTCTAGATGTTGCCAACTTGGACTTCCCAAGCGCTTAGTACAGTACTCTGCACACAGTAAGCACTCAATAAATACGACTGTATGAATGAATGAACTGTCAGCTGTGTGACTTTGGGTAAGTCACTTAACTTCTCGGTGCCTCAGTTACCTCATCTGTAAAATGGGGATTAAGACTGTGAGCTCCCCATGGGACAACCTTATCACCTTGTAGCTTCCCCAGTGCTTAGAACAGTGCTTTGCACATAGTAAGTGCTTAATAAATGCTATTATCATTATTATCTGCCTCCCTCCAAAGAACGGTTGAATGAATGAATGAATGAACTGTCAGCTGTGTGACTTTGGGTAAGTCACTTAACTTCTCGGCGCCTCAGCTACCTCATCTGTAAAATGGGGATTAAGACTGTGAGCTCCCCATGGGACAACCTGATCACCTTGTAGCTTCCCCAGTGCTTAGAACAGTGCTTTGCACATAGTAAGCGCTTAATAAATGCTATTATTATTATTATTATCCGCCTCCCTCCAAAGAACAGTTGAATGAATGAATGAATGAACAGTGCTTTGCACATAGTTAAGTGCTTAATAAATGCTATTATTATTATTATCCGCCTCCCTCCAAAGAATGGTTGAATGAATGAATGAATGAACAGTGCTTTGCACATAGTAAGCGCTTAATAAATGCTATTATTATTATCCGCCTCCCTCCAAAGAACGGTTGAATGAATGAACAGTGCTTTGCACATAGTAAGCGCTTAATAAATGCTATTATTATTATTATTATTATCCGCCTCCCTGCAAAGAACGGTTGAATGAGTGAATGAATGAACAGTGCTTTGCACATAGTAAGCACCTAACAAATACCATCATTATTATTATTATTACCTCATCCGTAAAATGGGGATTAAGGCTGTGAGCCCCCCGTGGGACAACCTGATCACCTTGTAGCTTCCCCAGTGCTTAGAACAGTGCTTTGCACATAGTAAGCGCTTAATAAATGCTATTATTATTATTATTATCCGCCTCCCTCCAAAGAACAGTTGAATGAATGAATGAATGAACAGTGCTTTGCACATAGTAAGTGCTTAATAAATGCTATTATTATTATTATCCGCCTCCCTCCAAAGAACGGTTGAATGAATGAATGAATGAACAGTGCTTTGCACATAGTAAGCGCTTAATAAATGCTATTATTATTATCCGCCTCCCTCCAAAGAACGGTTGAATGAATGAACAGTGCTTTGCACATAGTAAGCGCTTAATAAATGCTATTATTATTATTATTATTATCCGCCTCCCTCCAAAGAACGGTTGAATGAGTGAATGAATGAACAGTGCTTTGCACATAGTAAGCACCTAACAAATACCATCATTATTATTATTATTACCTCATCCGTAAAATGGGGATTAAGGCTGTGAGCCCGCCGTGGGACAACCTGATCACCTTGTAGCCTCCCCAGTGCTTAGAACAGTGCTCTGCACATAGTAAGTGCTTAATAAACGCTATTATTATTATTATTATTATCCGCCTCCCTCCAAAGAACGGTTGAATGAATGAATGAATGAATGGACAGTAATTTGCACATAGTAAGCACTTAATAAATGCTATTATTATTATTATCCGCCTCCCTCCAAAGAACGGTTGAATGAATGAATGAACAGTGCTTTCCACATAGTAAGCGCTTAATAAATGCTACTATTATTATTATTATCCGCCTCCCTCCAAAGAACGGTTGAATGAATGAACAGTGCTTTGCACATAGTAAGCGCTTAATAAATGCTATTATTATTATTATTATTATCCGCCTCCCTCCAAAGAACGGTTGAATGAGTGAATGAATGAACAGTGCTTTGCACATAGTAAGCACCTAACAAATACCACCATTATAATTATTATTACCTCATCTGTAAAATGGGGATTAAGGCTGTGAGCCCCCCGTGGGACAACCTGATCACCTTGTAGCATCCCCAGTGCTTAGAACAGTGCTCTGCACATAGTAAGCGCTTAATAAATGCTATTATTATTATTATTATCCGCCTCCCTCCAAAGAACGGTTGAATGAATGAATGAACAGTGCTTTGCACATAGTAAGCACTTAATAAATGCTACTATTATTATTATTATCCGCCTCCCTCCAAAGAACGGTTGAATGAATGAATGAACAGTGCTTTGCACATAGTAAGCGCTTAATAAATGCTATTATTATTATCCGCCTCCCTCCAAAGAACGGTTGAATGAATGAATGAACAGTGCTTTGCACATAGTAAGCACTTAATAAATGCTACTATTATTATTATTATCCGCCTCCCTCCAAAGAACGGTTGAATGAATGAATGAACAGTGCTTTGCACATAGTAAGCGCTTAATAAATGCTATTATTATTATCCGCCTCCCTCCAAAGAACGGTTGAATGAATGAACAGTGCTTTGCACATAGGAAGCGCTTAATAAATGCTATTATTATTATTATTCGCCTCCCTCCAAAGAATGGTTGAATGAATGAATGAACAGTGCTTTGCACATAGGAAGCGCTTAATAAATGCTATTGTTATTATTATTATCCGCCTCCCTCCAAAGAACGGTTGAATGAGTGAATGAATGGACAGTGCTTTGCACATAGTAAGCGCCTAACAAATACCATCATTATCATTATTATTAGCTCATCCGTAAAATGGGGATTAAGGCTGTGAGCCCCCCGTGGGACAACCTGATCACCTTGTAGCATCCCCAGTGCTTAGAACAGTGCTTTGCACATAGTAAGCTCTTAATAAATGCTATTATTATTGTTATTATCCGTCTCCCTCCAAAGAACGGTTGAATGAATGAATGAATGAACAGTGCTTTGCACATATTAAGTACTTAATAAATGCTATTGTTATTATTATTATCCGCCTCCCTCCAAAGAACGGTTGAATGAGTGAATGAATGGACAGTGCTTTGCACATAGGAAGCGCTTAATAAATGCTATTATTATTATTATTATCCGCCTCCCTCCAAAGAACGGTTGAATGAGTGAATGAATGGACAGTGCTTTGCACATAGTAAGCGCCTAACAAATACCATCATTATTATTATTATTACCTCATCCGTAAAATGGGGATTAAGGCTGTGAGCCCCCCGTGGGACAACCTGATCACCTTGTAGCCTCCCCAGTGCTTAGAACAGTGCTCTGCACATAGTAAGCGCTTAATAAATGCTATTATTATCATTATTATTATCCGCCTCCCTCCAAAGAACGGTTGAATGAATGAATGAATGAATGGACAGTAATTTGCACATAGTAAGCACTTAATAAATGCTATTATTATTATTATCCGCCTCCCTCCAAAGAACGGTTGAATGAGTGAATGAATGAACAGTGCTTTGCACATAGTAAGTGCCTAACAAATACCATCATTATTATTATTATTACCTCATCTGTAAAATAGGGATTAAGGCTGTGAGTCCCCCGTGGGACAACCTGATCACCTTGTAGCTTCCCCAGTGCTTATTACCTCATCCGTAAAATGGGGATTAAGGCTGTGAGCCCCCCGTGGGACAACCTGATCACCTTGTAGCCTCCCCATTGCTCTGCACATAGTAAGCGCTTAATAAATGCTATTATTATTATTATTATTACCCGCCTCCCTCCAAAGAACGGTCCCACTCGCACCCAGGTGTCCCTCTGGGGGGAAGTCCTACCTGAAACGTCACACATCCCACGGGCAGGTACTTGCGGTCCTCCAGCATGCTCAGGTACTCGGCCACCAAGGCCGCCGAGTGGACGAGGCACTGGGCGGCCTCGGCGTGATTGCTCCGCTCCGAGTGCTTGCCCGCCATGTTCTGCAGCCAGGTCAGGCGCAGGTCGGGGGATGTCTGGTAGCCTTTGGCGATTCTATTTGGGAGAGAGGTCCTTCGCCGTTGGCCCGGGCTCCCCGAGCGGCCGGGCCCGCCGCCGGCCCCGGACCGACTTCGGTTCGGCCCTGATGGCTGGCGAAGCCGCGATCTGACCACAGGGACGGCCGGAGCCAGGGTCGGCCTGTCTGGGCCCGGGGGATGGACGACGCTAATATACTACCACCTCTACATATGTTTGTACATGTTTATCACTGTATTATTTTATTTGTACATATTGATTCTATTGTATGTATTTATCACTCTATTTATTATTTTATTTGTACAAATTGATTCTATTTTGTTAATATATTTTGCCGTCTGTCTCCCCCTTCTCGACTGCGAGCCCGCTGTTGGGTAGGGACCGTCCCTATATGTTGCCAACTTGGACTTCCCAAGCGCTTAGTACAGTGATCTGCACACAGTAAGCGCTCAATAAATACAACTGAATGAATGAATGAATGAATGAATGAATGGAAAGGAAGCGAGGGGCTCGGCCCAGAAGAGACCGGCTGAGGGGAAATCAGGCAGGATGGGACAACGATGGGCAATTAGAGGAGTCTTCTAGACTGTGAGCCCGTTGTTGGGTAGGGACCGTCCCTATATGTTGCCAACTTGGACTTCCCAAGCGCTTAGTACAGGGCTCTGCACGCAGTAAGCGCTCAATAAATATGGCTGAATGAATGAATGAATGGAAAGGAAGCGAGGGGCTCGGCCCAGAAGAGACCAGCTGAGAGGAAATCGGGCAGGATGGGACAACGATGCACAATTAGAGGAGTCTTCTAGACTGTGAGCCCGTTGTTGGGTAGGGACCGTCCCTATATGTTGCCAACTTGGACTTCCCAAGCGCTTAGTACAGTGCTCTGCACGCAGTAAGCGCTCAATAAATACGGCTGAATGAATGAATGAATGGAAAGGAAGCGAGGGGCTCGGCCCAGAAGAGACCGGCTGAGAGGAAATCAGGCAGGATGGGACAACGATGCGCGATTAGAGGAGTCTTCTAGACTGTGAGCCCATTGTTGGGTAGGGATCGTCCCTATATGTTGCCAACTTGGACTTCCCAAGCGCTTAGTACAGTGCTCTGCACGCAGTAAGCGCTCAATAAATACGGCTGAATGAATGAATGAATGGAAAGGAAGCGAGGGGCTCGGCCCAGAAGAGACCGGCTGAGAGGAAATCGGGCAGGATGGGACAACGATGCACAATTAGAGGAGTCTTCTAGACTGTGAGCCCGTTGTTGGGTAGGGACCATCCCTATATGTTGCCAACTTGGACTTCCCAAGCGCTTAGTACAGTGCTCTGCACGCAGTAAGCGCTCAATAAATACGGCTGAATGAATGAATGAATGGAAAGGAAGCGAGGGGCTCGGCCCAGAAGAGACTGGCTGAGAGGAAATCAGGCAGGATGGGACAACGATGCGCGATTAGAGGAGTCTTCTAGACTGTGAGCCCATTGTTGGGTAGGGATCGTCCCTATATGTTGCCAACTTGGACTTCCCAAGCGCTTAGTACAGTGCTCTGCACGCAGTAAGCGCTCAATAAATACGGCTGAATGAATGAATGAAGGGAAAGGAAGCGAGGGGCTCGGCCCAGAAGAGACCGGCTGAGGGGAAATCAGGCAGGATGGGACAACGATGGGCAATTAGAGGAGTCTTCTAGACTGCGAGCCCGTTGTTGGGTAGGGACCGTCTCTATGTGTTGCCAACTTGGACTTCCCAAGCGCTTAGTACAGTGCTCTGCACGCAGTAAGTGCTCAATAAATACGGCTGAATGAATGAATGAAGGGAAAGGAAGCGAGGGGCTTGGCCCAGAAGAGACCGGCTGAGGGGAAATCAGGCAGGATGGGACAACGATGCGCGATTAGTCTTCTAGACTGTGAGCTCGTTGTTGGGTAGGGACCGTCTCTATGTGTTGCCAACTTGGACTTCCCCAGCGCTTAGTACAGTGCTCTGCACACAGTAAGCGCTCAATAAATACAATTGAATGAATGATTAGAGGGGGAGGATAGATTTTCTCCTTTGTGGGGGGAGGAGAGAGGAAACTTCAGAAGAACTGGGACGCGCTTAATAAACATGGTTCATAATGACGATGGCATTCAAGAAAGTGGCCCCTTCCTTCCTCTCCCCCTCGTCCCCCTCTCCATCCCCTCATCCTACCTCCTTCCCTTCCCCACAGCACCTGTATATATGTATATATGTTTGTACATATTTATTACTCTATTTTACCTGTACATATCTATTCTATTTATTTTATTTTGTTAGTATGTTTGGTTTTGTTCTCTGTCTCCCCCTTTTAGACTGTGAGCTCACTGTTGGGTAGGGACTGTCTCTATATGTTGCCAACTTGGACTTCCCAAGCGCTTAGTACAGTGCTCTGCACACAGTAAGCGCTCAATAAATACGACTGATTGATTGATTGATTGTACTTTGACGGGGATAAAGAAAACAGGCCTTCCCAGACTGAGCCCCCTCCTTCCCCTCCCCCTTTCCCTCCCCACAGCACCTGTATATATGTTTGTACAGATTTATTACTCTATTTATTTTACTTATACATATTTACTATTCCATTTATTTTATTTTGTTAATATAGCTTGTTTTGTTGTCTGTCTCTCCCTTCTAGACTGTGAGCCCGTTGTTGGGTAGGGACGGTCTCTCTATGTTGCCAACTTGGACTTCCCAAGCGCTTGGTACAGTGCTCTGCACACAGTAAGCGCTCAATAAAAATGAATGAATGAATGAACAGAGCATAGACTATTAACCCTGCTGAGTACTACACAAAAAGAAATGCAGTGCTCTGCGTTTCGGTCCCCTGGCCAGAGCAGATCCAGTTTACCTAAAATCTCCCATGGTCTTAGAAGTGTTATCTAGATACACAACATTGTGTTCATTGCCATGCGATTTTCCTTTTAGGCGGCAGGATCGGGTGTGAGGCCATGAATAAAGCCCCGTGGAGGAGGCAATTTTTGATGATTAACCAAAACTGTAAAAGGGGCTACCTTAGTCAAATGCTCACCTTCCACAAGGCCATACAGGGAGCGGCCAGGGTCCCAACGGATCACGACTAGGAGGGATTCCATATGTTGCCAATTTGTACTTCCCAAGCGCTTAGTACAGTGCTCTGCACATAGTAAGCGCTCAATAAATATGATTGATGATGATGATGATTCCCGACCCCAATGTGCTCACTGAGACACCCTCCTGCTTGCACTCGCCCCCCATGCAAAGTGCACAGGTGGATGGATTTGAGGCGTGTAAACGAGTGGCAAAAAAGACAAGCTCTCCCGCAGTCGGTCTCCACAGAAGGCACTACATTTCTGACCTTCCTCACTAGGGAAACACTGTGAAATCGTGGACAAAGCCCAGGCTGGGAGTCAGAAGGACCTGGGTTCTAATCACGGGTTCACCACTTCTCTGCTGGATGACCTTGGGCAAAATCACTTCAATTCTCTGGGACTCATCTGTAAAATGGGGATTAAGACTACGAGTGCCACGTGAAACGGGGACTGTGTCCAACCCGATTTTCTTGTATCCACCCCGGCGGCAGGTACAGTGCCTGGCACATAGTAAGCGCTTAACAATTATTATTATCATTATTATTATTGTAACCTTGTCCATGGGGCACGTTAATAAACATTCTTTGGGACCATTTTTTCCTCCTGAAAATGGCAGCGCTCCCTTGCCTCTTACCCAACAACCAGAGGGACAGCATTCTGCAAAGAGCCCTGAGCATCCCGGGGACGGGAAAGTGAGAGGGTGGAAAACCGGAACGGCCCGGGCCCCGAGCGACCGATACCTGTACATCAGATCGATTAACATTTCTGGATCTTCTTGGTGCTCCTTCATTTTCACCGTGTCCGAAAGGATCATGTGAAGATTGAAAACCAGATCCTGGACCTGTAGCCCGGAAAACGTCGGAAGGGGTTAGCCTCTGCAGCTTCTGGCTTAAACCGCTGTTTCCTCCTAAATCAACCCAGCTCAAGGGCGTTTTGGGGAATGGCTCGACGGTCCTGACACGCACCGATTTGGCACCAGGTCCGCGAGCACCGTGGGGCCGACGCTATTCACTTCAGCTCCGCCGGTCTTTTGGGGCTGGCCCGTTTGGCCACTCTCCTTCCTTCCTGTATCTTCTACAGCCCCTCCTTCCCCTCTTTTTCCCTTCCCTTCCTTCCTCTTTTACCCTTTTGCCCTCCACTTCCTCCTCCGCCGTCCCCTCCAACCTCCATCTCATATGCGCCCCAACGCTCAAAACGAAAGGTGGGTGCCCTTCTTCGGGGGCCACGACTTTGCGCTTTCCGAGGCAGACGTCCTAGAGACCCCAGCGATTCGAATGCCGTGCTCAAGTTTCAACTACAAAAGGGACCATCTCGCCCCCAAACTTCACCGGAGCACGCAGGTTAACGAGAGTGAATGTCTGCGTGCGTATCGTCGTACTGTTTCAGGCCGATCTCCGCTGTCGGAGGCGGCTTTTCCTTTGCACTGGGAGAACGAGCAGAACGACCCACCTGAGTGCTTCAAACCATTTGGGATTGGAGCGGGAGGGAGAGGTGGACGGGGGCCAGACACGTAAAAAAGCGCTACTGAATGATGATGACCGGAAAAAAGAAACACTTCCCGGTTGGCTTGGATTAATATCGGTGCCTTTTCGCTAGCAGAGCTCCAGTTTGAGACCCGAGAGTCGGAGAGGCATTTGTGAAGGTGGGAGCGTTCAGCTGAGAACGGACACAACCCGCTCTGGCGCTCGGGCCAGCCCGCCCTCCCCGGTTCTCCGCGGCGTTTTCTGACCTGATCGGGGAACGTCGTCTCTCTCAATTCCAGGTCTTCTTCGGCGTAGGTCAAGATGGTCTTGAGGGAGCGCCTTAAAAACTCCTCATTGAAGTTCTGGGATGTTCCCACCAGGGAGGACAGGGACATCGTCACCTGCATTTTCACCCTGGCAAAGTTCTACGGGACAGAACGGTCCGGTTGTTACCGACTGAACAAGTCAGGGGAGATGCCCTTTTCAAGTAGTTACGGGTTTACTCAGTCCTTCAGGAGGCGGATGACTCCAATTTGGCTCCTAAGCCCTCATTTCCTCTTTCATTCATTCATTCAATCGTATTTATTGAGCGCTTACTTACTGAGCACTGGACTAAGCGCTTGGGAAGTCCAAGCTGGCAACATATAGAGACGGTCCCTACCCAACAATGGGCTCACGGTCTAGAAGCACTTATGTACATATCCATAATTTATTTATTTATCGTGGTACCTGTTAAGCATTTGCTATGTGCCAAGCACTGCTATAAGAACTGGAGGTAATCGGATTGGACACGATCCCCGTGCCACACGTGGTTTACGGTCATAATCCCCGTTTTACAGATGAGAGAACTAAGGGCCAGAGAAGTGAAGTGACTTCCCCAACGTCACACAGCCAGACTTGGCAGAGCCAGGATTAGAACCCACAAACTCTCTCAGGCTCGTGCTCATTCTACTACACCATGCTGTCTCTCTATATTATTAATAATAATCACGGCATTTATTAAGCGCTTACTATGTGCAAAGCACTGTTCTAAGCGCTGGGGAGGTTACAGGGTGATCAGGTTGTCCCACGGGGGGGCTCACAGTCTTCATCGCCATTTTACAGATGAGGGAACTGAGGCCCAGAAAGTGAGGCCCACATTGCTCCCCTCCCCCTCGTCCCCCTCTCCTCCCCTTCCCCACAGCACCTGTATATATGTATATATGTTTGTACATATTTATTACTCTATTTATTTATTTATTTATTTTACTTGTACATATCTCTTCTATTTATTTTATTTTGTTAATATGTTTGGTTTTGTTCTCTGTCTCCCCCTTCTAGACTGTGTGCCCACTGTTGGGTAGGGACTGTCTCTATATGTTGCCAACTTGTACTTCCCAAGCGCTTAGTACAGTGCTCTGCACACAGTAAGCGCTCAATAAATACGATTGATTGACTGAAGTGACTTGCCCCAAGTCACACGGCTGACAATCTGCCGCTTAGCTACTTAGCCCATTTAACCTTCCTCACAGGACGCAATTCAAGACCGTAGGGCATAAAGGAGACGGACGTCCCTGGATCACCGCTTTCAACAGACGACAGCAGCACTTCAGCGTGGGTCAAAAATCGGAAAAGGGAACCGCGGAAGTTACAGAAATCCACGGCGGGAGGAGGAAAGCCGTTTTGCCGGGCGGGGCGTGGAAAGCCGAAGCTGCGGTCCTCAAGAGAGATGGTTTTATGGGCACACCAGCAATCTCTTATGACGCGAAAAAAAGAAAAAGGAATTATCCTTACGTTTCCGATCTCGAAGTTTTGTCTCATCAGCAGGTAAAGGGAGGCACTAGCGTGGGATCGAATGGCGCTGATGCTGCTGCTACAGTGCCTTAGGAGGCGGAGGCATAAATCGGCACATTGCTCCGTCTCCTCTTCGAACAGGAGTTCAGGGAACTGTAAGGAGAGCACACCTTTTTTAGACTCCGGGAACGCCGACCACGTCTACCCCGCTCGATTGTCGGGCCTATTTTCACTGGCAAAAAATTTTAACACGAGCACCCTATTTCTGTCTCTGGGAGTAAGAAGGGTGATGCCTCTCTCCCCAGACAGAAAACATTGCCTTCTTAGAGACAGCCTGGCACGGCAGACAAACACCGAGGGTAGCCTCGTGATAAAATAATAATAATAATAATAATAATGGCATTTATTAAGCGCTTACTATGTGCAAAGCACTGTTCTAAGCGCTAGGGAGGTTACAAGGTGATCAGGTTGGCCCACGGAGGGGGGCTCACAGTCTTCATCCCCATTTTCCAGATGAGGGAACTGAGGCCCAGAGAAGTGAAGTGACGTGCCCAAAGTCACCCAGCTGACAATTGGCGGAGCCAGGATTTGAACCCATGACCTCTGACTCCAAAGCCCGGGCTCTTTCCACTGAGCCACGCTGCTTCTCTGGGCCCCTTTTCCATTTCTCATCAGACAGATAACACTCAGTGTCACCAACTGCAGTTAACTTTCACGGTTCATGTCACTGGTCTCTTAGGCAGAGCTGTGGTCAATACTAATACTAATACTAATAATAATAATGACATTTATTAAGCTAGTACAGTGCTTAGTACAGTGCTAAGCACTTAGTACAGTGCGAAGCGCTTAGTTCAGTGCTCTGCACACAGTAAGCGCTCAGTAAATACGACTGAACGAATGAATGAATTAAGCACTTACTATGTACAAAGCACTGCTCTAAGCGCTGGGGAGGTTACAAGGTGGTCCCACGGAGGGCTCACAGTCTTAATCCTCATTTTCCAGATGAGGTCACTGAGGCCCAGAGAAGTGAAGTGACTTGCCCAAAGTTACACAGCCGATTAATTGGAGGAGCCGGGATTTGAACCCATGACCTCTGACTCCAAAGCCCGGGCTCTTTCCACTGATTCACGCTGCTTCCGATTCCAACTATGCTTGAGGTTTTAGCCTCCTCCTACACGAAATCTTTCCCCAGTGCCGCCATGCAGGAGCATGACGGACTTATTTTTATTTTGAGGAGGCGGCCTGGCCTTGTGGAAGCAGCTCGGGGTTGCTTGCCCCGGCTCTCCTTGCTGTGTGACCCAGGGCAAGTCACTTGACCTCTCTGGGCCCCTGCTCTCACACCTGCAATATGGGGACAAGATAGGTTCGTGGCTCAGTGGAAAGAGCCCGGGCTTTGGAGTCGGAGTCGGAGTTCATGGGTTCAAATCCCAGCTCCGCCAACTGTCAGCTGTGTGACTTTGGGCAAGTCACTTCACTTCTCTGTGCCTCAGTTACCTCATCTGTAAAATGGGGATGAACACTGTGAGCCCACCGTGGGACAACCTGATCACCTTGTAATCTCCCCACAGCTTAGAACAGTGCTTTGCACATAGTAAGCGCTTAATAAATGCCATTATTATTATTATAGGTTAGGGAATCAGTATAGCTCAGTGGGAAGAGCCCGGGCTTGGGAGTCAGAGGTCATGGGTTCGAATCCTGACTCCGCCACTTGTCAGCTGTGTGACCTTGGGCAAGCTACTTCTCTGTGCCTCAGTGACCTCATCTGTAAAATGGGGGTTAAGACTGTGAGCCCCAAGTGGGACAACCTGATCACCTTGTATCCCCCCCAGGCACTTAGAACAGTGTTTTGCACATAGTCAGTGCTTAACAAATACCACTATTATTATTATTATTATTATTATTATAGGCCATGAGTCCTCTGGGGGGACAGGGACTGTATCCAATTTCAGAATCTTTTAAGAGGTAGGTTGATAAGAGTTTCAAATTCAGTAACAAAAATATTTATTTACATTAGCGTTTGTCTCCCCCTCTAGACTGTAAGCTCCTCGTGGACAGGGAGCACGTCTTCCACCTCTGTTACATCGTACTCTCCCAAACGCTTAGTACAGTGCTCTGCATGGCCAGGAAGCACATCTACCACCTCTGTTACATCGTACTCTCCCAAACGCTTAGTACAGTGCTCTGCACACGGTCAGCGCTCAGTAAATACGACTGAATTGATCGATCCTTTTTCCACCCTAGTACTTAGCACACATTAAGTCCTTAATAACTATAAATAATTACTAATGACAGTAAGGACTGAGCACTGAGTGTCCCTCTTCTTTCTGCCCTGTTCGTCCTGGGGAATACGCGTTACAAAGAACGGGTCCGCAGCAAGAAGGAGGAAAAATAAAAGGGAGGCGCGGTCTGCCGACCGCATCCTTTATATCAAACCGGAGCCTGGGTCCTAAAATGATTAGAAGGCGAGCCAGGATCGGGCGACCCTGGGGACGTGTCCTTCGAAAGATGCCAGTCCCAAGGTAACTTGCCTTGGAAACCAGGGCCCTCTGGGTGGCAAAACAGTGCTGCAGATAAAGGGCGCTTTGGTTGCATGCCATGCTGTGTAAGAGCACTTTCAACACTCCACCAAGGATGCTCTCTTTGGACTCGGTCACCGAGACGGTCTGGAAGAAAACGCAAACGATTTTACCGTTCAGGGTTGGCGTTTCCCTCTTACTGTGGAGGAGATGTGCACTTCTAGTTTTAAACGTAACATTCCCTTTCCTTTTCCGTTCTTCCACAGAGGAACTTATGAGGGGTTTTTAGACTGTGAGCCCACTGTTGGGTAGGGACTGTCTATATATGGTGCCAATTTGTACTTCCCAAGCGCTTAGTACAGTGCTCTGCACATAGTAAGCGCTCAATAAATACGATTGATGATGATGAGGAGGAGGGTAAAAAAGGTGAGACCTGTCTTTTGCCCCTCTTATTGTTTCTTTCTAGCTCCACGCTTATTCTCCCTTCCTTTCTCTTTTACTACTCGCCATTTCCCCTTTCCGTTGGCAGCAGTTACTGAGGTCCCACTGGTGTGCAGAGCACAGTGCTAGACTCTACTTTTCCCACTCTCTTTTTCTTCTACTTCTTTCTCCGCCTCCTTCATTTTGCTCCATCTCCTGGTGTCCTCCCCAGTGCTCCTTCTCTCTCTCTCGTTCTCTCAATACTCCCGCAGGAAGAGGCCATTTCACATCCCAACCACACAAGATAGGCCCAGTCCACACATTCCCTCACTTCCACATAAGGACACACCTGAGACTTATCCCCCAAATAACAGACAGGACCCCCCGAAGGATGGGGCCCTTCAAAGGCCGGAGGAGACCCCCAACTTGGAAGAGCTGAGGTTGCATCCTCGGACTCCTTCTTACCTGTCTGTTCCTTTTCTCCGCTCTACCCTCCTTGTTCGGAGCAAACCTCCAAATGGTCCTTTGTTTGTGATCCCCGCTCACCTGCCTTTGAACCCCATCTTCCCCAGTGTGCCCCCTTCAACTTTGTCAAACTACATCCCTTTCTTACCCGCTCCGAGAGCCGTCTCCTCCGCAAAAGTCCACAGATTTAACTACAGGGGGGGCAGGCTGGAGACCCCAGCCCAACTCCAGAGAGGAAAATCCTCCCTTTCAAGCCCCTATGTCTCTTGCTTTCCTAACTGCCAACTTCCCCCTGATGGAAGGCAAGATTACCCTCTGGGAGCTGAGACCAGGTGATAGGAGAGGAAGTTGAAGGTGAACTCACACCAGGACCTGTGGGTTTACTAAAGAAACTGCGTGAGAGGAAAAAAATAGAGTCAGGGCTCGGTTAAAATATGGTCCTGGAAAGTGGACAATTCTGCATTCCGCTGGACGCGGGGCAGAAATTGACCAGTCCCAAATGCAGCCGGGGCTGGGTGAAAATACGGTCCCTGCAAGTTGTCAGTTCTAATCAATTCTGCATTCCGCTGGACGCGAGACGGAAATTTACCATTCACACAGCTGAGTCAAAATGCAACTTAAACCCAGGAAAACTCAGTCGGGATCGTTCCTTCCCATTTGCCTTTATTTCCCACCCCATTTTACCTGGACGACTATCTCTAGGGTATCCAAAATAATTAGGTTTGCTTCAGTGGCAAGGTTCCCATCGATGAGCGCTTCATGTTCTATCTCTGCTCTGGACCTATCAGGAGAAAGAAGCGTAATAAATCGCTTTCTTTGAGAGGAGGCGGGCAGAGCCAAATCCCTCCCAAAGAAATCTGCATTCTCATGAAAACTCATCAAAAAGTGCACAACCGGCAAGAGTCCAACATTTTTAAAAACGCTGAAAAGAAACACTCCAACGCGTGAAAACCACAGCACGGAGGAGGAGGCGTCTGGATTTTGCAAAGGAAAACACGCAAGCTCAGATTTTCACCCTCCCCTCCGTCCTGCCATGCCGACAGATCGGGGGCCCAAAGGTGGCTGGCAACGGTTCCACGAAACGATACCGCTAAAAGCACACGTGTCCTGCTTTCGGTCATGCAGCAGATAGCAGAAAGGGGCACGTTCACTGTTATTCGAAAAGGCATCGACACAAAGCGGTTATAGGGGAACTTGTGTTCTGACCGCACAACTTCAAACTTCGGGCAGTTGAGACCTTCTGCGTTCCGAACTCCGAGGGTGGAGGGGGTGTTTTACCGTTTCAAGGAGTTTCAGAGTGTTTCGCTGGAGTAGAGTACTTGGTTTTTCTAAAGGTGTCTCTATCTCCCCAGAAAATGGGCGCGCGTCTCCTGAGGTGGCAGTTTCAGTTTGCGGCGAGCTGTGGGACTGAATTGCTGTTATACGTGCCACGCTTCCGTCCAATGCGCTGCATTCTCCCGGTGCCCAAATTATCCCTTGGGAAAGTTAAGCAATTTGGAAAAGGAGACTGCTGCCTCGCTCTAAATAATCCTCTGGTCAGTGCTCCCTCTCAAACTGCCTGTCTGACCACCGGGGCATCACTTTAAGCCAAAGAGAGCATTTGATTTCCAGAAACAATCTGATATCGTAAATGAATTGGGTTTGACTTTATCATTCTCTGCGTTCTATTCTGTGAGGGCAAAGTGAACCAAAAACGCCCAAGGTTTGACCATTTTGTTCTGATATCAGTTTCGACCTCAGCAGCAGTATAATCAATTTTCATCTGGGCTCGCCCCGCTCACACAATCACAAGGGAGAAAGTATTACGGCACCAAGGGAAGAAACTTCTAAAACCTCCCGACTTACGTCTGGGAACTGCCATCATTTGCACTGGGTTATTACTTGCGGACAAGTTTCCTTGGCCGATTAACTGTGTCGAGGAAATTCAAATAACCGCCAGAGTGAACAAATGTCTTCGGAAAAAGAGGCAAACAGAAGCACACTGACTGCAATTCCTAAAATCTCCAAGAAGGAGAACAACCCCCGCCGCCCGCTCAAAGCAAAGTCAGATTTGACAGTTAAACACAAAGGCTTTCTTCTAAACCCCACCAACGGAGTTGAGAGGATTTAGCACGCGGATGCAGATATAAAGCAGGATTCCAAAGCTTGAGTACCTGGACGCTTTGTGGCTTCTAAAAAACACAGCGCATGTGGAAAAACAACCACAGTGAAGGGTTAGAGCAGACGCAGGAAGAGAAACAGAAAGCAGGCATTCGGAGTTCAAGGATGAGTTCGGGAATTAAAGGGAAACAAAGCGAAACCTCAATAATAGGCCATTTTGAGCAAACAAAATCTCTCTCACTGCACCCGTACGTTCCCCATACACCTCATTATGAGTTAGAAGGTGTGGGGTTGACACTGAATGGGGAGGGGAGTGGTTGGAAAATAATGAAAAATCTATAGAGGTTTATGAGAGTTTCCTTCAGACTCTGGCACAGAGAAGTCAAGTGTTTTGCCCAAGGTTGCACAGCAGACGGTGGCGGAGCCGGGATTAGACATCCAGACTAGATCTGAGTCCCGGGCCCGGGCTCTATCCACTAAGCCATGCTGCTGCTTCCGACTTAGACTGTAAGCCCTCTGTAGGGCAGGGACTGTGTCTATTCTGATTATCTTCTATCTTCCCCAGTGCTTAGCACAGCACTTGGCACACAGAAAGGGCTCAACGAAATACCACGGTTATTACTGTTATTCGTCCCAGCTCTGGCCACTGGTCTGCCGTGTGACCGTGGGCAAGTCACTCCCTCTTTCGGTGCCTCAGTTTCCCCCCTTCAGATAAATGGAGGTTATATAAGGTTGAGAGCCCCGTTTGGGACACAGACTTTGATACGGTTCTCTGTAGCCGCCGCCGCCGCGGTGCTTAGCACCTTGGGAGCCTTCAAAAAATACTGGAATTTTTTTAGCGCTGCTTTTTAAACCGATGGCAGGCTCAACCAGACTACGGACGCCCTAAATTGTTTAGAGTCCTCGCTAAAGTCTTAAAATAGGGCCCTCCAATTAGAGTCTAGTTTCTGTAGGCTTTTTCATCTCCCGCTGACATTTTTCTGAAGGGGATCATGCCACGTAATGCCAAGGCCCGCGGAAGAACGCCCTCCAAAGTTCTTCCAGATGGGCTCGGCCACATAGATACGGCGGCACTGCTTACTTGTCAAGCTTCTCTGTGTTTTGTCTCCAGTGAGTCATATCCTTTCTCCACCTCAAGTTTTCTTGACTTCCAAATGCACTGCCTGATGGGCTTCTCTCTGCCGAAAATTCAGAACCGATCCCGTCAGTCAGCCGGTCAATCGTATTTACTGAGCGCTTACTGTGTGCGGACCGCTGTACTGAGCGTGGGGAGAGTAGAATACAACAATAAACAGACACATTCCCTGCCCACAACGAGCTTGCGGCCTATAAGGGGGAGGCAGACACTGATGCAAATCATGCTGAGACCCCCAAATGTTATTTCTCCTTGCACCAAATGGGGATGTGTTTGCAAAACCACCAGCACGACAGCAAAACATCTGAACCCGGTCACCAAGATCCAGCTGAAAAACTGGGCAGGGTCAATTATATTTCAACCCAGCACACTAAGAAATCATGAGAGAAATCTGTTTCAGTTCAAATCTTCGCTGACAGTTACATCCAGCCCATGGAGGGGACTGGAGGGGTGTACAAACTGGGTGAAAATAAAAAATTGGCAAGAATAACACGAGTTAGGGTCAGAGCGCCCACTCAACCCGGAAGGACAGGGGCAGTGAAAGAGAAGAAGACCGATAAATAACACATCCCCACTTGGTATTCCGGTTCAATTTCCCCAAAGACCGTAAGTGCTGAAGGGAATTTTGAGGACACTGGAGTGGCGAATGGCCATCAAGGGGGATGATTATTCCCTCCACGATTCCTCCAAGCGTCAATGACCGGAGGCTGGCTGGGCCATCAGACCCGCTCTCCGTGCAGATTCTACTCAAATTCTACAGACAACTCTAAGACATATCGCACAAGACCCCCACGCCAGAAAGCCCCCGAGAAACAACATCCAGCAGGAGAGGGCATTAATAATAATGATGGTATTTGTTAAGCGTTTTCTCCGAACGTACCCAGCTGTCCTCGGCTTCGCCGCATCATTTCTTGCCGGGCTCCTATGCTCCCGAGAATAGCTTCTTCCAGTTTGGCCCTCATGTCTTTCGATTTCTTAAAAGTCAGGCTGTTCATCCTCTCGAAGACTTTCTTCCCCTAAAAGTTAAACGGCAACCCCCGAGTCCTTGGGGGGGGAAAACCCGGCTTCCTCCTCTCCCGAGCCCCGTGCCCGCCATGCTCCTTTGGAGAGCCGTCCCGAGCCGAGCCATCACGCTTACTTTGTACTCAAAACAGGACACGCAGAGGTATAACAGGTCCAGCAGCCGGTTGAGCTGCAGGACCGAGAGGTCTGTGAACCACTTCTGCAGGACGGTCTCGTCGGCGTTTTTGAGGACCCACAGGAGACAGATCAGAAGGCTCCGGCTGGATTCCGCCGAGAAGGTCGAATGCTGTCGGCCGCTCTGGATGAGAAAGGATGGCAGATTGGGGACCCGGAACCACGGGTTTAGGAACCCCCAAAGGGAACGGGCAGCGTAAATTGAAATCTCCAAATCCTGGGTGTCGGGAACAAGTGCTATGCACATGGTAAACGCTTGATAAATATGATTGAATGTACAATTACTGCCTTTATTGGTGGGGGTGGGGGGGTAGTAAAGCTATCTTGTATCGCTGGGGGAATCTGGACAGAAAGACTTCATGAGAGTATGATATCTGACTCCCCCTCCAGACTGTAAGCTCGCTGTGGGCGGGGACTGGATCTGTTATACTGTACTCTTCCCAGCGCTTAGTACAGTGCACTACACCCGGTAAGTGCTCAATAAGTACGACTGACTGACTGCGAGCCTTTCCCTGATGGAGTCCCACCACTTCTGCTGCTTTGTGCCCGTGTCCTGAACTTCCCTGAGGGATTTACTCACACAAGAGGCTTGTGGTTGTCGGCCCCTCCCGAATGTGGGCCTCGATTAGTGATTGATTGATTGATTGATGGATGCAACCGTGGGTAATGCACGGAGCCCCTCAGCTGCCCAGTTCTAAATCAGGAAAATACAAACTGTGCTTTGTTCAGACAAAATTTTAACGAACCAGTCGAGGCTCTGGCCCACTCTTGGGGGAACTCGGAAAGCTATCTAAGACGACGTTCGCCTGTGACATTTCTCGTTGGCTAACTGTGCGGTGCTTTCAGCCAGGGAGCAGAAAACATTTAGGACTTGTAGATTATGGAGTGGCGCAAATGTGTACTTTCACTGCCTTAGGTGTTAGATACATCTCTGTTCATTTTCTACCAGTTTCTTTAAAGATTAGCAAAGCCAGTGTCCCCCAGAGAGGACGGATAATCATCAATCGTATTTACTGAGCGCTTACTGTGTGCAGAGCACTGGACTAAGCACTTGGCCACTGAATGTTTTAGCTGTTCTGTAATAATCTTTCCAGAATCAATAGTTTATGGAAAAACAGAAGTAGAACCAGGTATGATACTTGCTTTATGGGATATTTTAATCTAAGAAAGTACATAGGACAGGCCCATGGTAGACGTTAAAACACAAAAGGAAGAAGAACAAAAACATATAAAGAAGAAAATATCACTAATAAATTAACATTTAAATGACATTTTCAGAAGAAAGCATGAAGGTGAACACAGTAATAGTCTAGTTGGCAAATGATGAGCACTTGGATCACAATGGTAACTATTTAAATGGAGAAGAAGAGAGGTAGGTCTGGGAAGATGTTGCGGACTTCATCATCATCAACTTCATCATCATCATCATCATCATCATCATAATAATAATGATGGCATTTGTTAGGCGCTTACTATGTGCGCTTACTGTGTGCAGAGCACGGCACTAAGCGCTGGGGAAGTACAAATCGGCAATATATAGAGAGGGTCCCGACCCAACAACGGGCTCATAGTCTAGAAGGGGGAGACAGACAACAAAACAAAACAAAATTGTTCTAAGTGCTGGGGTAGATATAAGGTTATTAGGTTGTCCCACGTGGGACTCACAGTCTTAATCGTCATTTTACAGGTGGGGTAACTGAGGCACAGAGAAGTTAGGCGACTTGCCCAAAGTCACACAGCAGACAAGTGGCAGTGCTGGGATTAGAACCCATTACAGCCACGATAAAATGTAATATGATGCAGATTTCCAATGAAGAAAAAAAATACTCTTTCACTCTAATGGACAGAAACACTCTTTACTACTATAGTCCTTTAGATTGTAAGTTTGTTGTGGGCAGGGAACATGTCCACCAACTCAGACTGTACTCTCCCAAGCGCTTAGTACAGTGCTCTGCACACAGTAAACGCTCAATAAATACAACTTAATGACTGAACATCTCTAATTTATTTATATTAATGTCTACATCCCTTTCTAGACCATTAGCGTGCTTTGGGCAGGAAACTGTCCACCAACTCTGTTGTACTGTACTCCCCCAAGAGTTTAGTACAGTGCTCTGTATGCAGTAAGCACTCAATAAATACAACTGATTGATTGATTGATACAATGGGAAAGGGTTTTAGGGTAGGGTGAGAAATAAAATGACTTCCCCCCATAATGTAAATGACTGTTCCCGAACTTTCCCAAAGAATTTTTCCTGAAGGCTGACACCAAACATGAATAGGCCAGTTAAAAAATATTTTTCAGTTAAACGCTTTACAGAGTTAAACACAGGGGCTCATGATGCAAGAGGTAAAAATACCGCAGACTTCATTACACGGGATCTGCAGTGCTTCCAAAGCAAAAACTGCCCTTTACTGAAGCTTTCTTTTTCTCCATCCCACCCACTCCCCTGACGAAATGTCTAGAACGAGCTTGCATCAGCTACCGCTCTGTAGCCCGTGTGGCTTAAAGGCACGTCCGGCGCAAATATTTGACTTTTCTTTCCAACTCTGAGAAAGAGGATTTTCGTACCGACGCCGTGAGGAGGAAGCTGCTGGGCCTCGTGAGCTGGGGGACCGATGTCCCTGCAATCGCCATGGCAACCGTCTGACTGATCATGTTTCCGCCCTCATTTTCGTACTCATCAACCGCTACGCAGGCGGGGCGGCCCCGCTGATTGTGGCTTTCTGGAGAGGAATGTCCCCCCCCCCCCGAAAAGGAGTCAAAGAACAGGCTTCCGATCTTTTCCCATCCCCCTCCATAATACAGTGCATACTGTTTCTTTCCGGTCACCCCCAGATCCTGTTGTTTAAAGACCCCCTTGTCCTGTCTTATGCTGTAGAGGCGTCTCTGACCCATAGCGATGCCATGGGTACACCTCTCCCAGAACGCCCCACCTCCATCTGCCATCGTCCTGGTAGCGGATCCAAAGAGTTTTCTTGGGAAAAATCTGGAAGTGGTTTACCATCTCCGCCCTCGACTCCAGTGCCGCTGCTGCCCAGCACGGGGGAGTTTTGCTTTTTTAGCAGATTTCATTCCACTCGCTAGCCCAAGCTAGGAATGGAATGGGTAGGCCTCTGCTTGACTCTCCCTCCCGTAGCCGAGACTGGTAGAGTACGGGAAACTCTCCAGTTGCCATCCTGAGTGGGGACAAAGGCCCCCTAGAAGCGCTTAGTACAGTGCTCTGCACACAGTAAGCGCTCAATTGGACTGAATGAATTTATTGGCTAATTTTAGAAAAAGCAAATGAGCAAGAGAAATTCAACACAGAAGGACAGCTCCTTTAAATAAAAGGAACCAACGGGCTAGCGGTCGACCTCCTGCTCTGAGTCTTAATCCTCTGGAAGCCGACAGTATTCCACGAGAGTTTGGGTTGGGGAGGGAAAGCTTTCAGGGGCCAGGAGCCACGGCCTGGGAAAAGTTTCCCTTCTTCATTCATTCGTATTTATTGATCACTTACTGTGCGCGGACCACTGTACTAAGCACTGGGGAGAATATGATACAACAATAAACAGACACATTCGCTGCCCACAACGAGCTTACAGTCCAGAGGGGGAGACAGACATTAATATAAATCGATAAACTACAGGTATGTATGTAAATGCCGTGGGGCTGGGAGGGGATCATCATCAATCGTATTCATTGAGCGCTTACTATGTGCAGGGCACTGGATGTGAATAAAGGGAGTGAGTCAGGGTGACGCAGAAGGGAGTGGGAGAAGAGGAAAGGAGGGCTTAGTCAGGGAAGGCCTCTTGGAAGAGATGTCCCTTCAGATAAGGCTTTGAAACGGGAGTCATTGTCGGATTAGAGGAGGAAGGACATTCCAGGCCAAAGGCGGGATGTGGGTGAGAGGTCGGCGGCCCGATAGATGAGATCGACGTGCAGCAATAGAGGAGCAAAGTGAGTGGGCTGGAATGTAATAGAAGAAAAGCAAGGTGAGGTAGGAGGGGGCATGATGACTGACTACTTTAATCACCTGCCCCGTGGCGGGCAGGGGTTAGATGGAGTACACAGTTAGAGATGAACTCCAAACACACTCGGGAAGAGCCACAGACAGGCTCGGGAAGAGCCATCAAAAGGCCAGTCCGGTTCCCAGGTCAGACGGTCAACTTGGCCGTTGGTCTACTTACAGTGCAAATCTCCCAAGAGTTCAGTCCAGTGGTCTTCACACCAGTAAGCGCTCGATAAATACGATCGATTGATTGACTGGTTGAGGCGGCCTTGGATCCTACACAGAGTCCCTCAGCCGCCCAGTTTTAAATCAGGAAAAAAGCAAACTTCTTGGTTCAACAGGCGAAACTCTGACGTTAACTTGGAGAGGCTGGGCAGAAATGCTGCAGCTGAAGTTGTCTGTCTCCCCCCTTCTCGACTGTGAGCCCGTTGTGGGGTAGGGACCGTCATCATCATCATCATCATCAATCGTATTTATTGAGCGCTTACTATGTGCAGAGCACTGTACTAAGCGCTTGGGAAGTACAAATTGGCAACATATAGAGACAGTCCCTACCCAACAGTGGGCTCACAGTCTAAAAGGGGGAGACAGAGAACAAAATCAAACATACTAACAAAATAAAATAAGTAGAATAGATATGTACAAGTAGAATAAATAAATAGAGTAATAAATATGTACAAACATATATACAGTGCTGTGGGGAAGGGAAGGAGGTAAGATGGGGGGGGATGGAGAGGGGGACGAGGGGGAGAGGAAGGAAGGGGCTCAGTCTGGGAAGGCCTTCTGGAGGAGGTGAGCTCTCAGCAGGGTCTTGAAGGGCCCTATGTGTTGCCAACTTGGACTTCCCAAGCGCTTAGTACAGTGCTCTGCACGCGGGAAGCGCTCGATAAATACGATTGAATGAATGAATGAACCAGGAAACAACCGTGGCTAGCAAGTACACTGGTGTGGCTTAGTGATGATTTAGAACAGCCCTGTAAGAAAGGATACTTATTTCGTTACGGCCTGTACACTGTAGGCTGCTGAGCCCGAGGGCCAGGAGGTGGGCTAGTGAATTTCTAGATTCTAGACTGCTTTACACTGCTCACTGCAAAAATAAACGGGAATCTCTCCTGTTCGGTTGTAAACTCCTTGAGGGACGACAGTGTGTCAATTCTTTGTTTTGAATAAATACGACCGAACGATTTGTACTCCCCCGATGTTTAATACAGTGCCTTGCACTCATGAAGCAGCAGAGCCTAGCGGAAAGAGCCCGGGCTTGGGAGTCAGAGGACCTGGGTTCTAATCCTGCCTCTGCCATGCTCCTGCTGCTTGACCCCGAGCGAGTCACTTCGCTTCTCTGTGCCTCAGTCACCGCACCTGTAATCTGATAAGCTTGTCATAATAATAATGATGGCATTTATTAAGCGCTTACTATGTGCAAAGCACTGTTCTAAGCGCTGGGGAGGTTACAAGGTGATCAGGTTGTCCCACGGGGGGCTCACAGTCTTAATCCTCATTTTACAGATGAGGGAACTGAGGCACAGAGAAGATAAGGGACTTGCCCAAAGTCACACAGCTGACAATTGGCAGAGCCGGGATTTGAACCCATGACCTCTGACTCCAAAGTCCGTGCTCTTTCCACTGAGCCACGCCGCTTCTCCATCTACCCCAATGCTTAGAACAGTGCTTGGCACATAGTAAGCACTTAACAAACACCGAAATTATTATTATTACTGTTATTACAGGGCACTAAATAAACCGTATTACTGAAGGTGTCACTGGAGTGGTGTGAGCCCACTGTTGGGTAGGGACTGTCTCTATATGTTGCCAACTTGGACTTCCCAAGCGCTTAGTACAGTGCTCTGCACACAGTAAGCGCTCAACAAATACGATTGATTGATTGATTGGAAATCTTGGAAAATGAGCAGTTGGTTTGGCTTCATCTGTCCTTCACTCTGGCAGAGAGAAAGAATTTATGTATTTTTCAAATTGGGCCAATTCTGGATCCGCTCCAGACAGATCTCTAGGGGGTAAATAGGAGAAGGCGATGAAATAAGGGAAAATCCCTTAAGGGCAGATTCGGCTGACAGTCGCAGTGTCGCAGCATGGCTCAGTGGAAAGAGCCCGGGCTTTGGAGTCAGAGGTCATGGGTTCAAATCCTGGCTCAGCCAACTGTCAGCTGTGTGACTTTGGGCAAGTCACTTCACTTCTCTGGGCCTCAGTTACCTCATCTGGAAAATGGGGATTAAGACTGGGAGCCCCCCATGGGACAACCTGATCACCTTGTAACCTCCACAGCACTTAGAACAGTGCTTTGCACATAGGAAGTGCTTAATAAATGCCAACATTCTTATTATTATTATTAGTCCTAGGTTCTGACACCAAGAAATGATAGGCAATGGAATGGCCAAACCCCAATTAGACCGTAAGCTCGTTACGGGCAGGGAATGTATCTGCTAATTCTGAGGTACTGTACTCTCCCAAGTGCTTAACACGGTGCTCTGCACATAGTAAGTGCTCAATAAATACGAATGATTGATTGATTTACCTTCTTCATAAATGTCTCACTCCTTTAATTAACCATTTAGCATCTTTACAGTTGGGACTTCCTCACAAAAAAAAAAAAAAGAAAAGGGTCTTATTATAGAAAATACCTGTAAAATCATAGAGCTGAGGCACGGTTTCCATGATAACGCCAATCAGAGGTAGATACAGCATGGCCACTCGGGCCTTTACCTGGGGGTCAGAGTACCGCGGGTCTGAGTCGTGACTGGACAGTAAATTGTGTACCATATTGATGACCTTCTTATGCAATCCAAACAAACTGTTTAAAAAAAAAAAAAGTGAGGTCACAGGGATTAGTTAATATTGGAAAACAAACAATACTTTGTAACTAAGCCATCCCAAAGCCATAGCACTGCGTCCTCTCCGCACTTAACTTTTTACATCCTCCCTTGTATCTCTATGAAACATTTCTGAAAGATTCATGACCATTTCCACATCCGGGCTAGTGATTGTAATAATATGCCAAACGCCCAACCCAGTGGAAGGGAAATCTTCTTTACGGTGGACTCTTTAATAATAATAATAATAATAATAATAATAATAATAATAATAATAATAATAGCATTTATTAAGCGCTTACTATGTGCAAAGCACTGTTCTAACTGCTAGGGAGGTTACAAGGTGATCAGGTTGTCCCACGGGGGGCTCACAGTCTTCATCCCCGTTTTACAGATGAGGTAACTGAGGCCCGGAGAAGTGAAGTGACTTGCCCAAAGTCACCCAGTTGACAATTAGGGAAGCAGCATGGCTCAGTGGAAAGAGCACGGGCTTTGGAGTCGGAGCTCATGGGTTCAAATCCTGCTCTGCAAATTGCCAGCTGTGTGACTTTGGGCAAGTCAATTAACTTCTTTGTTCCTCAGTTACCTCATCTGTAAAATGGGGATTAAGACTGTGAGCCCCCCGTGGGGCAACCTCATCACCTTGTAACTTCCCCAGCGCTTAGAACAGTGCTTTGCACACCATGTGTATTTCCCAAGCGCTTAGTACAGTGCTCTGCACATAGTAAGTGCTCAATAAATACGATTGATGATGATAAGTGCTTAAAAAATGCTATTATAAGTGGTGGAGCCGGGATTTGAACCCATGACCTCCGACTCCAAAGCCCGGGCTCTTTCCACTGAGCCACGCTCCTTCTCTTTAGACTTCAGGGCACTAGTTACCCTGGTCCAGCACACATACGATGCCCTGTTCTTGCTTATAAAGAATTACATGTGAGATAGAAAATCGTAGGACCCTGGATTTTTTGGCTTTTGACAGGGTCAGAGTCACCAGGCGATCGAGCGTGACTTTATATTTGCTTTTGCTGGAAAGGGTAGGCTTCGAGATTGGCTGCTCCGGTCTGCTGATCAGCTTGAATGTCTGAATTTTTAGGGGTGACCCTCAGGCTGGTCTTGGAAGCTCCAGATTGTACCTCCATTTGGGCCCCAACTACGGGCCTCCTTATTTATTTTACTTGTACATATCTCTTCTATTTATTTTATTTTGTTAGTATGTTTGGTTTTGTTCTCTGTCTCCCCCTTTTAGACTGTGAACCCCCTTTTAGACTGTGAACCCACTGTTGGGTAGGGGCTGTCTCTATATGCTGCCAGCTTGTACTTCCCAAGCGCTTAGTACAGTGCTCTGCACACAGTAAGCGCTCAATAAATACGATGGATTGATTGATTGATTAATTGCCCTCCATCGACCCCCAAGTTCTCTCCCTTGGGGGCTTCAGAATCAAAATCAAATCAAAATCAGAATCAAAATACCACTGGCTGTTCTGAGCTCTTCCCGTCATCAAACCCTCCTGAAATACCCACCTCCTCTAAACGGTCTTCCTCAATTGATTTGTTTTTCTAATCAATCAATCAATCAATCGTATTTATTGAGCGCTTACTATGTGCAGAGCACTGTACTAAGCGCTTGGGAAGTACAAATTGGCATCACATAGAGACAGTCCCTACCCAACAGTGGGCTCACAGTCTAAAAGGGGGAGACAGAGAACAGAACCAAACATACCAACAAAATAAAATAAGTAGGATAGAAACGTACAAGTAAAATAAATAGAGTAATAAATATGTACAACCATTTCTACCCCCAAGTCGCCTCTACCTTAAAATGCCATTATTATTATTATTATTATTATTATCTCATTTTCAGCACTTATTTTTTTTTTAATCTACCAACTCGGTTATATTGTACTCTCCCAAGCTCTTACTGCAATGCTCTGCACACGTTAAGTGCCCAATAAATGATGATGATGATGATGGCATTTATTAAGCGCTTACTATGTGCAAAGCACTGTTCTAAGAGCTGGGGAGGTTACAAGGTGATCAGGTTGTCCCACGGGGAGGCTCACAGTCAAACCCCATTTAACAGATGAGGCAACTGAGGCCCTGAGAAGTGAAGTGACTTGCCCAAAGTCACACAGCTGACAATTGGCAGAGCCGGGACTTGAACCCATGACCTCTGACTCCAAAGCCCGGGCTCTTTCCGCGGAGCTACGCTGCTTCTCTGTGATTAACTGAATGAATTAATAAATTCATTATTCTCTGTGAATAAATGTGATTGACTTATTTAATGGATCTGTTAAGTGCTTACTGTATGTCAAGCACTGTTCTAAGCGCTGGGGTAGATACAAGTCAATCGGGAGGAACACAGTCCCTTGTCCCACATGGGGCTCTCAGTCCAAGTGGGAGGAAAGACAGGAATTCGATCCCCGTTTTACAGGTGAGGCAACTGAGGCACTGAGAAGTTAAGTGACGTACCCAAAGTCACACAGCAGACAAGAGGCAGAAGCGGGATTAGAACCCATGTCCTCTGAGTCCCAGGCCTGGGCTCGTTCCACTAGGCCACGATGCTTCTCTTTTTCATTCATTCATTCATTCAATCGTATTTATTGAGCGCTTACTGTGTGCAGAGCACTGTACTAAGCGCTTGGGAAGTACAAGTTGGCAACATATAGAGACGGTTCCCACCCAACAGTGGGCTCACAGTCTCTTTTGAACTTGCGACTTCCAAGTGCACATTTGTACAACCCATCGTACTATTTGATCACCTTCACAATCACCCACGTGTTCTTTCCCAGTCTTCAGTACAGTGCTCTGCACACAGTGAGTGCTTAATAAATACTATTACGGCTACTTCTATTTGTAATTTATTTTACGCTCGTCTCCCTGCTAGGTTTTCAGCTCCCTTTGGGTAGGGATCGACGTTAACTTCTCTGACTAGACTGCAAGCTCCTTGTGGATGTGGAATGTGTCTACCGGCTCTGTTGTACTGTATCCACCAATCAATCAATCAATCAATCGTATTTATTGAGCGCTTACTGTGTGCAGAGCACTGTACTAAGCGCTTGGGAAGTACAAGTTGGCAACATATAGAGACAGTCTCTACCCAACAGTGGGCTCACAGTCTAAAATGGGGAGACAGAGAACAAAACCAAACATACTAACAAAATAAATAGAGTAATAAATATTTACAAACATATATACATATATACAGGTGCATATACTGTATATATATATATATATATCAACAACTTGTCAACCGCACACAGTATAGATATACTATACATACCATATGTGTGTGTGTGTGTATATATATATATATATATATATATATATATATGTATATACAGTATATACTACATAAGTATATACTGTACTTTCCCAAGTCTTTAGTCCAGTGCTTTGCACACAATGAGCACTCAAAAAATACCACTGATCGAATGATTGACTATTCTCCCCCAAGCACTTCGTTCAGGCCTCTATACCCAGCAAGCATTCATCATCATCATCAATCGTATTTATTGAGCGCTTACTATGTGCAGAGCACTGTACTAAGTGCTTGGGAAGTACAAATTATTCAAATCAATCAGTAAATACTACTGATTGATTACTAATAAGGCCCCCTTTTCCTCTGCTCTTCCTCCCTTCCCCATCGCCCCGACTCCCTCCCTCTGCTCTACTCCCCTCCCCGCCCCACGGAACTTGTGTATAAATGTACATATTTATTGTTCTATTTATTTTATTAATGACGTGAGCCCACGTGGGGCTCACAGTCTTAATCCCCATTTTACAGATGAGGTAACTGAGGCTCAGAGAAGTTAAGTGACTTGCCCAAGGTCACACAGCAGACATGTGGCGGAGTCGGGATTCGAACCCATGACCTCTGACTCCAAAGCCCGTGCTCTTCCCACTGAGCCACGCTGCTTCTCTGAAGTGAAGTGACTTGACCAAGGTAACACATTGCAAGCAGGTGGTGGAGCTGGAATAAGAATTCAGGTCCTTCCTACTCCTGGGATAAGAATTCAGAGAGAATTCAGAGAATCCAGGATAAGAATTGAGATAAGAATTAGAGAAGCAGCGTGGCTCAGTGGAAAGAGCCCGGGCTTTGGAGTCAGAGGTCATGGGTTCAAATCCCAGCTCTGCCAATTGTCAGCTGGGTGACTTTGGGCAAGTCACTTCACTTCTCTGGGCCTCAGTGGCCTCATCTGTAAAAGGGGGATGAAGACTGTGAGCCCCCGTGGGACAACCTGATCACCTTGTAACCTCCCCAGCGCTTAGAACAGTGCTTTGCACATAGTAAGCGCTTAATAAATGCCATCATAAAAAAAAATTCAGGTCCTTCTGACTCTTAGCTCCGTGCTCTATTCACTGCTAGGCCATGCGGCTTCTTGTTCAACAAAAACTGTTCCGATGTTCCTTTTCAACCAATCAATGAATCGTATTTATTGAGCGCTTACTGTGTGCAGAGCACTGTACTAAGCACTTGGGAAGTACAAGTTGGCAACATAACTTTTCAAGAGTGGGGCAGTGTGACGACTACTCTGAATGACCATCAGTAGTTTCCCTAAATCAATGAGAGATTCCCACAGGGTGGGCTTACGGAAATATTAGCTAGCCCTCTCTCGGGTGGAAAGATCAGCCTGAGGAAACTCCTGGCTTCAAGATGGATTGTAGAGGTTTACTGATTTAAGTGGTAAGGATAAGGCTGTGTGGCTGGAGAGTGGGCCCAGGAATCAGAAGGTCATGGGTTCTAATCCCGGCCCCGCCTCTTGCCTGCTGTGTGACCCTGGGCGAGTCACTTCACTTCTCTGGGCTTCAGTGACAACATCTGTAAAATGGGAATTGAGACTGCGAGCCCCACGGGGGACAGGGACTGCGTCCAACTCGATTTGCAGCGCCTGGCACAAAGTAAGCGCTTAACAGATACCATCATTATTATAAGACTTGTACTTCCCAAGCACTTAGTACAGTGCCCTGCACACAGTAAGCGCTCAATAAATACGATTGAATGAATGAATGAATAAGACTGGGAGGGAAGAGTTTTCTCACTCTCTCCATCTCCCTCTCCATCCCCCCCATCTTACCTCCTTCCCTTCCCCACAGCACCTGTATATATGTATATATGTTTGTACATATTTATTACTCTATTTATTTATTTATTTTGCTTGTACATATCTATTCTATTTATTTTACTTTGCTAGTATGTTTGGTTTTGTTCTCTGTCCCCCCCTTTTAGACTGTGAGCCCACTGCTGGGTAGGGACTGTCTCTATATGTTGCCAACTTGTACTTCCCAAGCGCTTAGTACAGTGCTCTGCACACAGTAAGCGCTCAATAAATACGATTGATGATGATATAGAAGTCACTTATTTTACCCCCACCTCACTGAAGCCTAATCCTCTCCCATCTGCCTGTCCCGGCCAGATTGGTTTGTGATCGATCAATCGTCTTTATTGAGCGCTTACTGTGTGCAGAGCACCGTACTAAGCGCTCCATTACCTTTTGGACAAGGCTGTTAGACTGTGCAGAAACGTGGAGAACACTCACCCTTCGGCATCAGGATCTAAAATGACGGCGAGCTCGGTTAACACGAGCCCGGCCAGGTAATGCTGCTGGCGGAAAGGCACGGACAGCTCAAACATATTTGCAATCTTCTGGTCTTGCACGTTTGTAGAGAATCCAGAGCTCTGTGGGAAAATGTGAACTTTAACAGTTGTGTAATGAGGCATTTTGAGGACGGGAAAACTTCATAGCCGCCGAAACAGAAGTGCAAATTCAAAGACGTCGTTTGGAATTGCTCAGATACTAGAGAGGTGCCACTGTTGCTTTCAGGCCCCATTAACTTCATCCAAATTAACATCTAGAAGGCTTCTACGGTCACACTGAGAAGATTTCCAAGACTGAGAAAAAACACAAAACTACACAGAATATATACTGCAGAGACACGAGGGTAAGGAAATCACTGGAGGGAAAAAAACCTCCCAACTCCTTAGCTTTATCGGACGGAGTGGCTCCTGAGGAAATTGACTTTTCCTGGAATTTTGCAACTCTTTCGGAAGAATTCCAGATCAGAGAGTAAATGAGGCTTCTGAATATTTTGTTTCTTTCTGTTTTTTTCTTTGAGACCCAACTTGAATTTGTACCCTGGCGTGTGTTCCCGTTCTTGGCTTACCTGGGATGTTGCAGAAGATACAGAAGGTGACGGAGACGCCGGAGGGGTGAGTAAACTGCAGGGAAGGTTTAGAGTAACGTAGTGCTCGTGGCTGCAGACGATTCGCAGGAAGTCGAGTCTCAAAGACACCAGGATACTTGGGTTTGATAAGGAATAAAGCTTTGAAGACACCTGGTACGGGGCCGGAGGGTGGAGGGGGAAAAGACACGATCACACCGTCAACGGGAAGAAAGCCACGCTCTCAAGTCATTTCTCCGTTCGCCACCAAACTGAGGAGTGGGAAAACTTAAGGAAAACCCAGTAAGAGCGGGGTTCTAAATTATTTTAGGCACCGCTAGCAAGTCAGCGCTACCCAACCCATCCCCTCCGACACCAAGTGTTCATTATAATTGAGAATGAAAAGAACAATCTTGCCCAATTTATAGTAAAGGTGATAGCTTTTGACCCTCCAGTCCCGAACAGCCAAGGGACCGCAAGAACTCTGGATTTGAGACCCCCTTTTAGACTGTGAGCCCACTGTTGGGTAGGGACTGTCTCTATATGTTGCCAACTTGGACTTCCCAAGCGCTTAGTACAGTGCTCTGCACACAGTAAGCACTCAATAAATACGATTGATGATGATGATGATGAACTGGCTCAGTGAATGAGCTCCTGTGGAGGCATTTATTGAGCACTTACTTTGTGCGGAGCACTGTGGGAGAGGGCCATATAACAATAAACGGACACATTCCCTGTCGGCAACAAGTTTATCGTCCACACAATCTACAGGCTGAGAAAAACATCTGTTCACGCATGGGCAGGGAATGTGTTTATTGTTATGCTGTACTCTCCCAAGTGCTTAATGCTGTGCTTTGCAAACAATAAGCGCTCAATAAATAGGACTGAATGAATAAAGGTGTGGTGACTGACTTCCCAGACAGAGGTGGCTTTAGCAAGCCAATAACAAAGAAAAGCAGACAATTAACTCCTAAGGCAAACTGCAGTTTGGGGGGCGGTTACACGGTTCAGCCGACAGCTAGGCAGCCTGTTTTGCAGGGAGGAGTGGGGGTTTAATGGTATTTGTTAAGCACTTTCTATGTGCCAGGCACTATACTAAGTGCTGGGGTAGAGGTGAGCTAATCGTGTTGGCTGCAGTCCATAAATCACTTGGGGCTCACGGTCTTAATTCCCATTTTATAGACCCAGGAACTGAGGCACAAAGAAGCTGACTTGGCCACGGTCAACGTGGCGGACCACGATTAGAACTCAGCTCCACCTGATTCCCGGGCCCGTGCGCTATCCACAAAGCCATGCCGCTTCAGAGGACCTACAAGTTCACGCAGCTGAAAAGGGTAGGGCTTGTTATTCTGGATGCACACTAGAACTGCTCGGGCTTTTTGGGAACAGGTCCTGAAAATTCTGGGAATTAGAATTAACAACAATTCTAGACCCTAGTGGCCCATTAAGCTCTGTTGCTCCAGAATCCTTAGAGCATAGAGCGAGGCTCTAGAATCAGTCGGCAATCGTATTTATTGAGCTCTTACTGTGTGCAGAGCACTGAATTAAGCGCTGAGCAGGGCCTTTGTCTACCAACTCTGTTGTACTGTCCCCCCAAGTGCTTAGTAGGGTGCTCAGCAAGCGCTCAATAAATACGAAGCCTTCCCAGACTGAGCCCCTTCCTTCCTCTCCCCCTCGTCCCCTTCTCCATCCCCCCCATCTTACCTCCTTCCCTTCCCCACAGCACCTGTATATATGTATATATGTTTGTACATATTTATTACTCTATTTATTTATTTATTTTACTTGTACATATCTCTTCTATTTATTTTATTTTGTTAGTATGTTTGGTTTTGTTCTCTGTCTCCCCCTTTTAGACTGTGAGCCCACTGTTGGGTAGGGACTGTCTCTATATGTTGCCAATTTGTACTTCCCAAGCGCTTAGTACAGTGCTCTGCACACAGTAAGCGCTCAATAAATACGATTGATGATGATATGATGATTGACAGACTGCAGTCAGGAGACTGAGGTTCCAGTCCCAGCTTTACCACCGGCCAGCTGTGTGACCTTGGACAAGTCACTGAATCAGTCTGCGCCTCAGTGCTGGCATCTACAAAAAGGGGTGGGTACCGTGTCCACTTTGATTCTCCTTCATCTCCTCCAAGCACTCAGCCCCCGAGAAAATGACTATTATTGTGCTATACACAGTAGAGGTGCCTAATTAGACCCTGAGACCACAAGCAGGTCCATTTCTGGGCCACACCAAGGAAACGCTCAAAGCCATATTAATAATAATAATAATAATGATGGCATTTATTAAGCGCTTACTAAGCACAAAGCACTGTTCTAAGCGCTGGGGAGGTAACTAGAAGATCAGGTTGTCCCACGGGGGGCTCACGGTCTTCATCCCCATTTTACAGATGAGGAAACTGAGACCCAGAGAAGTGACTTGCCCAAAGTCACACAGCTGACAATTGGCAGAGCCGGGATTTGAACCTATGACCCGACTCCAAAGCCCATGCTCATGTATATATGTTTGTACATATTTATTACTCTATTTATTTATTTATCTTACTTGTACATATCTATTCTATTTATTTTATTTTGTTAGTATGTTTGGTTTTGTTCTCCGTCTCTCCCTTCTAGACTGTGAGCCCGCTGTTGGGTAGGGACTGTCTCTATGTGTTGCCGACTTGTACTTCCCAAGCGCTTAGTACAGTGCTCTGCACACAGTAAGCGCTCAATAAATACGATTGATTGATTGATTGATTTCCACTGAGCCACGCTGCTTCTAAATGCCATTATTATTATTATTATTATTATTATTATTATTACCTCTCAGCCCTTGTCAAGGGTAGTGGGGGACGCTTGGAGGAAGTGTGATGATTGATTTCCTTGCTTCCAACATCTTAAACCTTCCTTTTAATAACTTTCTGGACCGTGAGCCCGTTGTTGGGTAGGGACCGTCTCTATATGTTGCCGACTTGTACTTCCCAAGCGCCTAGTACGGTGCTCTGCACACAGTAAGCGCTCAGTAAATACGAATGAATAAATGAATGAACCACCATTACTGGTCATGGGTTCAAATCCCCGTTTCGCCACTTGTCTGCTGTGTGACCTTAACTTCTCTGTGCCTCAGTTACCTCATCTGTAAAATGAGGACTGAGACTGTGAGCCCCACGTGGGACAATCTGATTACCTTGTATTTATAACAAATATCATTATTATTATTATTAAAAATTGACCTTTCATCTGTGAAGGTATCTAAACTCTTCTCAAGCATTCTAACGCTCCCAACTTTTCCACCCATTTGCGGCATTCGGAAATCCGGCGTCTCTCTCACCCGAGGCAGGGAACTATTTAAAGCGCTTGGTTGGATAATGTACATTATTTATTTTATTTGTACATATCTATTCTATTTATTTTATTTTGTTAGTATGTTTGGTTTTGTTCTCTGTTTCCCCCTTTTAGACTGTGAGCCCACTGTTGGGTAGGGACTGTCTCTATATGTTGCCAATTTGTACTTCCCAAGCGCTTAGTACAGTGCTCTGCACATAGTAAGCGCTCAATAAATACGATTGATGATGATGATGATTACCTGTTTATAGCAGGCCTTAATAAGGCTAAAGACAAATCCTCTGTCCATGACAGACAGCAGATCATTAAGAAAGAACGCAAGGCTCGTGTTGAGTCTCTCAACCATCTCTGCATCCTATGAGGTGGGGAAAAACAATCCAGAGCGTTAGAGGACGGGGCGATGAACAGCAGAGGAGCATTTCGCTACCTAAATCTGACGTTTAACGAGGAGTTTCAACCTGCTTCTTTACCTTCTGAAACCGAGAGACGATGTCACTGGCGATTGTGCTGACCAAAGCCGTTATGTCATCCATGAAGCGTTCCGGAAAACGATTTTTCCTCGGGGCATCCAGCTTGTCCGCAAAGTACAGGTGATGCACCATGCTTTTCACCTGCAGAAAATACACCTTTGCCCATTACCGGCATTTACAATTACCCGATTACAATTACTGGAAGTCATTCCAGGGTTGGGGTTTAAGTTCCCACTCTCTGCTCTTAAAGGGTGCCAAAACGCTTCGCTTCCCTCACCGTCCTGTGGAGTTCATTACAAAGCCTGCATGGCCAACGCAGTACGGTGCAATCATTGCATCGCTCTGCAAAAATTATTTGGGCTGCCGGCGGGGAGTCCTAACATGCAGAACAAAAGATCAAGCCGAGGCATTTTCCTCTGCAATCTGGCTTTTTCGCCCTTTTCGGGTTTTCCTGACAATCACGAACATCAGGCATTGGGCAGAGCTTAAATGACATGGGCAAAGGCAATCCCCTGGGTCAAAGTGTTGGTGCAATTAATGATAATCATTATTACGATTAATAATAATGATGGTATTTGGTAAGCGCTTACTATGTGCAAAGCACCGTTCTAAGCGCTGAAATAAAATAATATGATATGATTAATAATATGATAGAAGCAGCGTGGCTCAGTGGCTTTGGAGTCAGAGGTCATGGGTTCAAATCCCACCCCCATCAATTGTCAGCTGTGTGACTTTGGGCAAGTCACTTCACTTCTCTGTGCCTCAGTTACCTCGTCTGTGAAATGGGGATTAAAACTGTGAGCCCCCTGTGGGACAGGGACTGTGTTCAATCCGATCAACTTGTATCTACCCCAGTCCTTAGACCAGGGCTTGGCACATAGTAAGCCCTTAACGCTCATTCATTCAGCTGTATTTACTGAGCACTTACTGAGTGCAAAGCACTGTACAGGCGCCATTATTATTACTACTACTAATAATAATGATGGTATTTGTTAAGTGCTTACTCTGTGCCAAGCCCTGTTCTAAGCGCTGGGGGAGATACAAGCTAATCAGGTTGTCCCACGTGGGGCTCACAGTCTCCATTTTACAGATGAGGGAACTGAGGCCCAGAGGAGTGAAATGACTCGCCCCAGATCACACAGCTGACAAGTGGCGGAGCCGGGATTAGAACCCATAACAATAATAATTATAATAATAACAATGGCATTTATTAAGTGCTTACTATGTGCAAAGCCCTGTTCTAAGCATTGGGGAGGTTACAGGATAATAATAATAATAATAACAATGATGGCATTTATTAAGCGCTTACTATGTGCCAAGCACTGTTCTAAGCGCTGGAGAGGATGATCAGGTTGTGAGCCCACTGTTGGGTAGGGACCGTCTCTATATGTTGCCAACTTGTACTTCCCAAGCGCTTAGTACAGTGCTCTGCACACAGTAAGCGCTCAATAAATACGATTGATTGATTGATTGATTGATTGTCCCACGGTCTTCATCCCCATTTGACAGATGAGGTCACTGAGGCACAGAGAAGTTAAGTGACAAAAATCACACAGCTGGCAATTGGTGGAGCCGGGATTTGAACCCATGACTTCTGACTCCAAAGCCCGGGCTCTTTCCACTGAGCTCCGCTCTCCTCTACTATGATTATTACTGATAATGGTACTACAACTAACATTATTATTAGTCTCATTAATAAAGGAAATTCATCTGCTCACCATCAACTCAAAGAAGAACCAGGCCTGCTGCAAGGCTGCTTCCCGGACACTGCCGCTGCATACAACCCACTGTAACGCCAGCTCCTCGTGGAAAAGCTGGCCAGGACCAAATCCAGAATGAATGGCAGCAAGAAAAAGCCTTAATGCAATCCGAGTGGGAATTCCAATCCCGCGATTGAAAACATGAAGGAGACGATGAGAATAAGCCAAACAAGGCATGGGAACAAAACCTGCCGTGACGACATCCATTAACGAAACGACCTGCTACCCATGTAACACAACGGTGTGTCCGCGAGCTGACAACGTGACACGTTTGGGTGGAGAAAATTGAGATTTTAAAGGCTCCTCCCCAGACGGGCCAGGGAACGTTTAAACCACTACCTGGAAACCAGGCCGATAGAGGCGAGGTCGCCCAGGCGTATTTGCGCAAATATGACTGGTCAAAAAAAAGTGACTGTGTATTTTCGGAAACCCTTTGGAAAGTCCCATTTTTTGGCATCGGCCATTCATTTTCACGTATCTGGTGCTCGAATGGGGTGATTTAAAAAAAATAAATAAATCCCCGCCTCACTCACAGTCAAGTGGCTCTCCACTTGATTTGCAAACAAGTGCATATTATTCATTCAATCGTATTTATTGAGCGCTTACTGTGTGCAGCGCTTGGGAAGTACACATTAATATGAAAGGACTAAGAAAACTGTGGATAAGGGAAGGAAATCATCAGCTCTTACTAAGAGTGAGAATTGCTCTAAACTCATCTTCCTTTCCCTGGAGATTCAAGACACAAAACAGGAGTTACTGTTAGAATTACGGGTTCGAATATCTCGTGGCACCGAAATCCAACGGTTCACCTTTAATTCACCACATATTGAATTAAAAAGTCGTCCCCGAAGGCACTTTGAAAAAACCTATAGGGGACAGGCAAGTCAAATAGGCGAATAGTGAGCGAAGATGGGTATCCTCTTCCCTGTGGATCTGTCCAGACATCTCAGACCGGCTGCGTGGACAACACAGTCACGCGTCTGCTTCTCCCCCCACCCAAATATCAATTTGTCTTCACTTAAATCTACCTTTTTAGTTGGTAAGCGTCCCGTTAATGTTTGTAAGAAACTTGGCGTCTCTGTGTGCGAAGACATACGATTACAACTTCGATCCATAGCCTATGGAGTGGATATGAATGAACGATGACAGAACATTAAAGTTTGCTGGGGATGAATCGGCAGCACAAGCAAAATGCACATTTAAAGAAACACCGTTCAGTAGTCTAGTTCAAGTTTTCGATGGTCAAAACCATTTGCGTGGGTTTTTTCCCCCCCAGTTGGTTGACCATGTCTTGAGTTACCTGAAACAGACAGACAATTGCGGGCATCCGAATCACGTGTCTAATTAGGAGCATTGTGTGCGTTTTTATAGCGTACATACTTTCAATGCTGCAAAGAATGAAACCCTCCCAAAGTTGTGGTTTGTAAACATGCACATACTCGGAAAATTTCACCAATAAAAAGCATACTTCTCAATTAGCTCAACCAAATATAAACCTACCACAAAATGCCTCTGTTATATTCTTGTTTCGATGAGCCCCTCTTCATTTTTGCCAACATTTCTCTGAGACCCTAAAGAAATCTCAGCTATTCCAAATGCCGTACTTGTGTTCAAAATGCCACATTTCAAACGGCCAACTCCCACAACACCAAGATGCTGCGGTTGGTCCTGAGCCACGCAAAAGATTGTCACATCACGGAATCGCGGGCAAAGCAAGCATTGGAAAACAGTGATTATTTTTCACGTGAAGTGCTGTTTCCCCTTGAATTTCAGGTCCTAAAGTAGCTGTGCTACTGGCTCCTGTGAGAGAGCGGGAGCCTTTAATTTTGCCTGCAGTTTCCTCCCCAAAACTTCAATTCGTGGCTGGAATTCCTGGTATGACTTTGCATTTCACCTGGATTAACTGTCACACCTGTCATTCATTCATTCAATCATATTTATTGAGCACTCACTGTGTGCAGAGCACTGTACTAAGTGCTTGGGAAGTACAAATTGGCAACATATAGAGATGGTCCCTACCCAACAACGGGCTCACAGGCTAGAAGGGGGGGACAGGCAACAAAACAAAACATATTAACAAAATAAAATAAATAGAATAGTATAGTATCCTGGGTCCCGAACATGAGGATTGAACAATAGGAATATTATGGGGAGTCGGGAGGGCCGTGTGGGATTCGGGCCTCCGAGCTGTGACTCACTTTACTACCCCACTGGTGCCCTTGACAAATGGTCATTTTCTCTTGCCTGCATCAAAGCGGTGCCGTAACTTGCCTTTCCCTTTAAAATAAATAATTCAGCAGGACCATCTTTTGCATTTGGCAATGTGTGGTAATGCCTGGAGGGGGTTCATTACAACGTGAAGGCATTGTAATGCACAGGTGCAATCGAAAACTTGAAAAATGGAGGGTTTATTTGTTTGGCACAAGGAGTATTATAAAAAGTGTTTTCCTGGCTGAGGCAAATCATTTACGATAATAAATGTGCGGATTCCCCCAGCTTTTTGGAGGCAGAAAACTATTCTTCCAAAACAAAGGCCGATTGAGAAGTATGCTCCAAGTCATCATGCACTATAAAGCAGCAGGCAACTACAGATCTGAAACGGAAAACTATTTCAACTTAAACGCCTGCAAATTTCATACTTTGCAACACTCGTACGTAAAAAAAAAATGCATTTCCATCACATAATACCAGAATAAAGGGCTCAACTTCCACGTGTTCTTTCATTTTAATTTTAGTTTACTACCATTCTCACTCTCCAGTGACTTAACGAACACAAAGAGGAACCAGGTGCCTCTGGAAACGTGAAGGTGATTAGCGATTTTAAACCGAAAGCATATGGAGAACCGTGACTTGGCACACAGGGATGAGAAATGGTCCCCTGACACGTGATCCACCCGAAGGAGTAACTGTTAGGAAAGCCGTTTATTCTACGATCGACAATCAGTGAAATGGAGGTGAGGACCGTAACTAGCACACTCGGTGGTATTCATGCATGGTGGTGGGGAAGATGGCTAACTTAAAAAAGAAAGAAGAAAAAAAAATACAAAGATTCTCAATGATTGGGGTTGCGAGGGTCGGGGAGAAGCAAGCCATCGAAACCAGAATAGACACTAAAAAGGATATGGGTCTAAAAGGGGAATCTCGGCCGCCAATAAAGAAACCTCTGATGTAGACACCACCTGTGTTGATTCTGCACTTGGACTGGGGTTGGATCCCCATGGGGCAGCTTTGGGACCACCAGTGTTTACCCAGGAATTGGAGCGGTCTAAACCCTGGGCATATAATAGAAAGCAGTTGGGAAAGGAAAGAAAGATTACATGTTGCATGCCATCGAGTCATTTTTACGTAGAGAGATCCAATTGTTTAAGAACTAAAGCGCTCAACGCAAACAGATCATTCATTCAACGCAAACAGATCATTCATTCGGACGGTTAAAGCAAACACCGATCGTGAATTTTTAGGCCACCCAGTTATTCGGACAGAATCCCGAAAATCGGAACGGGATTTCAACTCTGACGGTTCGTTTCAGGGCAGGGCAGGCAAGGGAGTTAATGCGGAGGGAGGGGAGACTAAAAGTCCCCGCTCTTCTCAACAGGAACTGCTGTAAACTCTTTCCATGCAGTTTCTCCTTCCCCATTCCCTCCCTTTCCTGCTTTCCACCCCGCTTGATGCCCGACCCTCAATGCCAATTTAGTGCCCAACCACTTCCAGATAGGTGCCATCCTCCCGAGGCAAAAGAGACAACCTTAAGGATAAAAAGACTTCGTGCTTTCACTCGACAGGCTGAATGGCAAGACAGCCCCATCCAGTGCGCATATGACAAAGATGGGATATTTCCCTCACTTAAAATAAATCAGAGGCAAATTTAGGCGCCTTGCCAACGAACCGCGGGTCAAATTTATAATCTACGGACTACGGGGAACAATCTTTCTATGACAGTCCCTGGAGCCTGATTACTCCCAAAGTACAAATTATCGGAAAAGGTTAAAAAAAATTATTCTGTTAATCGCCCATCGGTACGTGTGATTTTTCTATGAGTACGTGTGTAGTTATTTGCTCCTACTATCCACAGTGGCTGTGACTGGCAGGAGTAATTTCACATAAAATTCTGGGTTGTGTCTACATTTAATAAATATAATACTAATTATAGTACTTTCTAAGCGCTTACTATGTGCCAAGCTCTGTTTTAAGCACTGGGTGGATACAAGATCAGCAGGATGGACACAGTCATCAACAGTGAGTTTTGTGTAATTCAAGCCAGGTTCGTTAGAGCTTCCTCTAAGCAAAGAGACAACTCTGGACACACGCCTCAGACTGATAGGAAATATATTTTGTGAGTTTTGTGTAATTCAAGCCACGTTCGTTAGAGCGTCCTCTAAGCAAAGAGACATCTCTGGACAGATACCAGCCTATAAGCAGCTATGGAATTTAAACCAAATTGAGTCAATTTCTTGCAGTATGGACCACAGAGGTTTTATTACCAAAATGTGCGCTAAGCACCCTTCGATGGCTTTTTCTTTTTTTTAATGAAATTTGTTAAGCACTTACTATCTGCCAGTCACTGTTCTAAGCACTGGGGCAGATACAAAGTCACTGGACGGATACTAGCCTATAAGCAGCTATGGAATTTAAACCAAATTGAGTTAATTTCTTGCAGTATGGACCACAGAGGTTTTATTACCAAAATGTGCGCTAAGCACCCTCCGATGGCTTTTTCTTTTTTTTAATGGAATTTGTTAAGCACTTACTATCTGCCAGTCACTGTTCTAAGCGCTGGGTAGATACAAAGTAATCAGATCGGACACAATCCAGGTCCCACTCTTATTCCCTGTTTTTCAGATGAGGTAACTGAGGCCCAGAGAAGTGAAGCGACGCTCCCAAGGCCACGGAGCGGACAAGCGGCGGAGCCAGGATTAGAACCCATGACCTCTGAATCCCAGGCCGGGGCTCTAGCCACTAGGCTTCGCTTCTTCTATTGGCTTTACCGGTAAAAGCAGCAGAAACACTTGCTGCCGTCGTGTTTGTCGAATGGAACGGGTCACTAGGAAGACTGGGGTCCTGCTGTCTTTGGTTTTTCCAGTCTGGATGGGGCGTAGGAACTGTACAGACTGGGGCTTTAAGGTGGTTTCTCTGGGAAGAGGCAGTCTCTGAATAAATGAAACACTATCTCGTGGGTACATTCCATTCAAGTTGGCAAACTTGGTTGAGTATTTGTCCGCCTGGCAGGAAACTCTAGGATCCCGGGATCCTGGATTTCTTGCCCAGGCCCTGGACTAACTAGGGGGCAATTTGGGGATACTCAGCACAAACCTAAACCGCTTTCCTTCACCTCGAAAGGATGTTAGAAACGCCAATGGTCCGGCATTCGGTCAGCCAGTCAGTTAGTCCTATTTATTGAGCGCTTACTGTGTGCAGAGAGCTAGACTAAGCACCCGGGAGAGTACGACAGAACGGGGTAACGCACACGTTCCCTGCCCACAACGAAGCTTACAGTCTAGAGGGGGAGACAGACGTTAATATCGTCCCCTCTTAGACGCCCTGGAGTAAGATACCGATCGTGACAATACCAGGACGCTCACCTTGCTTCCGATGATGGACCGGACTTCGTCATCAGGGGAGGTAGGGGTCCCGGATATGTCGGGATTGCTGTTGCTAAGGCTCCGGGAGCGATTCAGATTAAGGCTGGCGGGCCTCACGGCTGATCTGGCCATGGTGGCGTAATGTACGGAACCCCCCAGGCCTCCGGGACCTATGATGGACAGGAATAATTATTGATATTCATAATTATCATATAAATATAATAATCATGATAACACCTCCTCCAAGAGGCCTTCCCACACCGAGCTCCCTTGTTCCTCTCCTCCTCCGCATCCCCCCGCCCTACCTCCTTCCCCTCCCCACAGCACCTGTACATATGTTTGTACAGATTTATCACTCTACTTATTTTACTTGTACATATTTACTATTTATTTTGTTAATGATGCGCATTTAGCTTTAATTCCATTTGTTCTGACGACTTGACACCTGTCTACATGTTTTGTTTCATTGTCTGTCTCCCCTTCCTAGACTGTGAGCCCGTTGTCGGGTAGGGTCCGTCTCTATAGGTTGCCAACTTGTACTCCCCAAGCGCTTAGTACAGTGCTCTGCACACAGTAAGCGCTCAATAAATACGATTGCATGAATAATTACGGTGTTTTTTTAAGTGCTTACTATGAGCCAAACACCATACTGGGGCATTTTCAAGATCATCAGGTCTCACGTGGGACTCGCAGTCTAAGCAGAGGGGAGAGTAAGTACTGAATCCCCATTTTGCAGACGAGGCAACAGTGAAGTGCCTGAGCCCACTGTTGGGTAGGGACTGTCTCTATATGTTGCCAACTTGTACTTCCCAAGCGCTTAGTACAGTGCTCTGCACACAGTAAGTGCTCAATAAATACGATTGATTGATTGATTGACTCCAAAGCCCGGACTCTTTCCACTGAGCCACGCTGCTTCCCTGCAAACTTAAGGCAGCTACAAACTTAACAGCCCCTTGTCCCACATGGGGCTCCGAGGCTTAATCTATTTTACAGGTGAGGCAACTGAAAACTGAAATGACTTGCCCAAGGCCCCACAGCAGACAAGTGGTGGAGCCGGGATTAGAACCCAGGCCCTTTCGACTCCTGAGCCTGGGCTCTAGCCACTACAAGCAGCGTGGCTTAAGTGGAAAGAGCCCGGGCTTGGGAGTCAGAGGTCGCGGGTTCTAATCCCACCTCCGCCACTTGTCCGCTGTGTGACTCTGGGCAAGTCACTTCACTTCTCTTGCCTCAGTTCCCTCATCTGTACAATGGGGATTAAGACTGTGAGCCCCACGTGGGACAACCTGATTACCTTGTATCCCCCCAGCGCCTAGAACAGTGCTTTGCACATAGTAAACACTTAAATCAATCAATCAATCGTATTTATTGAGAGCTTACTGTGTGCACAGCACTGTACTAAGCACTTGGGAAGTACAAGTTGGCAACACATAGAGACAGTCCCTACCCAACAGTGGGCTCACAGTCTAAAAGGGGGAGACAGAGAACAAAACCAAACATACTAACAAAATAAAATAAATAGAATAGATATGTACAAGTAAAATAGAGTAATAAATATGTACAAACATATATCCATATATACAGGTGCTGTGGGGAAGGGAAGGAGGTAAGATGGGGGGATAGAGAGGGGGACGAGGGGGAGAGGAATCAATCAATCAATCACATTTATTGAGCGCTTACTGTGTGCAGAGCACTGTACTAAGCACTTGGGAAGTACAAGTTGGCAACACATAGAGACAGTCCCTACCCAACAGTGGGCTCACAGTCTAAAAGGGGGAGACAGAGAACAAAACCAAACATACTAACAAAATAAAATAAATAGAATAGATATGTACAAGTAAAATAGAGTAATAAATATGTACAAACATATATACATATATACAGGTGCTGTGGGGAAGGGAAGGAGGTAAGATGGGGGGATAAAGAGGGGGATGAGGGGGAGAGGAATCAATCAATCGTATTTATTGAGCACTTACTGTGTGCAGAGCACTGTACTAAGCGCTTGGGAAGTACAAGTTGGCAACATATAGAGACAGTCCCTACCCAACAGTGGGCTCACAGTCTAGAAGGGGGAGACAGAGAACAAAACCAAACATACTAACAAAATAAAATAAATAGAATAGATATGTACAAGTAAAATAGAGTAATAAATATGTACAAACATATATACATATATACAGGTGCTGTGGGGAAGGGAAGGAGGTAAGATGGGGGATAGAGAGGGGGACATGGGGGAGAGGAGTAAATCATCAATTGTATTTATTGAGCGCTTACTGTACTAAGCACTTGGGAAGTACAAGTTGGCAACATATAGAGCTTAACAAATGCCATCTTTTTTTTTTTCCCCTAGGAATAGAATCAAGTACCTGGCGACGTTGAACTGGGGTAAGTATTTGGTAGACGGAAAACGTAGTAAATGTACGACGTGAGGAGGCTATTTCTGCCATGCTGGTCCTGAGTGCCGTCCAGGCTTTTGTGCAGCCGATTTATGATGGAGGCCATCGCTTCAAAAGACGCCTGACCCAGGTTAACTGGAAAAAGGATACAAAGGAAAGTCGCGTTATCACTTTGGGACGGAGAGAAGGAGACCTGTGAAGCCCAGACGACACCCGCTAGGCTGCCCTGGCCCCCCGTGGGCACTAAAGACTCCGTCTCTGACAGGGTGATCATCACGAGAAGCAGCGTGGCTCAGTGGAAAGAGCCCGGGCTTTAGAGTCGGAGGTCACGGGTTCAAATCCCGGCTCCGCCAACTGTCAGCTGGGTGACTTTGGGCAAGTCACTTCACTTCTCTGGGCCTCAGTTCCCTCATCTGTAAAATGGGGATTAAGACTGCGAGTCCCCCGTGGGACAACCTGATCACCTTGTAACCTCCCCAGCGCTTAGAGCAGTGCTCTGCACATAGTAAGCGCTTAACAAATACCATCATTATTATTATCCTTCAGGTGCTTTCCATCACCCTCAACCCATCAATCCATCGATGATATTTCTTGAGTGCTTACTGAGTCTTTTAGACTGTGAGCCCACTGTTGGGTAGGGACTGTCTCTATATGTTGCCAACTTGTCCTTCCCAAGCGCTTAGTACAGTGCTCTGCACACAGTAAGCACTCAATAAATACGATTGATGATGATGACTGTCTCTATATGTTGCCAACTTGTCCTTCCCAAGCGCTTAGTACAGTGCTCTGCACACAGTAAGCGCTCAATAAATACGACTGATTGATTGATTGAGTACACAGTGCTGTACTAAACACTTGGGAGAGGATGATACCAGAGTTGGGAGACACGTTACCCACCCACCACAAGCTTGCAGTCATTCATTCATTCAATCATATTTATTGAGCGCTTACTGTGTGCACAGCACTGTACTAAGCGCTTGGGAAGTACAAGTTGGCAACAGATAGACAGTCCCTATCCAACAATGGGCACACAGTCTAGATGGGGAGACAGACAACAAAACCCCTCTTCCCCTCGTCCCCCTCTCCATCTCCCCATCTTACCTCCTTCCCTTCCCCACAGCACCTGTATATATGGATATATGTTTGTACATATTTATTACTCTATTTTTTTTTTACTTGTACATACCTATTCTATTTATTTTATTTTGTTAGTATGTTTGGTTTTGTCCTCTGTCTCCCCATTTTAGACTGTGAGCCCACTGTTGGGTAGGTACCGGCTCTATATGTTGCCAACTTGTACTTCCCAAGCGCTTAGTACAGTGCTCTGCACACAGTAAGCGCTCAATAACTACGATTGATGACGATGAACAAAACATGTGGACAGGTGTCAAGTCGTCGGAACAAACAGAATTAAAGCTAGATGCACATCATTAACAAAATAAATAGAAGAGTAAATATGTACAAGTAGAGTAATAAATCTGTCCAAACATCTATACAGGTGCTGTGGGGAGGGGAAGGAGGTAGGGCGGGGGGGATGGGGAGGAGGAGAGGAAAAAAGGGGCTCCTTGTGGGAAGGCCTCCTGGAGGAGGTGAGCTCTCAGTAGGGATTTGAAGGGAGGAAGAGAGCGAGCTTGGCGGATTTGAGGAGGGAGGGCGTTCCGGGCCAGGGGGATGACGTGGGTCGGGGGTTCATGGCGGGACGGGCGAGAATCAATCAATCAATCAATCGTATTTATTGAGCGCTTACTATGTGCAGAGCACTGTACTAAGCGCTTGGGAAGTACAAAATTGGCATCACATAGAGACAGTCCCTACCCAACAGTGGGCTCACAGTCTAAAAGGGGGAGACAGAGAACAGAACCAAACATACCAATAAAATAAAATAAGTAGGATAGAAATGTACAAGTAAAATAAATAAATAAATAAATAAATAGAGTAATAAATATGTACAACCATATATACATATATACAGGTGCTGTGGGGAAGGGAAGGAGGTAAGACGGGGGGATGGAGAGGGGGATGAGGGGGAGAGGGGGAGAGGGTACAGTGAGAAGGTGGTACAGTGAGCAGAACGAGGTACAGTGAGGTTAACTCGTCATATGAGATTCATGGATTCACTGAGGAGTCTTCTGTGAAACTACTGGCAGCTGTTTCTGAAACTATCTGACCAAGAGATGAGGAGAAATGAATTTTTATGTGGAAAATTGCGGCCCTGCTGCTCCCGACTGTGAGCCTGTTGTTGGGTAGGGACCGTCTCTATATGTTTCCAACTTGTACTCCCCAAGCGCTTAGTACAGTGCTCTGCACACAGTAAGCGCTCAATAAATACGATTAAATGAATGAATGAATGGTGGTGGGGGATAAGTTAAAAAAAAAAAAGATGTCACCTGCCTAGAATCAGGGGGTGGGGGGGGTTAGATCATATGATCCTGTCCAATGCTACTAGTCTACGATTCCTCAAATGGGCACCCATCTGATACCAAGGCTATTAACCTGAGCAGAGAAAAAATAAAATCCCAGGGCTAAATTCACACTTGGAAAATGCCCGTTCACTTGTTTTGATGTCTGGCTCCCGGCTTCTAGACTGTGAGCCCATTGTTGGGTAGGGATTGTCTCTATTTGTTGCTTAATTGTACTTTTCAAGCACTTAGTACAGTGCTCTGCACACAATAAGCGCGCAATAAACACAACCAGATGAATGAAAATGCACTCTCACTTTAAAGACCCTTTTGATTAAGGGCCTAGAGGAACACTTAGGAGCAAAGACACTTAGGTGGAAAGAGCCCGGGCTTGGGAGTCAGAGGTCATGGGTTCAAATCCCGGCTCCTCCACTTGTCAGCTGTGTGACTTTGGGCAAGCCACTTCACTCCTCTGGGCCTCAGTTACCTCATCTGTAAAATGGGGATGAAGACTGTGAGCCCCTGGTGGGACAACCTGATCACCTTGTAACCTCCCCAGGGCTTAGAACAGTGTTTTGCACATAGTAAGCGCTTAATAAATGCCATTATTAACACTCCGCTCAATGGAGAGCTGGCATTCATTTGCACCCTTGGAAAACATCCTCTTTCATCCTGATAGCGCAAAAAGACAATATCAATGTCTTTCCCATCACATTTCCTGAGTACCTGAGTGAAAAGCTCTGGTCTCAGCACCAGAGCAAGATACATGCTTCCTGCCCTCCTGGAGCTTACAATCTAATGGAGGATCACAGATAAAGTTTAGTAAGTGGTCAACACGCCCACCAAAGTGGAGATGGCCTATTCCGAGGCCAAGTTTCTGAAAAGCCTTCGGTGGCTTCCTCCTTGTCGCCTTCATGACCCTCCTTCCCCTCCCCACAGCACCTGTATATATTTGTACAGATTTATTACTCTCTTTATTTTATTTGTACATATTTACTATTCTATTTATTTTGTTAATGATGTGCACCTAGCTTTATTTCTATTGATTCTGATGACTTGACACCCGTCCACATGTTTTGTTTTGTTGTCTGTCTCCCCCTTCTAGACTGTGAGCCCGTTGTTGGGTAGGGACCGTCTCTATATGTTGCCAACTTGTACTTCCCAAGCGCTTTGCACACAGTAAGCGCTCAATAAATACGACTGAATGAATGAATGAGCCCAGGGAGTCGAGTTGGGAAAGGTACGCGGCACACGGATTGCTCTATGTGCTTCAGTGTGCTTCAAGATGAAGGATTTGCCGGGACACTTCATCCGTGCCGCTGTGATCTTGCGATCTCTGTTTTCATTCTTTCCTCTTTCTGACTGAGCGGTAAACTACTCGAATAAGCTGAGTGACAGCACCGAAACGTTACGACTTGGCTCCCCAGGGTCATCCGGTCATCTCCACTTTTCTCTCCAGGACGTCAAGCCTGGTTAGAGGGAACACCAGGACTGGGAGAAGTTGACATGTCAGGAAAAGACAGGTCCTACAGCTAAATGAACACTTCACCTCACCTCTTAAAAGTCATAGTCTGTTGTCAGACTCGGTCAGTACTATTCCCTGCTCCTGCATTTGACGCTGTTGTGTCAAATTTGTGCCATATTTAGATATTCCAGCCCCAGTCTTCCTTAAATTCCACACAAGCCAGGATGAAACTCTTGAACAATTAGCCCATAGAACCTAGATACAAACTGCCCTGGCCCACTAGAATAAGGTTAAAGATGTCATCCAAGCAGCGTGAGAAGCAGCGTGGCTTAGCCGAAAGAGCACGGGCTCGGGAGTCGGAGGTCGTTGGTTCTAAATCATGGCTCTGCCACTTGCCACATAACTTCCTTATTAAAATGATTTTGAACCCCCGGGGCAGGGAATATCAGATATTCAAAATATCGTCCAGAGTCTTCAATGCCGGGCTATCTTGCGATCTCTGTTTTCATTTTTTCCTCTTTCTGACTGAACGGTAAACTACTCGACTAAGCTGAGTGACAGCAACAAAACGTTATGACTTGGCTCCCCAGGGTCATCCGGTCATCTCCACTTTTCTCCCCAGGACGTCAAGCCTGGTTAGAGGGAACACCAGGACTGGGAGAAGTTGACATGTCAGGAAAAGACAGGTTCTACAGCTAAATGAACACTTCACCTCACCTCTTAAAAGTCGTAGTCTGTTGTCAGACTCGGTCAGTACTATTCCCTGCTCCTGTATTTGACGCTGTTGTGTCAAATTTGTGCCATATTTAGATATTCCAGCCCCAGTCTTCCTTAAATTCCACACAAGCCAGGATGAAACTCTTGAACAATTAGCCCATAGAACTTAGATACAAACTGCCCTGGCCCACTAGAATATGGTTAAAGATGTCATCCAAGCAGCGTGAGAAGCAGCGTGGCTTAGCCGAAAGAGAACGGGCTCAGGAGTCGGAGGTCGTTGGTTCTAAATCATGGCTCTGCCACTTGCCACATAACTTCCTTATTAAAATGATTTTGAACCCCCGGGGCAGGGAATATCAGATATTCAAAATATCGTCCAGAGTCTTCAATGCCGGGCTATCTTGCGATCTCTGTTTTCATTTTTTCCTCTTTCTGACTGAACGGTAAACTACTCGACTAAGCTGAGTGACAGCAACAAAACGTTATGACTTGGCTCCCCAGGGTCATCCGGTCATCTCCACTTTTCTCTCCAGGACGTCAAGCCTGGTTAGAGGGAATACCAGGACTGGGAGAAGTTGACATGTCAGGAAAAGACAGGTTCTACAGCTAAATGAACACTTCACCTCACCTCTTAAAAGTCGTAGTCTGTTGTCAAGCTCAGTCAGTACTATTCCCTGCTCCTGTATTTGACGCTGTTGTGTCAAATTTGTGCCATATTTAGATATTCCAGCCCCAGTCTTCCTTAAATTCCACACAAGCCAGGATGAAACTCTTGAACAATTAGCCCATAGAACCTAGATACAAACTGCCCTGGCCCACTAGAATAAGGTTAAAGATGTCATCCAAGCAGCGTGAGAAGCAGCGTGACTTAGCCGAAAGAGAACGGGCTCAGGAGTCGGAGGTCGTTGGTTCTAAATCATGGCTCTGCCACGTGCCACATAACTTCCTTATTAAAAAGATTTTGAACCCCCGGGGCGGGGAATATCGGATGTTCAAAATATTGTACAGAGTCTTCAATGCCAGGCTATCTTGCGATCTCTGTTTTCATTTTTTCCTCTTTCTGACTGAACGGTAAACTACTCGAATAAGCTGAGTGACAACACCAAAACGTTATGACTTGGCTCCCCAGGGTCATCCGGTCATCTCCACTTTTCTCCCCAGGACGTCAAGCCTGGTTAGAGGGAATACCAGGACTGGGAGAAGTTGACATGTCAGGAAAAGACAGGTTCTACAGCTAAATGAACACTTCACCTCACCTCTTAAAAGTCGTAGTCTGTTGTCAAGCTTGGTCAGTACTATTCCCTGCTCCTGTATTTGACACTGTTGTGTCAAATTTGTGCCATATTTAGATATTCCAGCCCAAGTCTTCCTTAAATTCCACACAAGCTAGGATGAAACTCTTGAACAATTAGCGCATAGAACTTAGATACAAACTGCCCTGGCCCACTAGAATATGGTTAAAGATGTCATCCAAGCAGCGTGAGAAGCAACGTGGCTTAGCTGAAAGAGCACGGGCTCGGGAGTCGGAGGTCGTTGGTTCTAAATCATGGCTCCGCCACTTGCCAGCTGTGTGACTTTGGGAAAGTCACTTACCTTTGGGCAAGTCACAACTTCTCTGTGCCTCAGTTACCTCATCTGTAAAATGGGGATCAAGACTGTGAGCCCCATGTTGGACAACCTGATAACCGTGTAGCTCCCTCAGCGCTTAGAACAGTGCTTGGCACATAGTAAGCCATCATCACAAGTACCATCATTGTTGTTATTACCCAATGAATTTCAATATTTTTCCCTCCTAGGGCATTTGACCATGCACACCTACAGAAAAAAGCATGTGCTTTAAATGATTATTCATTCATTCAATCGTATTTATTGAGCGCTTATTGTTTGCAGAGCACTGTACTAAGTGCTTGGGAAGTACAAGTTGGATTAGGTTCACATATCTTCAAATCCCCCTGTTTAACTTTCCAGGTTGGGACCATAGCGGATCCACAGCTTCCATCTTTAAATACGCATCGTGGCCATATCTGGAACGTCTCCCCCAGCGCTTAGAACAGTGCTTCGCACATAGTAAGTGCTTAACAAATGCCACTATCATTATTATTATTATTCTCCAAGTCCTTCCTGCCCTTCCTTTCCAAGATGCACACCGGATAAAATGGCAACGCACTAGGTTCCCCTACCAGTTGCCAGATTAGGAGCTAGCTATTTTATTGTATCTCTAATTGAACTGCAAGAACTGTCATGTAATAATAACAATGATAATAATAATGGCATTTATTAAGCGCTTACTATGTGCAAAGCACAGTTCTAAGCGCTGGGGAGGTTACAAGGTGATCAGGTTGTCCCACGGGGGGCTCACAGTCTTCAACCCCATTTTACAGATGAGGGAACTAAGGCACAGAGAAGTTAAGTGACTTGCCCAAAGTCACACAGCTGACAATTGGCGGGGCCGGGATTTGAACCCATGACCTCTGACTCCAAAGCCCGGGCTCTTTCCACTGAGAGCCACACTTCCATATTTCAATAACTTTCCATATTTCAATAACTTACAGGTGGCTGCACAAGTTAACAACATTCGGCCCAGAGAAGTCATGGTTACGTAAACCATAACTTCCTTATTAAAAAGACTTTGAACCCCTGGGGCAGGGAATATCGGATGTTCAAAATATCGTCCGGAGTCTTCAATGCCGGGCTATCCCGTGATCTCTATTTTCTTTTTTTCCTCTTTCTGACTGAATGGTAAACTACTCGAATAAGCTGACAGTAACAAAACATTATGACTTGGCTCCCCAGGGTCATCCGGTCATCTCCACTTTTCTCTCCAGGACGTCAAGCCTGGTTAGAGGGAATACCAGGACGGAGAGAAGTTGACATGTCAGGAAAAGACAGGTTCTACAGCTAAATGAACACTTCACCTCACTTCTTAAAAAGTCGTAGTCTGTTGTCAAACTTGGTCAGTACTATTCCCTGCTCCTGTCTTTGACACTGTTGTGTATTTCTTCAAACAAAAAACCCCATCACAATCCAAACAAGTGAAAAGAACTTTAGTTGTACTCTCAGAAGAGCTTAGTACAGGGCTTTGCACTCAGGCGCTCAATAAATATCGCTGATTAGAATCACGACAAAAGGCAACAAATCCAATGCACTTTGAAGTAAGGTGGACTGTTAAAAACTGAAATTACTTAAAAATTGGATTGTTTTGAAACAGATATGGATGCTATTTCCTTTAGTCTTTTTTTTTGGGGGGGTGGAGTTTAATGTTCCCCCCAAATTGAACTTTAGATGTCTCTGCCTCCATTCTCCCAAAATCTCCAACAATTTATCTAGAGACAAAGATTACAACAATTCCCTTTTGCTACCTCTATATCTCCTAGAAAATAAGACATGTGTAAAATGTGCAGTACCGTGTCACACAGCATATCCAAACTGGAACAGAACTGAGGTGGAGTTAATGCTTCTTTCAGGAACCAGATACTTGGGATACCCTACGAGGCATTCTCAAAAACTCAACAGGGATGCAAACTACCTCTATCATTATTGCGTCCTTTTACGCATGCTATCTGGATGGAAACTTTGTCTCTGAGCCCCCATTTGGATTGTAAACTCCTCGAGGGCACGGAATATGCCTCGCTTCTGTTGTACTTTTCCACGCGCTTAGTAAAGAGCTTCCGCTAAGTAGGCCACCAACAAATATCACCCACTGATGATATCTGTGTGGCATCTCTGGGTAAAGGACACAAAGGATTGTTCTTCTGATTTCTCAATGATAATCTCTACCACTGAGCAAGTCGATCCATCTCCCTGAATAAGTCCGAGCATGGAAATGACATACAGCCTCAGGTAGATATGGGTATTAAAATCCAGGTTTTCTGGATTTTTTTCCCGAGACTAGAAATGCTCATTTTCTCCCTCCTCCCCATGAGGTACGCCCACAAAGCCCCCATTCCTAATATGTTCCTCTCCAAGTCTCTCTCCATGTCTAAAATGAAAAGTTGCCCCCCGGGCACACGTCATTCCCTTGCAAAAATAAGTGTCCAGCTATATTAGAAAACAAAAAGGGGTCATGGTTGTATCTTGACAGAAAGAAGATTCATAACTCCCAACGTTTAAGGATATTACCTATTTGGCCAGCAATGATGGGAGGTCTTACTACCAGAAGAATCAGTTTGTCAAGCAGGAGATGGAGGAATCGTACAACCGGCTCCAACTGAGATGAATTCAACGCAGAAATACTGCTCTTCAATTCGTTTTCCAGGTTATTCTCCATGATCCTCATATCGCCGATTCTCACAGGGAACATGTGCTCATCTAGAGCGTGTACCAGAGCAAAGAACTTGTCCAGGAAAGGATCCTAAAAAACAAAAACACCCCCAAGAATTTTCATGCTCTGCACACAGTCAGCGCTCAATAAATACGACGGAGTGAATGAGCTATGGACCTCTTTTTTTTCGTAACATGGAATGAGGCAAAAGTGGATACTTTCATACATCCATTTTTCAACCAAATGGGGTAAAAACTTTGTTATTTAGCATGTTTACAGGAACAGGAGGAGCTGGTTGGTGACGCAGCCTAACAGAGCGAGGACTAGGGAGAAATACAGTCACTAAGGAAGCCTATTAGGCCAAGAGACAGACATGGGTTGGTTTGTTAACTTAATAAGAAGTACTGCGACATTTGTTAGGCTTTACTATACGTCAAACACAGTCCTAATCTGATGGGACACAGACATGGAGCTCGCAGTCTAAAGGGGAGGGAGGACAGACGAAGAAACTGAGGCACAGAGAAGTTAAGTGACTTGCCTAAGATCACACCCTAGGCAAATGGTAGATCTGGGATTAGAATTTAGAGCTCCTGACTCCCATTTCTGGGTTTTTCCCATTAAGTTTCCCTACTTCCGTAACTTCTTCAGCAAGAGAAGCAAGACAGGATCCCTGCTCTGGAGCTTACCATTTGATAGGAGAGAAAAGCAGAAACACATGGCCAAACAGTCAATAAATACTAGAGGAAGATGATATTTACAGATGATTAGAAACCCCAAGAAAACCAAAGGATAAAAAGATAAGCACAAAAGTGCTCCAGCGGCTAAAGTAAGCGCTTAACAAATACCATAATAATAATAAAGAGGCAACATGACAAGAAAGTGGGGAATTAATAAAGTAGTGACCTGGAAGAGATGATTTATTCAATCGTATTGAGCGCTTCCTGTGTGCAGAGCACTGTACTAAGCGCTTGGGAAATACAAGTTGGCATCATATAGAGACGGTCCCTACCCAACAATGGGCTCACAGTCTAGAAGGGACAACAAAATCAAACACGTGAACAGGTGTCATCAGAATAAATAGAAGTAAAGCTAGATGCACATCATTAACAAAATAAAATAAATAGAATAGTAAATATGTACAAGTAAAATAGAGAGAGGCATGGTTTGGAAAACGAGAGGAGAGAAGGTCAATTGATCGATAGTATTTACTGAGTGCTTACTGTGTGCAGAGCACTGTACTAAGCGCTTGGGAGAGTAAAATACCACCGACAGGAGGAAATGTGTGACTAATGTGTCGGAAGTGGAAGATTCGGGAACAAGAGATGGTTGGAAGGCTGGCTTGGAAGGAGTTTATCAATCAGAGGTAATCGCTGAGCAAAGCTTACTGTGTGCAGAGCACTGAACTAGAACTTAATAATAATAATAATAATGGCATTTATTAAGCGCTTACTATGTGCAAAGCACTGGTCTAAGCGCTGGGGAGGTTACAAGGTGATCAGGTTGTCCCACAGGGGGCTCACAGTCTTCATCCCCATTCGACAGATGAGGGAACTGAGGCACAGAGAAGTGAAGTGACTTGCCCAAAGTCACAAGCTGACAATTGGCAGAGCGGGGATTTGAACCCATGACCTCTGACTCCAAAGCCGGGGCTCTTCCCACTGAGCCACGCAGCTTCTCTGAGACGGTAGACGTGATCGCTGCCCACCGTCTACAGGGGGGAGGTAGACTTTAAAAAAAATTAGAGAGGAAAATAGAGTAAAGAATGGGAGAAGTGGGAGGCAGTGGGAGAAGAGGAAGAGGGAAATAGCAGGTGGAAAACCTGGAAGTACCTAGAATGAGTTTTTGTTTTAAGCAAGAAGAAATGAGTAATCTGTCGTCGCCAAAGTTGTTACTGTTTTTGACCACAGATGTATACGCTTTTTTTCTATGTGTGTGAAAAGAGATACACTCTCTCTCTCTCTCTCTCTCTCTAGCACAGTAGAAAGAGCCCGGGCTTGGGAGCCAGAGGTCAGGGGTTCAAATTCATTCATTCATTCAATCATATTTATTGAGCGCTTACTATGTGCAGAGCACTGTACTAAGCGCTTGGGAAGTCCAAGTTGGCAACATCTAGAGACGGTCCCTACCCAACAGTGGGCTCACAGTCTAGAAGGGGGAGACAGAGAACAAAACAAAACGTATTAACAAAATAAAAGAAATAGAATAAATATGTACAAATAGAGTAATAAATACGTACAAACATATATACATATATACAGGTGCTCTGGGGAAGGGAAGGAGGTAAGGCGGGGGGTTGGGGAGGGGGAACTCAAATCCCAGCTCCGCCACTTGTCAGCTGTGTGTCTTTGGGCAAGTCACTTCACTTCTCTGGGCCTCAGTTCCCTCATCTGTAAAATGGGGATTAATATTTTCAGCCCCACATGGGAGAACCTGATCACCTTGTATCCCCCCCAGCGCTTAGAACAGTGCTTTGCACATAGTAAGCGCTTAACAAATGCAATTATTATGGAGAAGCAGCGTGGCCCAGTGGAAAGAGCCCGAGCTTTGGAGTCAGAGGTCGTGGGTTCAAATCCCAGCTCCGCTACTTGTCAGCTGGGTGACTTTGGGCAAGTCATTTTACTTCTCTGGGCCTCAGTTCCCTCATCTGTAAAATGGGGATGAAGACTGTGAGCCCCCCGTGGGACAACCCGATCACCTTGTCACCTCCCCAGCGCTTAGAACAGTGCTTTGCACATAGAGCTTAATAAATGCCATCATTATTATTATTGAGAGCACCCTAAAATATTATTAGTGGATATATAAAAGGTAGAGAATAACATCACCACAGATTTTGAGCATAAGAAAGATTCAATTAAAGGAAAGATTTGAGAACACCTGGAAGGCAACATGTTCTAGACCCACTCGGATACTGGCCTATTGATTGAACCTTGGGCAAGCCCCTTAACTTCTTTGAGCCTCCGTACAATGATATATCCTATCCTGGTCATGTACAGGATTACCATAATTTTTGTAATTTTAGGAGCAGCAGCGTGGCTCAGTGGAAAGAGCCTGGGCTTGGGAGTCAGAGGTCATGGGTTCGAATCCCAGCTCTGCCACTTGTCAGCTGTGTGAGTTTGGGCAAGCCACTTAACTTCTCTGTGCCTCAGTACCTCATCTGTAAAATGGGGATGAAGATTGTGAGCCCCACGTGGGACAACCTGATCACCTTGTATCCCCCCAGCGCTTAGAACAGTGCATCACACATAGTAGGCGCTTAACAAATACCATCATCATTATTATTATTATTATTATTATTATAATTGTAAGCTGAAACAGCAGGAAATTCATAGATGGAAAGCAAGCCAACATATTTTGACTGGCAGCCTGCTACTTAGATCTCATGTTGCCAACTTGTACTTCCCAAGCGCTTAGTACAGTGCTCTGCACACAGTAAGTGCTCAATAAATACGATTGAATGGATCTCACTCAAAAAATGAGGAGAGTCTAATATTGCACATTTCCATTTCCTTCTGACTAGTTACTTCCACGAAGCGTATTACCAACAGCAAGCGTATTAAGAATGACGTCGTTATAGTGCAGCTCCTTCAGATAACTAGCTGGTAACCAAGAAGTTTCATTATAATTTCTCTGAATCAATCAATCAATCGTATTTATTGAGCGCTTACTGTGTGCAGAGCACTGGACTAAGTGCTTGGGAAGTCCAAGTTGGCAACATATAGAGACAGTCCCTACCCAACAGTGGGCTCACAGTCTAAAAGGGGGAGGCAGAGAACAAAACCAAACATACTAACAAAATAAAATAAATAGAATAGATATGTACAAGTACAATAGAGTAATAACATACCTGTGTATGGAGGGAGGAAACAGCTACAACTTCTACACTGAACACACCTTTGTGATTATCTACCCACTTCATGCCGGGCAGAGGCACCTGAAAGGAGTCGTTATAATGACAATTAACCACAGTGGCACATGAGTTCTGCATGCAATAAGACAGAAATATCACAGTAGTTATTGAGTGCTCACTGTGCGCAGAGCACTGTACTAAGCACTTGGGAGAGGACAGAATAACAAAGTTGGTAGACACCTTCCCTGCCCACAATGATCTTACAATCTCTTGCTGGGATATCTTCAGTTTCGATCCAGCAATCTTACAAACTGTGTCAGATCAATCAATCGTATTTACAGACTGTCAGATGACAACTTTACGATGTTATCCAAATAAACCAGCTGAAGGTGTTCAAAATTTTCCAGTGATGTTTTTTTTTTTTTAACCTATCACCTTCTCTGATGTTTCAACAGGAGAGACACTGACCTCAGGGGAAAGCACGGAATAAGCTTGGGGTGGTTTTTCCAAGGAAACTGGGAGGCAGAACTGCCCCGTCTTCAAACGTCCGTTCTGAAGCATTGGTATCCACTATAATTGAGAGGAAATAGAAGCGATTTCAGACGTGGGTGGACAGGCATTCGTCTACTAAGACGTGTGGGAAGACATTTTTCCATCATTAGGGTTGGAGAAATTCCCAAATATTACGTTTTCTTAGTGCATCCACACAAAATCCATTCTGTATTACTGCAGCGGGGTTCGATTCCTCACGAATACACCCAATCCTTTCCCACCAAACTGACGCATCTTCCTGGAGAAGCCTCCCTTAATTCTCTAAATACATTTTAGCCAAGACGCACAAGGAAAATAATTCTACGTTCTAAATACATTCTAGCCAAGACACACATGCGAGGTCAAAACTGGGGTGAACTCGGCTACCTTGAAATGACGAGGTTTCTCTTCTCTTTCCCCCTTCAAATTCGGCTTGTCTTCAAATAATAGTAATAATAATGATGGCATTTGTTAAGCGCTTACTATGTGCAAAGCACTCCGCTCAGGGCTTGGACCACAACACTTCCAGAAACCAACCCCGATGCTCCAAAAGGCCACTAAATCTAAGGTTTTTAAAAATCGACTTCCGATTTGCTTGCGTGCCAATATTGACATTATGAAACTGTGGCTGTACTCGGAGCGACGACGGGGATCTAACAGTCAGGATTTCTAAAGAAACTGGAAATGGATTTCCTGGTTGAAAACGACTGTTTTTCAGTTTTTCCAGCGGTGGCGGCCCCAAAACAGGTTGAAAAGCTTCTTGGATTTCACATTTAGGCTTAATTCCTAAATGAAAATGCACTTACTGTATATCCAACTGGGGTCTCTAAGGGGGTGTTCTGCTTCTGCTGGCAGCTGACGTGATAAAATGTAAAAAGGAGGTGGTGATGGTCTGTTAAGGTGGCAGGGAGTTTAACTTTGATTTCTTCATGAAAGTCAGGTGACCTTTTTGCAAAAAACAACACAATTAGCACGTAAAACATCAGTGGCAGGAACTCATGTGACACTGATTCTAGAAATTGAAGTAATATTTTAGCACTTTTTGCAAAAAACAACACAATTAGCACTTAAAACATCAGTGGTGGAAACTCATGTGACACTGATTATAGAAATTGAAGTAATATTTTAGCACTTTTTGCAAAAAACAACACAATTAGCACATAAAACATCAGTGGTAGGAACTCATGTGACACTGATTCTAGAAATTGAAGTGATATTTTAGCACTTTTTGCAAAAAACAACACAATTAGCACTTAAATCATCAGTGGTGGGAACTCATGTAACACTGATTATAGAAATTTAAGTAATATTTTAGCACTTTTTGAAAGCAGTCCATTATTTTCCAAACCCTAACTTTATATACAGTTTTATTTACCTGCTAGTGAGAATAAGCCACAAAATGAAAATATAGTACATAAAATTCTTATAAGCCATTATATATCTTGACTGGTTTTTATTTATATAACCACTTCTCTGGTCTTATGAAAAGCATGTCTTTATGAAAATTACTCATTTGCCATCTCTTTTTAGAAGAAACTAATGATTTCCACCCCCGTCTTACCTCCTTCCCTTCCCCACAGCACCTGTATATATGTTTGTACGTATTTATTGCTCTATTTATTTTACTTGTACGTATCTATTCTATTTATTTTATTTTGTTAATATGTTTTGTTTTGTTCTCTGTCTCCCCTTCTAGCCTGTGAGCCCACCGTTGGGTAGGGACCGTCTCTATATGTTGCCAACTTGTACTTCCCAAGTGCTTAGTACAGTGCTCTGCACACAGTAAGCGCTCAATAAATACGATTGATGGATTTTCTTTGGATTGCATAAAAAAGTGACTGGGAAAACCGAAGACTGTATAGTTATAAATATTTCCCCTTCAGTGCCTGGCACGTAGTAAGCACTTAACAAATGCCATAATTATTAATTATTTACAATAAACAGGAGTGAATGTGACGTCTGGGTTTAGATTGATCACTTTTCTTTCTGTACCAGGGAGAGAATGATCTGTTTGCACTATACCCTGATTATAGGATATATTATATATATTAGGATATATTATATATATTTGTTAGTATGCTTGGTTTTGTTCTCTGTCTCCCCCTTTTAGACTGTGAGCCCACTGGTGGGTAGGGACTGTCTCTATATGTTGCCAACTTGGACTTCCCAAGCGCTTAGTACAGTGCTCTGCACACAGTAAGCGCTCAATAAATACGATTGATTGATTGATTATAGGAAAATTCAGATTGATTACCCCATTTTGCAATCCATCAATCGTACGGAGTGCTTCCTCTGTGCAGAGCACTCTTCTAAGCGCCTGGGAGAGCACAACAATATGACAGACACATTCCCTACCCACAAGGAGCTTAGAGGGGGAGACAAAGATTAATAATAATAATAATAATAATGATGGCATTTGTTAAGCGCTTACTATGTGCAAAGCACTGTTCTAAGCACTGGGGAGGTTACAAAGTGATCAGGCTGTCCCATGGGGTGCTCACAGTTTTAATCCTCATTTTCCAGATGAGGTAACTGAGGCACAGAGAAGTGAAGTGACTTGCCCAAAGTCACACAGCTGACATTTGGCAGAGCCGGGATTTGAACCCACGTCCTCTGACTCCAAAGCCCGGGCTCTTTCCATTGAGGCATGCTGGGAGCGTTAATATAACTAAATAAATTGCGGATATGTACATAAGTGCCGTGGGACTGGATGTCGGAGGGAGGTGAATAAAGAGAGCAAGTCAGGGCAACACAGAACAGTCACTTCTGTTGGGCAAGTCACTTCACTTCTCCGGGCCTCAGTTCCCTCATCTGTAAAATGGGGATTACGACTGTGAGCCCTCTGAGGGACAACCTGATCACCTTGTAACCTCCCCAGCGCTTAGAACAGTGCTTTGCACATAGTAAGCGCTTAATAAATGCCATAAAAAAAACAGAGTGGGAGAAAAAGAAATGAGAATTTAGCAGCAGCAGGTGAACAGATCACTGCAGTGAGGGAGATAATAAGAATCAAAATAATAATGATAATGGTATTTGGTAAGCGCTTACTATGTGTCAAGCACTGTTCTAAGTGCTGATCAGAGTTAGATATCCTCAAAACATATGAACAATACAACTAATGAATCAAAAAGTAGCCCCCCCAAACCTCCAAACTGCTGGAGAATGCAAACACCTGCAAGGAGCTTGCTGATAACGACGTGGCCATTTTGATCTTTTAAAGTGGGACTGCAATATGTGCAAAGCCCTGGGCAAGAAGATATCTGATTATATCAATCAATCAATCGTATTTATTGAGCGCTTACTCTGTGCAGAGCACTGTACTAAGCACTTGGGAAGTACAAGTTGGCAACATATAGAGACAGTCCCTGCCCAACAGTGGGCTCACAGTCTGGGAAGCAGCGAGGCTCAGTGGAAAGAGCCCGGGCTCTGGAGTCAGAGGTCAGGGGTTCGAATCCCGGCTCCGCCAACTGTCAGCTGTGTGACTTTGGGCAAGTCACTTCACTTCTCTGGGCCTCAGTTACCTCATCTGGAAAATGGGGATTAAGACTGTGAGCCCCAAGTGGGACAACCTGATCACCTTGTAACCTCCCCAGCGCTCAGAACAGTGCTTTGCACATAGTAAGCGCTTAATAAATGCCATTATTATTATTATTATTACACTTTTATTCTGGTGCCAGTCACCCGATACCTAACAGAACAGCCCCCCTAGACCGTGAGCTCGTTGTGGGCAGGGAATGTGTCTGTTTACTGTGGTACTGTACTCTCCCAATAATTATGCTATTTGTTCAGTGCTTACTATGTGCCGGGCACTGTACTAAGCGCTGGAAGTACAGAGTTTTGCACACAGTAAGTGCTCAATAAATACAATTGATTGACTGACTAAGGCATAGGTGCCCAGAGACAAAGTGGTAACTAGGAGCTGAACCCTCTTCGGTGGGTGACAAGATACTGCCACTTCCGTCACGATGAATGTGCCAGCGTGGCTCAATGGACAGAGCCCGGGCTTGAGAGTCAGCGGTCATGGGTTCAAATCCCGACTCTGCCAGCTGTCAGCTGTGTGACTCTGGGCAAGTCACTTCACTTCTCTGGGCCTCAGTTCCCTCATCCGTAAAATAGGGATTAAAACTGTGAGCGCCTCATGGGATAACCTGATTACCTTGTAACCTCCCCAGTGCTTAGTACAGTGCTTTGCACATAGTAAGCACTTAACAAATACCATTCTTATTCTTTTAGACTGTGAGCCCACTGTTGGGTAGGGACTGCCTCTATATGTACTTCCCAAGCACTTAGTACAGTGCTCTGCACACAGTCAGCGCTCAATAAATACGACTGATGATAATACTAATATGGTTGAATGAATAATACACGGATTAGTAGTAGTAATAGTATTTAAGCGCTTTCTGCGTGCAGAGCACTTTACTGAGTGCTGGTAGAGAGTACACAGATGGCAATTACATATGATAGATAGATGATAGCAGCTCATAATCGATGAAACTGAGGCCGTGCCTCCAGGCAAATTTCTCTCTTCATCCAAAATCCCATTACTGGGAAGGCCTGAAGCACCTTCCGAATGTGGAAGGCTCTATTTTAGAGGATTTCAGTGATGGACGACTGTATCCACCGACAGGAGATTGCAATGTCACAGACAACTATAAATCCGCCGCCAGGATTTGTTTGTGAGCTACTCAGTGAAGTATTTAAGACGGCAAGCAAACAACTCAGATCAATCGCTAACCAGGCCACTGGCAAAACGTAGCAGAGCCAAGCTGAAGGAAGAATTTCTATCAGGTACCTGTTATGGTATACGACTGCTGTGTAGGCTTCCTTGGAAAATTCTGAACAGCTCGATTTCCCAAAGATTACCTGGAAAAAAAATTAAAATGAGCGACAAAGTTGTCGGAGTAAGTGGTTCGTATGTCATTTTTAGTCTTTTAGACTGTGAGCCCACTGTTGGGTAGGGACTGTCTCTATACGCTGCCAGCTTGTACTTCCCAAGCGCTTAGTACAGTGCTCTGCACACAGTGAGCGCTCAATAAATACGATTGATTGATTGATTTTTATGCTGCAACTTGTTCTATTTGGGAATTGTTTCGCGTTTGGAACTAAGGACAAGGTTGACTAGCACTGAACGTGAGAATACATTCATTTGTCAATAATTTGTAGGGAACTCTGTCCTTCCCCTTTCAGACCAACGGGTGTACCCACCCACCTTATGAATATGTATAGGTATTATCTGAAGTTTTTTATATGTACATGATATATATATATCCTGCAGGCAAAGAATCATTTTATTTCATATTGATAGGGTGAAGAATTAACTTCCTGTTTTACAATTCTGAAAGTTTGAGGTGTACAGGTGTCTTCCTCTCTTCCTCCCTTCAAAGCCCTACTGAGAGCTCACCTCCTCCAGAAGGCCTTCCCAGACTGAGCCCCCTTTTTCCTATCCTCCTCCCCCGCCCTACCTCCTTCCCCTCCCCACAGCACCTGTATATATAATAATAATAATAATGATGAAGGTATTTGTTAAGCACTTACTATGTACAAAGCACTGTTCTAAGCTCTGGGGGGATACAAGGCAATCAAATTATCCCACGTGGGGCTCACAGTGTTAACCCCCATTTTGCAGATGAGGAAACTGAGGCACAGAGAAGTTAAGTGACTTGCCCAAAGTCACACAGCTGAAAATTGGCGGAGTCGGGATTTGAACCCATGACCTCTGACTCCAAAGCCCGTGCTCTTTCCACTGAGCCACGCTGCCTCCCTATATATGTTTGTAGCGATTTATTACTCTATTTTACTTGTACATATTTACTATTCTATTTATTTTGTTAATGATGTGCATCTAGCTTTATTTTACAGATTTATTACTCTATTTTACTGGTATTTATTTTGTTTATGATGTGCATCTAGCTTTATTTCTATTTATTCTGATGCCTTGACACCTGTCCACATGTTTTGTTTTGTTGTCCGTCTCCCCCTTCTAGACTGTGAACCCGTTGTTGCCAATTTGTACTTCCCAAGCGCTTAGTACAGTGCTCTGCACATAGTAAGCGCTCAATAAATACGATTGATTGATTAGCGACCGTCTCTATATGTTGCCAACTTGTACTTCCCAAGAGCTTAGTACAGTGCTCTGCACACAGTAAGCGCTCAATAAATATGATTGAATGAATGAATCTCTGACATATGAAATATGTGAAATTTGTCACAAAAACCCTGGTTACTAGGAGCGTCAATCCGAGATTATACATCCCGCTAATAATTAGTGGCTTCTCCACCCAATTGGTTCACGCTCATTCTGAGATTCAAATGCATTTCTTAAGATGTTGCCAACTTGTACTTCCCAAGCGCTTAGTACAGTGCTCTGCACACAGTAAGCGCTCAATAAATACGATTGATGATGATGATAAACCAAACAACGCATATTGCACTTTCAGGCCCATTTCGGTAATTGTGTTTTTCCAGTCTAACCCTTGAGGAGAGGTTTTGTGTGTAAACATTTTATTCTTTTCCCAGAGCGTCTGTCCTCCCTGCACTTTTTAGATGATGAGCCCCCTTGGTCCAGGAGTTGTGTGCGATTCAAAGTCCCTGTGTTCTTCTCATGGGTTTAGCGTAGTGCTTTGCACAAACTAACGACCCAACGTCTGTCCCAAACAAATGTGGAGACATTTACATTTTGCTGTTTTTCCTGATGCAAAAAAGGGCACTGCAAATCATCAAAAATTAAAGGAAAATGGTCAAACATCAATATATCGACTCAATCAAAATATATCGACAGGGTGATGAAAGCAGAGGATTTACTGTACTCTCCCAAGAGCTTAGTACAGTGCTCTGCACACAGTAAGAGCTCTATAAATAATAATAATAATAATGACGGCATTTATTAAGTGCTTACTATGTGCAAAGCACTGTTCCAAGCGCTGGGGAGGTTACAAGGTGACCAGGTTGTCCCATGGGGGGCTCACAGTCTTAATCCCCATTTTCCAGATGAGGTAACTGAGGCACAGAGAAGTTAAGTGACTTGCCCAAAATCACACAGCTCACAATTGGCAGAGTTGGGATTTGAACCCTGCGCAAGGATGACACGCAAATTCGTGAAGCGTTCCATATTTTTTCACCTGTCCCGCCATCGACCCCCGGCCCACGTCATCCCCCGAGCCTGGAATGCCCTCCCTCTGCCCGTCCTCCAAGCTAGCTCTCTTCCTCCCTTCAAGGCCCTGCTGAGAGCTCACCTCCTCCAGGAGGCCTTCCCAGACTGAGCCCCTTCCTTCCTCTCCCCCTCGCCCCCCTCTCCATCCCCCCATCTTACCTCCTTCCCTTCCCCGCAGCACCTGTATATATGTATATATGTTTGTACATATTTTTTACTCTATTTTATTTGTACATATCTATTCTATTTATTTTATTTTGTTAGTATGTTTGGTTTTGTTCTCTGTCTCCCCCTTTTCGACTGTGAGCCCACTGTTGGGTAGGGACTGTCTCTATATGTTGCCAATTTGTACTTCCCAAGCGCTTAGTACAGTGCTCTGCACATAGTAAGCGCTCAATAAATACGATTGATGATGATGATGACTTCTGACTCCAAAGCCCAGGCTCTTTCCACCGAGCCACTGAAACGCTCTCTTATTCCCATTCCCATAAGAAGACCTGTCCTTACAGGTAATCTAACCAGATTATCATTTTGAGTTTCAGCGTCTTACTACTGTTCAAGACCCAGAGGACGGTACGGCAGGAGCGAAACGAGGGGGGAATCAATCAATCAATCAATCAATCGTATTTATTGAGCGCTTACTATGTGCAGAGCACTGTACTAAGCGCTTGGGAAGTACAAATTGGCATCACATAGAGACAGTCCCTACCCAACAGTGGGCTCACAGTCTAAAAGGGGGAGACAGAGAACAGAACCAAACATACCAACAAAATAGAAATGTACAAGTAAAATAAATAAATAAATAAATAAATAAATAGAGTAATAAATATGTACAAGGAAAGGAAAGGGAAACCCGCGCTCCTTACCGGCATGGCGTTGCTCGGATCTTCCCCGTACATGAACTGCACTTTGACTGTGATGTTCCTGGCCGAACCTTGACGATTGGCAAAATTGAGGCTCTGGGGATAGACGTAGAGGAGATTCCTGTGAAATCAAGGGGATGGGTGTTAGTGGGTAGATCTCCGAAAACTGGGGATGCTCCTGAAAAGTAAAGCCAAAGCATCAGGATTAGTAACAGAGCATTCACAGGACTCAGTAAGCCCACTTGCACAGTCTTCATCCCCATTTTACAGATGAGGGAACTGGGGCCCAGAGAGGTTAAGTGACTTGCCCAAGGTCACACAGCTGATAAGCGGCGGAGCTGGGATCTGAACCCACGACCTCTGACTCCAAAGGCCGGGCTCTTTCCACTGAGCCACGCTGCTTTCCCCATTTTCTGTAAAATGGGGATTAAGACTGTCAGCCCCCCGTGGGGCAACCTGATCACCTTGTAAACTCCCCAGCACTTAGAACAGTGCTTTGCACATAGTAAGCGCTTAATAAGTGCTATTATTATTATTATTACTATTATACCATTATTACATCTTTACTAAGGGAGAAAGCAAAATCGGTGGTCATAGTTGGTATACATATACATAATAATAATAATAATGATGATGGTATTTATTAAGCGCTTTCTATGTGCAAAGCACTGTTCTTGGGCAAGTCACTTCACTTCTCTGTACCTCAGTTACCTCATCTATAAAATGGGGATTGAGACTCTGAGCCCCACGTGGGACATGGACTGTATCCAACCCGATTCACTTGTATCTACCCCAGTGCTTAGCACATAGAAAATGCTTAACAAATACCATTATTTGTAGTCAAATCTCTCTATGCCTCGGTTTTTTCATCCGTAAAATGGGGAGAAGATGTCCTCTATGACTGTGAGCTCCGTGTGGGACAGGAACTGTGCCCGATCTGATTGTCTTGCATCTACCACATTTTCAGAATTGTGCTTGGCACATAAGAAGCATTTAATAAATGCCATGATTAACTCAGCTTTCCAGGACCTAACCATCCAAGACCATGGAGTCTGAAAAGAGTCAGGAAAGGGGAGGCCACCCTCTCTGATGGCTTGTTCGCCTAATAACTCAAAATAAATAATAAAACAGTCACTTCTGTTTCAGTTAAGGCTCTTTACCTCTGCTCTTTGCTCAGACAAGAAATGATCATGCTTATTCCAATCACGCTTCAAAAAAATGAAAAGAGCATGAGAACTGCTTAAAAATGCGTTAATTATTTGAACCCCATATATTAGGGGGGAAGGAAGGTCAGTGAATCAATCAATCAATCAATCATATTTATTGAGCGCTTACTATGTGCAGAGCACTGTACTAAGCGCTTGGGAAGTACAAATTGGCAACATATAGAGACGGTCCCTACCCAACATTGGGCTCACAGTCTAAAAGGGGGAGACAGAGGACGGAGGACAAAACCAAACATACTAACAAAATAAAATAAATAGAATAGATATGTACAAGTAAAATAAATAAACAGAGTAATAAATATGTACAAACATATATATATATATATGTTTGTACATATTTATTATATATATATTATATATATATATATATATATAGTGAAGCAGCCATTCACTTGAAATGAACTGCACAAAGACCAAGTCGAGAGGAACGTGCTTTCCAGAAAATTCAGCCAAACTGAACTACCTGAAAGTCATTCTCAAGGCACTTGAACTTTCAAACTGAACTGCTACTGGGCGACTGATAGTTTTAGGCACTTTTACTGCCACCCGTAAACTTTCTAAAACAATTTCTGGGTTTAGCATCTACTGCTCTTAAGTCCACATTGCTGACATAAAATCAATCGATCAGTGGTAGGGCACTTTGCACAGGGCAGTTCTAAAAGCTTTGGAGAGAACAAAAGAGGCAAGGAGACACGGTACCTGCCTCCTAGAAGTTGACAATCTCCTTTATTCCAAACTCAAAGGAAAATATCCTCATTTTTATCTGGAAAATTGCATCCTCCCAAAAAGGTTTCAAGCCAGGAACCTTGCAAAATCCCACGTATACAGTGAAGCTCTCAGGGAGAAGCCTGAACCCAGGAAGGGACTTGTTTTTTTGTTGGTTTTTTTTTTTTTATGGTATTTGTTAAGTGCTGATTTTGTGGTCAGGCACTGTATAAGCACTGTGATAGATACAAGTTGATGATGATGATGGCATTTATTAAGCGCTCACTATGTGCAAAGCACTGTTCTAAGTGCTGAGTTAATCAGTTTGCACACAGTCCCTATAATAACAATAATAATGGCATTTATTAAGCGCTTACTATGTGCAAAGCACTGTTCTAAGCGCTGGGGAGGTTACAAGGTGATCAGGTTGTCCCACGGGGGGCTCACAGTCTTCATCCCATTTTACAGATGAGGGAACTGAGGCCCAGAGAAGGGAAGCGACTTGCCCAAAGTCACACAGCTGACAATTGGCAGAGCTGGGATTTGAACCCATGACCTCTGACTCCAAAGCCCGGGCTCTTGCCACTGAGCCACGCTGCTTCTCTGTCCCACATAGGGCTCACAGTCTCAATCCCCATTTTACAGATGAGGTAACAGGCCCAGAGAAGTCAAGTGACTTTCCCAAGGTCACACAACGGACAAGTGGCAGAGCGGAGATTAGAACCCAGGTCCTTCTGACTCCCAGTCCCGGGATCCATCCACTAGGCCAAGCTGCTCCTAAATAATAATAATAATGATGGCATTTATTAAGCGCTTACTATGTGCCAAGCACTGTTCTAAGCGCTGGGGAGGTTACAAGGTGATCAGGTTGTCCCACGGGGGGCTCACAGTCTTAATCCCCATTTTACAGATGAGGTAACTGCCCCCACCCCCCCCGCCTCCCTCCTCCCCCTCTCCTTACCTCCTTCCCTTCCCCACAGCACCTGTATATATGTATATATGTTTGTACATATTTATTACTCTATTTATTTATTTATTTTACTTGTACATATTTATTCTATTTATTTTATTCTGTCAATATGTTTTGTTTTGTTCTCCGTCTCCCCCTTCTAGACTGTGAGCCCACTGTTGGGTAGGGACCGTCTCTATATGTTGCCAACTTGTACTTCCTAAGTGCTTAGTACAGTGCTCTGCACACAGTAAGCGCTCAATAAATACGATCGATCGATTGAAGTGACTTGCCCAAGGTCACACAGCTGACAACTGGGGGAGCCAGGGTTTGAACCCATGACCTCTGACTCCAAAGCCCGGGCTCTTTCCACTGAGCCACGCTGCTTCTCTATGTTGGGGGGGGAACCTTCCCCCCAACAGACAGGGTTGGAAAACCCCTGGTATTCCCATGGTGACTCCGAATGGGAAGTCCGTGAGTGTCCAACCACCCATGAGACCTGTCACCAAATCCTGTCGGTACACGAACCCCACCAAACTGCTAAAATCCACCCTTTCCTCTCCACCTGAACTGTTCCAAGCACTTATCCTCTCCCACCTTGAGTACTGTATCAGCCTCCTCGCCGACCTCCCCGCCTCCCATCTTTCCCCTCTCCAGTCCACACTTCACTCTCCTGATCCCGATCATTTTCCTACAAATGATTTCCTACGAATCATTTTCCTACAAATGTTTTATTTTGTTGACTGTCTCTCCCTTCTAGGCTGTGAGCCCGTTGTTGGGTAGGGACCGTCTCCATGTGTTGCCAACTTGGACTTCCCAAGCACTTAGTACAGTGCTCTGCACACAGTAAGCGCTCAATAAATACGACTGAATGAACAAATTAATACAAAAATGTTCAGTCCACATTTCCCCACTCCTCAACAACCTCCAGTGGTTGACCATCCACCTCTTCATCAAACAGAAACTCCTTACCCCAGGCTGTCTCAGTGCTCCAGTTTCCCCATCCATAAAATAGGGCTTCAATACCTGTCCTCCCTTCTACTTACATTGTGAGCCTCATGTGGGACAGGGGCTGTGTCCACCCTATCTCATTCCCGCCTCAGCAGTTAGTACAGTGCTTGGCACATAGTAAATACTTAACAAATTCACAATAAATACTACCTTCCTGTTACTAATCTTATCTCTGGGTAGAAGAATGGTGATTACAGAGCTTATCTCATTATCACACCCACCATCAGAGGCATATTAAAATCACACCTCTTCCAAGAGGCCTTCCCCAACCCAAGTACCACTTCCTCAAGCGCTTAGTACAGTGCTCTGCACCCAGGAAGCGCTCAATAAATACGATTGAATGAATGAATCTGTACCTTCTGACCACCTCAGCCCCACGACACTTCCGAACAAATGAGCCCTCTGTTGGGTAGGGACCATCTCTATATGTTGCCAACGTGTACTTCCCAGGCGCTTAGTACAGTGCACTGCACATAGTAAGCGCTCAATAAATACGATTGAATGAATGAATGAATATCCATAATTTATTTTAACCTGTCTCCCCTCTCCAGACTGTAAGCTCCTAGTGGGCAGGGAACATGTCCACCAACTCGGACTGTATTCTCCCAAGCGCTTAATACAGTGCTCCGCACATAGTAAGCACTAAATAAATACCATTGATTGACGGACTGATGATGCTAACTGGTGCAGGAGCGGGAAAATTTTCTTTTCACTTTTTAGAATGTTCTTCACAACAGTCATAAAGGGTTTATCTTTATTGCCAAACATATATTTGCGCTGGCTCCAGGGCACTGGAGAAATTTACTAAACTCTAAAGGAAATTTATCTGCATATAATGTTAAAAGGAGTTAAAAATACCCTTTGGTGCATTAGGAAATCTACTTTCCAGGGGATTTCACAAGCCGAACAAGCCTGGGGGAGGAGACGGGACTTTGCTTTACTTATATGTCCAACAAAACTACAGGACTATCCTGGAGTTAGGAATTCTAGGTTGTAGGGAGTTATAACTTGAAGATGTGACGCTGGTTTTCAGCAACCTAAATTCCCTGGATGAACGAAACGCCTCTAGGTATCTCCTTATTTCAAAAATCATTTTCCCCTTCTTTTTTATGCCTCTGGATTATCTTAGGAAACTGACTTCACTTGAGCTGTGGCCCATCGGTTTTGTTTAAATAGATCCAAGTTCAAACAGAGATGCAGTTCTGCCTCCCACGGTGGGGTAATCTGAAAGCGAGTCCGATAAATAACGGAAAAATGTAGCTTGAAAGGGATACATTAAAAAAAAATACTACTTTTACTGAGCTCTCTGCCGTTTTGATCATCTTTTTTTAGTTTGTTTGCAAACTGGCAAATCAGTTACTTTCATTGCCCTGAGCACTGGTGATCAGGCTTAGCAGCCCAAAGTAAATCATAAATGGAAGGAACCATCTCCCTAGTCACTTCTTTTTCTTCTTGGCAGGGAAGGACCGAAATTAATTCCCTCTTCCCTCACTCATTTATTGAATTATTCCCATCCTCAACACTTGTGTAGACTGTGAACCTCATCTGGAGCCTGGGCTTGGGAGTCCGAGGTCATGGGTTCAAATCCCAGCTCCACCAATTGTCAGCTGGGTGACTTTGGGCAAGTCGCTTAACTTCTCTGTGCTTGTTACCTCATCTGGAAAATGGGGATTAAGACTGTGAGCCCCCCGTGGGACAGCCTGATCACCTTGTAACCCCCCCAGTGCTTAGAACAGTACTTGGCATGTAGTAAGCGCTTAATAAATGCTATTATTATTATTATTTGGGATAGGGACTGGATATAGCCTCATGCTCTTATATATTCCTCAGGGCTTAGTATAGTGCTTGCACAGAGTAAGAGCTTAATAAATACCACAATTATTTTATACATGTATATACGTATATATACACACACATATATGTATGTGCATATTCAACTGTACATTCAATTATTTATTCTGTGGCTACAGCACAGGCTTGGGAGTCAGAAGGCCCTGGGTTCTAATCGCGACTCCGCCACTTGTCTGCTGGGTGACCTTGGGCATGTCACTTCACTCCTCTAGGCCTCAATTGCCTCGTCTGTAAAATTCATTCATTCAATCATTCATTCAATCATATTTATTGAGCGCTTACTGTGTGCAGAGCACTGTACTGAGCGCTTGGGAAGTACAAATCGGCAACAGATAGAGACGGTCCCTACCCGACAACGGTCTCACGGTCTAGAAGGGGGAGACGGAAAACAAAACAAAACTTGTAGACACGGAGTCAAAATCGTCAGAACAAATTGAATTAAAGCTATATAATAATAATAATAATAATGATGATGTCATTTATTAAGATAATAATAATAATAATAATAATAATGTCATTTATTAAGCACTAACTATGTGCAAAGCACTGTTCTAAGTGCTGGGGAGGTTACAAGGTGATCAGGTTGTCCCACGGGGGGCTCACAGTCTTCATCCCCATTTTACAGATGAGGTAACTGAGACACAGAGAAGTGAAGTGACTTGCCCAAAGTCACACAGCTGACAATCGGTGGAGCCGGGATTTGAACCCGTGACCACTGACTCCAAAGCCCGGGCTCTTTCCACTGAGCCACGCTGCTTCTATTTTGTTAATGATATATGCACATCGTTACCAAAATAAACAGAATAGTAAATATGTACAAGTAAAATAGAGTAATAAATCTGTACAAATATATACAAGTGCTGTGGGGAGGGGAAGGAGATAGGGCGAGGGGGATGGGGAAAATAATAATAATAATAATAATAATAATAATGATGGTATTTATTAAGCGCTTACTATGTGCAAAGCACTGTTCTAAGCGCTGGGGAGGTTACAAGGTGATCAGGTTGTCCCCCGTGGGGCTCACAGTCTTAATCCCCATTTTCCAGATGAGGTAACTGAGGCCCAGAGAAGTGAAGTGACTTGCCCAATGTCACACAGCTGACAATTGGCGGAGCCGGGGTTTGAACCCGTGACCTCTGACTCCAAAGCCCGGGCTCTTTTCCCCTAAAATGAGGATTAAGACTGTGAGCCCCATGTGGGACATGGACTGTGCCCAACCTGATTAAGCTTGTATCTACTGAGTGCTTAGTACAGAGCCTGGCACATAGTAAGTGCTTACCCAATACCACAATTATCGTTACTATGCACTTGGCCGCAGACCCCTTAAGCACTCTGATCCTCACCCCAGCCCCACAGCACTTATGTAAATATCCTTTCACTCTATGATTTATTTTCATGTCTGTCTCCCCCTGTAATAATAATAACGGTGGTACTTGTTAAGCACTTAGTATGTGCAAAGCACTGTTCTAAGCGCTGGGGGAGATACAACGTGATCAGGTTGTCTCACTTGGGGCTCACGGCCTTAATCCCCATTTTACAGATGAGGGAACTGAGGCACAGAGAAGTTAAGTGGCTTGCCCAAGGTCGCACAGCTGACAAGTGGCAGAGCCGGGATTCGAACCCATGACCTCTGACTCCCAAGCCCGTGCTCTTTCCACTGAGCCACGCTGCATCCCCCTGTAATAACAATAATAATAATGGCATTTATTAAGCGCTTACTATGTGCAAAGCACTGTTCTAAGCGCTGGGGAGGTTACAAGGTGATCAGGTTGTCCCACGGGGGGGCTCACAGTCTTCATGTCCATTTTCCAGATGAGGGAACTGAGGCACAGAGAGGTTAAGTGACCTGCCCAAAGTCACCCAGCTGACAAGTGGAAAAAACGAGATTTGAACCCATGACCTCTGACTCCAAAGCCCGGGCTCTTTCCATTGAGCCACACTGCTTCTTTACCCATAGCAGGTATGCTTCATCTGGGCAGGCCTCTATTATATTGTACCAACCCAAGTGCTTACTACAGTGCTCTGCACACAGTAAGCACTCAATAAATACCACTGACTGATTGAATTATCTGGATAGTTCATGAAGGCATATTATGAAGAAATACTCACAACATTCATTCATGAAGAAATATCCTGAAGTGCCTAGATAATTCAGGCTACCATAATTTCAGGTCAATTATTTATACGATTTTTGGATATTGGCACAGAATAGCTATATATATATATATATATATATATGTTATATATTCTGCCACCTTGTTATATATATATTGCCAACACATATATGTTGCCAACTTGTACTTCCCAAGCGCTTAGTACAGTGCTCTGCACACAGTAAGCGCTCAATACAATTGAATGAATGAATGAATGCTCTGCACACAGTAAGCACTCAATAAATACGACTGAATGAATGAATGGCTAAAGCAAACAAATTAGAACAAGTAAATCACCACATTAATAATATAGATTACAAAGGGTGTGAGTTTCATCAAGGGACAGCAGAGGAAGTTCCTTAGTCAAGAGCATATCTGTGCTCAGATTTTGAATTTATTATTGTAACCCAGGGAGGCATACAGGCTAAAAAGAGCTAAAAACTAAACAGTATTAGCATTTTCTGGGGAAACATACCCACAGCTGAATCAAGAAGTTCTCCTAAAACTTCACAGCTACTGTCTTTTTCTGAGAAGGCACGAGAAGGTGGGATTTAAAAATGAAATATTTTAGTAGGCAGGGAAGTCTGGCTATCTTGCATATAATAATAATAATAATAATAATAATAATAAAAATGACGATACACCATTAAGAACTTACTATGTGCTGGGCACTGTACTAAGGACTGGGCTAATCAGGTTGGACACAGTCTCGGGCCCACACAGAGCTCACAGTCTTAAATCCCCACATTACAGATGAGGAAACTGAGGCCCGGAGTCCTGAGATCGAGAGATCTCGATTCTCGAGTCGAGAATCTCAGGCACTCGGTGATGGGGAAAATACGGGGCGTGGGGGAAAAAAATAAAAATAAAAAATGGGCAGTGGCGGATGGAAGCACCTTTAACTTCTATTCCACACGGCCGAGGCGGTGGATGGTCAGATGCTGTAATTAGTCAGTGGCGTTTACTGAGTGCTAAATTTGTGCGGGGTGCTGTGCTAAGCACCCTCATTTGGTAGGATCTCCAGTATCCAGAATGACTTGAACAAACACAAATGAGCCCTTTAATGACCCACTGAAGAGACAAGGCCCAGAGAAGTGAAGTGACTTGCCTATGGTCCCACAGCAGGGCGGGATTAGAACCGAGGTCCTCTGATTCCCAAGCCTGTGCTCTTTTCACTAGGCCACACTGCTTCCATACTCCAGTGCTTTGCACATTGCTTGGCACATGGTTAGTAGGCAACAAATACCACAAGCATCACTTTTCTGCTCCATTAAAATTTGACAAACGCTTCCACCAATTCCCAAAAGATTCCCACGGATTATATCTACTATCCCTGTCACCCTTTCTCAATTTTCATCTCCATTTGTCCTTCTCCAAAACAGATCTCCAGATCAATGTCTTGGGCTAAGGCTTCACCTTCTCATATTAACCTCCCACTTCAGAATCCCGGCGACTGAAATTCAGGTTTAGAGAGGCCTGAATTCCCTAGATAGCTCATTCCACGCACTGTTCAATGTTCATCACAATGGTAAAAGGCTTTGAACATAATTGCTAATTACGCAAAGAGCATGCGATGCTTCACCTTCTCATATTAACCTCCCACTACAGAATCCCGGCAACTGAAATTCAGGTTTAGAGAGGCCTGAATTCCCTAGATAGCTCATTCCACGCACTGTTCAATGTTCATCACAATGGTAAAAGGCTTTGAACATAATTGCTAATTACGCAAAGAGCATGCGAGTTGACCAGATCCGGCTTGTCAGGACCAACTGGAATATGCCAAAAAGGGGTTACATTCGTTCAAGTATACTCGGTTTAATGATCAACTCGACCGGCTCACCCAGTTTAACTTCGGTGAAGCTAACAGGAGTATATATAAAGTTCGGCCACCTAGGTCGGCCACAAGAGGAAACTAATTCTTTCTAAACCTCTTGGAAATTAAAAGCATCAGAAAAGATGAGACCAATAATACTCTTCCTTTGGTTTTCCCCTTTCGTGATTTCCTCCGGAATTGACCAAGATTATTCCTCATTTGATTCTTCCCTGCCTGACTCCAAATCAAGATTTGCCATGTTAGACGATGTCAAAATCTTAGCTAACGGCCTTCTTCAACTAGGACACGGTCTTAAAGATTTTGTCCACAAGACCAAGGGGCAAATTAATGACATATTCAAAAAACTTAACATCTTTGATCAGTCTTTTTACGCTCTCTCAGAACAAACGAATGAGCTCAAGGTGGAAGAGGAGCAGTTGAGAAAAACCACATCGAAACTCCAGGCCAGAAACGAAGAGATGAAGAACATGTCGCTTGAACTCAATTCAAAACTTGAAGGCCTCTTGCGAGAAAAGACTCAACTTCAACAGAAAGTTGGGGGACTGGAGGAGAAATTAGCACATTTAGATAAAATTCAACCGGAGATAGAGGAACCCAAAGAAGTTATCTCGCTCAAGGTAAGTAAACTCGAGCAGCGATGAAGCTAATTGAAAAGATATTCTTATTGGTGTTTTGTCTCTAATGAATGTCAATGTAATGCTTTCCAAAAAGGGTTTTTTTTTTAAATGGTACTGATTGATTGAGTGCTTATCCTGTGTTAAACACTGTTCTAAGCGCTGGGATAGATAGAAATGAATTAGGTTGGGCGCAGTCCCCGTCCTGCATGGGGCTCAGCATCTCAGTAGGAGAGAGAACAAAACAACTGAGGCACGGAGAAGTTAAATGACTTGCTCAAGGTCACACGGGAAGCTTTTGGAAGAGCTGGGATTAGAACCCAGGTCCTCCGACCCCCAGCCTGAGCTCTTTCCACTAGCTCACGCAGCTTCTCCAAGTTTAATAAATATGCCCCTAAGGAGCAAGAGGAAATTCTAATTTGAGGTGTAACCACCATGTCACATGCAAAGGTAGGGACTGTCACTATATGTTGCCGATTTGTACTTCCCAAGCGCTTAGTACAGCGCTCTGCACACGGTAAGCGCTTAATAAATACGATCGAATGAATGAAAAAAATACTGGCTTTAGCATAAATTATAAAGGAAAAAAAGTGCATTTTACAGTGTCTTTGAATCAGAAGGTGGCTTTTGTGAACCACCAAACCATAGCTCATTGAATGGGTAAAATACTTCCAAAGGGTCCTATGCAAGAATTATGAGAGAGACTAACAAACCTAACAGAAATGGATGAAAAATATTTTAAGAGGCCACTTGCTATGTGTTAAAAATTGCTAACAAAGTAAATAAGGAGGCCCTACCACTTTTCAACATACCTAACCTGCAGACAATTGAAGCAGTTGCAATAAAGGTAGCTAATTCATTTGAAACCTTTGAGGAAGTTAGGAATTGTAAATTTCAGGAAAATATTGATGCATATTACCAGAAAAAAAAACTAAATCATTTAGACAGCTACACGTGATAGAAAACGGTATCCCTAAGTGACCATTAAACCTCAAATGTTGACTAAACTACATTGCATTTCCAGAGCTTTGTAGAACGGCAAGATAGCAAAATCAAAAACCTCCTGGAAATTGTGCAAGAGCAGTACGCACAACTAGATAAGCAACACAATCAAATAAAAGACATCGAGGAAAAGGTAAGTCACTTTTTACAACGATCTTTCTGAGGTGTTTTACAATAACGTTAGGCTTCTAAAAGTATACTTGGGGCAGAGCATAATCCTAGTTCATTTTCCACATTAAATTAAGCTCAGAGAAGCAGTGTGGTTCAGTGGAAAGAGCCCGGGCTTTGGAGTCGGAGGTCATGGGTTCAAATCCCAACTCCGCCACTTGTCAGCTGTGTGACTTTGGGCAAGTCACTTCATCACCATCATCAATCGTATTTATTGAGCGCTTACTGTGTGCAGAGCACTGTACTAAGCGCTTGGGAAGTCCAAATTGGCAACATATAGAGACAGTCCCTACCCAACAGTGGGCTCACGGTCTAAAAGGGGGAGACAAAACCAAACATGCTAACAAAATAAAATAAATAGAATAGATATGTACAAGTAAAATAAATAAATAAATAAATAAATAAATAAATAGAGCAATAAATATGTACAAGCATATATACATATATACAGGTGCTGTGGGGAAGGGAAGGAGGTAAGATGGGGGGATGGAGAGGGGGACGAGGGGGAGAGGAAGGAAGGGGCTCAGTCTGGGAAGGACTCCTGGAGGAGGTGAGCTCTCAGCAGGGCCTTGAAGGGAGGAAGAGAGCTAGCTTGGCGGATGGGCAGAGGGATTGGGGGCATTCCAGGCCCGGGGGATGACGTGGGCCGGGGGTCGTTGGCGGGACAGGCGAGAACGAGGTATGATGAGGAGATTAGCGGCGGAGGAGCAGAGGGTGCGGGCTGGGCTGGAGAAGGACAGAAGGGAGGTGAGGTAGGAGGGGGCCAGGGGATGGACAGCCTTGAAGCCCAGGGTGAGGAGTTTCTGCCTGATGCGCAGATTGATTGGTAGCCACTGGAGATTTTTGAGGAGGGGAGTAACATGCCCAGAGCGTTTCTGGACAAAGATAATCCGGGCAGCAGCATGAAGTATGGATTGAAGTGGGGAGAGACATGAGGATGGGAGATCAGAGAGAAGGCTGGTGCAGTAGTCCAGACGGGATAGGAGGAGAGCTTGAATGAGCAGGGTAGTGGTTTGGATGGAGAGGAAAGGGCGGATCTTGGCAATGTTGCGGAGCTGAGACCGGCAGGTTTTGGTGACGGCTTGGATGTGAGGGGTGAATGAGAGAGCGGAGTCGAGGATGACACCAAGGTTCACTTCACTTCTCTGGGCCTCAGTGACTTCATCTGTCAAATGGGGATTAGGGCTGTGAGCCCCCTTGGGACAACCTGATCACCTTGTAACCTCCCCAGCGCTTAGAACAGTGCTTTGCACATAGTAAGCGCTTAATAAATGCCATTATTATTATTGTTAGAGAAGCAGCATGGCTCAGTGCAAAGAGTATGGGCTTTGGAGTCAGAAGTCATGGGTTCAAATCCCGACTCCGCCATTTGTCGGCTGTGTGACTTTGGGCAAGTCACTTAACTTCTCTGTGCCTCAGTTCCCTCATCTGTAAAATGGGGATTAAGACTGTAAACCCCATGTGGGACAACCTGATCACCTTGTATCCCCCCAGCGCTTAGAACAGTGCTTTGCACATAATAAGTACTTAACAAACACCATTATTATTATTATTGTTATTATTATTGGAAAGAAAGCCGTCCTATAGAATAGCTGGTCCCATGAATGGAATGTAAATTTGGAGATTTTAAGGGTCTTTTCCTCAGGAGCGTTTAGCTGGGTCGTCATCGCCACCTCCTTTTGGGAAGCAGCGTGGCTCAGTGGAAAGTGCCCGGGCTTGGGAGCCAGAGGTCATGGGTTCGAATCCCAGCTCTGCCATATGTCTGCTGTGTGACCTTGGGCAAGTCACTTAACTTCTCTGAGCCTCAGTGACCTCATCTGTAAAATGGGGATTAAGACTGTGAGCCCCACATGGGACAACCTGATCACCTTGTATCCCCCAAGTGCTTAGAACAGTGCTTTGCACATAGGAAGCACTTAAAAATGCCATTATTATTATTATTATTATTATTTTGGGGAAGAGGCTGTTCATGCAGAGGGAGGTTAAGCGTCCGGCATTGGGCATATAGAGACAGTCCCTACCCAACAGTGGGCTCACAGTCTAAAAGGGGGAGACAGAGAACAAAACCAAACATACTAACAAAATAAAATAAATAGAATAGATATGTACAAGTAAAATAAATAAATAAATGCTCTCATTCTGTAGACTGCAAGCTCCTTGTGGGCAGAGACCGCATCATCTGACTGCTCTACTGTAATAATAATAATAATAATAATAATGGCATTTATTAAGCGCTTACTATGTGCAAAGCACTGTTCTAAGCACTGAGGAGGTTACAAGGTGATCAGGTTGTCCCACAGCAGGCTCACAGTCTTAATCCCCATTTTTCAGATGAGGTAACTGAGGCACAGAGAAGTGAAGTGACTTGCCCAAAGTCACCCTGCTGACAATTGGCGGAGCCGGGATTTGAACCCATGACCTCTGACTCCAAAGCCCGTGCTCTTTCCACTGAGCCATGCTGCTTCTCTGTACTTTCCCAAGTGCTGAGTTCGGGGCTCCACGCACAAGAAGTGTTCGATAAATATCGTCGACCGATTATCTCATCAAAAACGGAAGCCAAAACTCTAGATTTTCTCAAAATTGCGAAAACATTTTTGCTCCCGAAACGGCTGTCTCGTGTATGGCAGATTCACAGTTATTATTAATTATTATGATTAACTTTCAAATGAAGATTGACCTTGGGGAGCAATCTATGGTTTTCTCGGTCTTCTTCCACTTCCGTTCCCGTCTCATCTACGCCTTTCTTTAATCATTTTCATGATCAACTCAAATTTGGATTGTGTTAAGCCTCTGCCGTGAAACATTTTAACTGGGTTTGGTTGTGAACAAAATTTTGGAAGGGCTGAGTGAGCCCCTGGAGAGGGTGTTTACCACAACAACACAGAGACCTGGATATCTGAATCCCGGGACAGAAAACCGTTAGCCTTTCTTACAGGCCAGCTACTATAATGTTCTCTATCCAACACCACTTGGATCAATCAATTAATCGTATTTATTGAGCACTTACTGTGTGCAGAGCACTGTACTAAGTGCCTGGGAAGTACAAGTTGGCAACATATAGAGACAGTCCCTACCCAACAGTGGGCTCACAGTCTAAAATAATAAATGCCATCATTATTATTATTATTATTATCAAAGCCAGCTTTGGGGGAAATTAACTTTGCCCATGTTTGTTCTCATCAGCTGAGAAAGACTGGCTTTCAAGAAACCACAGACACCTCATTTTCTTCAAAACAAAGAGCTCCACGGACTATTCCTTCTTTTCAATTTAATGCAACCAGAAAATCTGAAGGTCAGGGTAAGATAACGTAATGTCTTCTGCGAGGTACCATAAAGTTCTCTAATACTGTCTGGCAGGAATTCACTAGTGAGTCTCTAAACGGACAAGAATTTATATTTTTTCGCATCATCTGCAATTTTTAAGATCCGCACACGTTACCACTTGTCCTAATTCAAATCGAGCGGACTTTAAATTCCTAACGCTGTTTAGACAATTTCCTTTTTGAAGTATCGAGATTTACACTCGAAAGCAATATGAAAACTTCCATAAGGTAAATCACATACGCCGTCTGTTACCACAGGAAAACAGATTTTCCCACCGCTTAATTATTTCCAGCTGTGGGTGATATATATATGTATATAAATACATATCAAAAGATGTGTTTGCCATCTGTTGCCGGTCACATCCGACATAATTCGCCAGATAACTGCCTGGTGTGTTTTGCAAGACAGTCCCAGAGTTTAACGTTCACAACTTCACATGTTCTTTTTCCAAACTGCCACCTGATCTGGCCACTCCGCAGCAAGCGGTGGTTATAAATAACAGACCAAAGTAACCGCCATTCCCTAAGCCATTTGTTAAAACAGCTCCAACTATAAATCTTGTGCCATCTTCTTGACTGTCTTGCCTTTAATGACATTTTGCTAATTGCTAATTCCAGGTGTTCCGGCTGATTGTTCTGCCATTTATGATGGAGAGGAACAGTTGAGTGGCGTATACGCCATAAGGCCCAATGAATCCGAGGCCTTTAATGTCTACTGCGAAGTAAAATCAGGTAAAACAAGCTAAAAGCCTCCTGTAGTCCACATTCCTCTTAGGTGCTTCCAACCCTCTGACTCCGGGCATATATTTTTGGTGGCATTATAACCTGCACACCCTTCGACATTGGGCAGCTTTTCTTTCCATGCAGGCTTGATTCAGATCTAACTATTTTTCATGTATCACCCTTAAACGGCTATTCTTGAGAAGAGAAAAGTTCACATTAAATTAGGATTTCTTTATACGTATTTATTTATTGAACAGCAAAGCATTTCCATACTACCAAGCAAAGCCACTAGCCTAGAAGATTTATCGGTCTCAATTCTCCTCCTTTTTCGAGCATGTTGTAAGTGTAATCCTGGGGATTTTTAATAGGCAAAGGTGTTGTCGAGACGCATAAATCACCGCCATGTTCTAATTTATGATATCGCTGCTCCATGAAAAACCCACGTATTAATTTACACACCCAACAAAATATGGGGGAATTAACCTTTTTGAGATCCACCGCTTTACATATATCAAAGGCAAAACAAATGGCTACAAAAAAAATTCCTAATGGTTTCCTTCTTTATCTCAGATAGTTCATGGACCGTAATTCAACGCAGATCGGATGGATCGCAAAATTTCAGTGAAACCTGGGAGAGCTATGAACGTGGGTTTGGCAGCCTTGATGGTAAGGTTGCTCTATTAACACTGTAGAAAACTAGCTATTAGTGCCTGGGAATCTCAGATCTATCTATATAAAGGCATCCATATCCCGGCACATTTGGACTCTGGGAATATCTTCCGGGTAACAGGAGTAGACATCTAAAAGGAAACGGAAACTCCAATACCTTATTGAAAGATTCATTTTCTACAGCATCTGGTAGGGAAAATACTAGCTTAACCCAATTTAAATGATTAGCTCTCGGCTTCAAACCTCTCCATCACCTCGCCCCCTCCTACCTCACCTCCCTTCTCTCCTTCTCCATCGCAGCCCGCACCCTCCGCTCCTCTGCCGCCGCTAACCTCCTCTCTGGGCCTCGTTCTTGCCCGTCCCGCCGTCGACCCCCGGCCCAAATCCTGCCTCTGTCCCGGAATGCCCTCCCTCCTCACATCCGCCAAGCTAGCTCTCTCCCTCCTTTCAAATCCCTACTGAGAGCTCACCTCCTCCAGGAGGCCTTCCCAGACTGAGCTCCCCTTTTCCTCTCCTCCTCCTCCACTCCCCATCGTCCCCCCTGCCCTACCCCCTTCCCCTCTCCACAGCACTTGTGTATATCTGTACATATTTATTACTCTATTTTATTAATGATGTGTCTAGAGCTATAATTCTATTTATTCTGACGGTTTTGACACCTGTCTCCTAGTTTTGTTTTGTTTCTGTCTCCCCCTTCTAGACTGTAAGCCTGTTGTCGGGTAGGGACCGTCTCTACACGCTGCAGATTTGTACTTCCCAAGCGCTTAGAACAGTGCTCTGCACACAGTAAGCACTCAATAAATGCGACTGAATGAATAACAAGCATCTTCTGGAGGGAGAAACGAAGGAGTCAAAATGCTAAACCCTGACCCTTTTCACTCCTGTGGCTGTGGCCAGGCATATTCAGCTGAGAAGGACATTTCCAACATCAAATCTCTAAAGGGTCAAAACAGCCCACGTCACATCCCGTCCCTATTTTTTCTTTCTTTCTTTTTTTTTTCCCCTTAAAACTCATGCTCTGTCTGCCCAGGTACCATCAGCCAATTATCTGTCTTGGTACCAACAGGCTCAGAAAACACCCACTTTTATATCGGTTAATCATCAATTTTCTCATCCGTCATCACTTGCTCCAAGTTGAGCAGGGAATCCAGGCCAAATCCGGGACACGTGTATTTGTAATACCACCGAACCTCTCGGTGTTTCTGTGCCCTCTTGCGTGACTGAGTGCAGTGAGGAGGATCAAATACCTCCAATCCACTCTAAGGAAACACGCAAGCGAGGAAAGGAGAGCAGGTAACTCCTCCCTGGCCTCACTATGGGGCTTCAAATTAGTACTGAAACAAGAATTTATTTGACCTCTAGGAGAAGGAGGATATTCTCAGTCCTTGCCTCTGGTAGTGGCCTGTAAATGCCAATCTTTCCTTGCACTTAATAACCAATAATGCTGGCCAAGAATATACCCAGAAAGCATTATTTTTCCAAAAAAAAGCCCCCTCATTTTTTAATATTTGAAGACTACAAGTAAAACCCGCATGGGCTGGGTGTCTCAAGAGAAAATTATGATTGCTCTCTGAAAAGCAGGTTTCTTTTTGCATTTGATGTATAAATTTTGGGGGAGACATTTCTCCTTGGCCCTCAAAACTGATGTTAATCTAAGTCACGTGGAAAATCGATTCATACAGTTAGTTTGGTGCCCTGGTAGTGATAGGTCCTTTATAAATTCATTCACAACAAATAAGTGCTTAATAAATTACTGCTGCTACCAAAACCGTCTATCTGCCAGGAGTATTTGGGCATTTCACTCTTGTTCTCAAATAACTCCATTTTCTGCCTCGTTACTGCATCGAATGGGTGTTTTTAAGTGCCCAGAGTGATCTGTTAGCTTAGTTGCCCTGACCTAAAGAGTCTGCAGGTATAACAGAATTGCTTAGCGGTCATGTGGTCTTTGTGGAAGCCCTCCAACTATATTAGTGTCTGTCTTCCCCTCTAGACTGTAAGCTCTTTGTGGGCAGGGAATGCAACTGTTTGTTGTTATAGTGCACTTTCCTAAGCGCTTAGTACAGTGCTCTGCACACAGTAAGTGTGCAATAAATACAACTGAATGAATGACTACTGCAGATTTCCAAGAGCAAAATGGCAATTTTAAAAGTGCTTCTCTGTGGACGGCCCTCGATTTTATAGATCAGGTGTGTATCATCAAAAATGTAAACAATAAAGGGACATACTTCAGGAGACGCCCCACCACAATTAAGGATGACCCTCCCCGCCAGATCCACGCGGCTGACTTGGTCGAAGGGACAGGTCGAACTCTCAAAATTTCTACCTGCTCCTCACGTAAGTAGATTCCCTTATCCTTCCCCTTTTCTCCACAGGGGAATTCTGGCTGGGCCTAGAGAAGATCTATTCCATAGTCAAGCAAGGGGATTACATCTTACGGATTGAGCTGGAAGACTGGAAAGACAACGAGCGCTACGTTGAATATTCGTTTACCTTGGGAAGTAAAGAAACAGACTACATCCTGCACCTCTCTGAGATTACAGGCAATATTCCCAACGCGCTCCCCGAACACAGAGATCTGCCGTTTTCTACGTGGGACCACAGCACAAGGACAGATTTCAACTGTCAAGACAGCTCTTCAGGTATCTTGGCTCATCCTTCAATTAATTTAGAAATAATCTTCTGGAGAGCTTTAAACTTAACCCAATCAAGCGCCGAGGCATTTCAAATTACCCTTCACCCTAAGCACTTTAGCCATTAACTGGGATATCAACTGGAAGTTGTCTTTATGGCAGGGGGTAGTGGACTCACATTTGAAGTAATGAGGCATTTGACAAAGGAACTCAAATCTGCACAAACACAGAGAAGCAGAATGGCTCAGGGGAAAGTGCAAGGGAGTCAGAAGACCTGGGTTCTAATCCTGGCTCTGCCAGTGGTCTGCTGCATGGCTTTAGGCAAGCCTGTGTTTCAGTGACCTGGTCTGTAAAATGGGGATGAAGACCGTGAGCTCCGTGTCGGACAAAGACTGTATCCAACCTTATTAGCCTGCATATACCCAGAGCTTAGTACACTGCCTGGCATATAGTAATTGCTTAACAAATACCATTAAAAATATTACATTAGTAAAGATACCCTGCTGGGGAACACAATTATCCTAACTAAAATATTCCTCAGCTGGATATCGGTACTGTGTAAGCAGATTTATGGCCAACTGTCAGAGCCAGAGACATTATGATTTCATTTTGATCTGGAGTTTAAGTTTGGGCAAGAAGCCTTATTTTTCTGGCTGGATGTCCGGGTGTCCAGAATCAAGTCTAGAAATGTCAGAAGGTTCAAATCACTCAGGGTATGTAGAAGACTACCAAAATTCAATAACGACAAAAAAGCTTCTGGGAGAGATGAAGACAAAGGCTCTATATTGTCTTATGCCATCGATTCGTCTTCACCCCATAGCGATGCCACGGACGCATCTCTTCCAGAACGCCCCACCTCCATCTGCAATCGTTCTGGTAATGGATGCACACAGTTTTCTTGGCAACTTGAGTCTCCGCCCTCGACTCTCTCCCATGTCGCTTGCTGCCCAGCACAGGGAAGTTTTGACTTGTAGCAGATTTCCTTCATATCGCTAGCCACCGCCCAAGCTAGCAATGGGATGGGTATATTTCTGCTTTCCTTTCCCTCCCGTAGTCAAGGTGGCTAGAGTACTGGAAACACTCCAGGTGTGACGGCTCAATATGGACCCCAAGAACCAGAACTGAACCCCAACAACAGGGTTTCATCCACCAACTCAAGGCCTAGCCCAACTCCGGGGCTAAAAATAACAGCTGTGGCCAGCTGCCAGACTGACGGGAACTAATAAAACACCAGTTTATGGGTGAATCACTGGACAAAGGACTAGCAGAAGCACTGGAAAGAGTCACAAGGCTCTGTCAGTCCATCAGTGACATTTTCTGAGCGCCAACAGGGCAGGAGAATTCTGGGCTCAGAGGTGAAAATCAAGGGGGAAGTGAGAAGCGTAGGAAACATAGTGCAGTGCCAAAAGTGTAAAATTAGGCTCCTATTAAGAGAAAACGTTTTTGCAGAGCAATTGAGGCTGAATTTGGAGGGCAGGTTTTAACCCTCCTCATTTATTCTACCTTCCCTTCCAGACTGTGAGCCCGTTGATGGGTAGGGACCGTCTCCATATGTTGCCAACTTGTACTTCCCAAGCGCTTAGTACTGTGCTCTGCACACATTAAGCGCTCAATAAATACAATTGAATGAATGAATGAATGAATTCTACCGAAAGTGTCTTTTTAAGATGCCGAAAACACTTTTAACGGTTTGCATTTTATGAAAGAAGCCTACATTTTCTAGACTGACGTTTTGTTTCCACTAAGGTCCCAAAAGCCTTTCTAAGCCCCAAATTCAAGCTCCGTTGGTCAAAAATTCAAGCCGGGCCACACAAATGCCTTTGCAATTGTTTTGGAGGAGAAAAATTCCAACCGTTCCCCGATTTTCATAGCCTTTGCACTATCTTCTGCAGGTGGCTGGTGGTGGGAAAATGCATGCGGAGAAACCAACTTAAATGGGAAATACGCCAAGCCGAGATCAAAGAGTAAACCGGAGAGGAGACGAGGACTGTCCTGGAAGCCTCCGAGGGGAAGATCCTACTCCCTCAAGGCCACCAAAATGTTGATTCACCCAACAGACTTAGGAAGTTTTGAATGATATGCGCTCAGGCAAGTGAAGCGAAAAAAAAGCAAATAAATGGAACAAAAACTCCTCAGCAGTTACTGTGGTTTAATGATCAGAAACGCAACCCCGGTAGGGAGGAATAAAGGAAGAGTTGAATTTAACTAGCTTAAGGGGCTTGTGGTAGGCTAATTTGAGCCTACTTCGGTAGGAGTTAAACACACCAGGGTTTTTTTCTCCAAGATCAAAATTGCTGTGATCACCATCACCGACGAGCTTTTATTTTTTCCAGTTGGATGCCGCCTGACAGTCTAGATTACATCCACGGTGTACTGATATTTTCTAAACAGTGTATCAATTTTATATGGTCTTTTTATACCATCTAAGCTTATTTTCAGTCAAAATGTACAATGAAAAAGCCACCTTTTCATCGAACGCGTCCCAAAGTTGCTCGGCTTTTTCACTCATTAAAGCGGTTTGGTTTCAAGACAGCTCCAACTACTAAAACGTAGCTTGGGATATTTCTAGACCTGAATGAATGTAAAGGTCAAATGCTTCTACATTGATGAAATACTGTGGTGTTACCATTCATTTAAACGCTGGAATTCATCAGAATAAAAGCACTTCTGACAATCCAAAATGTAACGCTCACAATTTATATTAGACTTTTCCTGCAGAATAATTTGTATCAAATGTTTGGTATACTTTATTTATGAAATCAAATGAAGCAGGATGAAATACTGTGTTTAAATAGGGTAGGCGCCTTTGAAACGGATGGAGTACATCATATTATTATTAAGTCATATTGACTTCACCCTGGATCACTGTATTCTTCCTCACCTTCTGTATCTTAACTGTACTGTATGAATTTTTTAGCACCTACAACTGTGAAACTACTTCTGAAGCTATACCTTGTCAAAATAAAACAAATACAAATGTTAATTGTTGGATCAAAGTGCAATGTTATACTAAACTGGCTTCCTTAGCTGTATTTATTAAGTACTTACTGTGGGCACAGCACTGTCTCTATATGTTGCCGACTTGTACTTCCCAAGCGCTTAGTACAGTGCTCTGCACACAGTAAGTGTTCAATAAATACGATTGATTGATTGATTGCTGGGAATCTTTTAGACTGTGAGCCCACTCTTTTAGACTGTGAGCCCACTGTTGGGTAGGGACTGTCTCTATATGTTGCCAATTTGTACTTCCCAAGCGCTTAGTACAGTGCTCTGCACACAGTAAGCGCTCAATAAATATGATTGATTGATTGATTGGGAAAGGATACCCACGTGAGAATTAAACCTGGTTCCTGTCTCTTGGTAGACTCTCGATCCAAAAGAAATGGCGGGTGTAATCATTCATTCACTCGGTCGTATTACCTTAGCACTTACTGTGTGTATAGCGCTGTACTAAGCGCTTGGGAGACTACAATATAACAATAAACAGACACATTCCCTGCCCACGACGAGTTTACAGTCTAGAGGGGGTCATAACCTGCCTAGGAAGGGATATGAAACCAATTAAAATCAGAATGGCAAAGATTGACTTGCCGCATATCTGGAATTGAAGCATTGATATTTACAGACTGTGTGAGGGGCGTTTTAAAATTCAATTGAAATAGAGGATTGTGTAGCATGACTAATGGGTCGTATATTTGGGCATCTGTGTTGTCCTAATATACCTTCCCTCTTCTCAAGGGGCCTCAGTTGGAAGACCAGGTATTAATGTCTTAAGTATTAATGTCTTAATGTCTTAATGTCTTTCTAGACTGTAAATCCACTGTTGGGTAGGGACCGTCTCTATATGTTGCCAACTTGGACTTCTCAAGCACTTAGTACAGTGCTTTGCACACAGTAAGCGCTCAATAAATATGACTGAATGAATGAAGAAGCAGCATGGCTCAGTGGAAAGAGCACAGGCTTGGGAGTCCGAGGTCGTGGGTTCTAATCCCGGCTCTGCCACTTGTCAACGGTGTGACTTCAGGCAAGTCACTTAACTTCTCTGTGCCTCTGTTACCTCACCTGGAAAATGGGGATTAAGACTGTGAACCCCTGTGGGACAACCTTGATTACCTTGTATCCCCCCCAGCGCTTAGAACAGTGCTTGGCACGTAGTAAGCGCTTAACAAATACCAACATTATTATTATTAAGGCACTCCTTAATGGTTCCAGCCCAGGGTTCCTAAAGAAGACGGCAGAGTATAAAGTGAGGTATGAATTTGAACCCCTGCCTGTTGGTATTCTTGACTTCCCCTATGCTCTATCAAGTTTTCCAACAGCAAGTCAGGGAAGGAAAACCTTCCAGTAATTCCAGGTGCCAGAGAAAATGGTGTTGGGGTTTCAGCACAACTCTTTTCAACTCATTAACCAACATCCCACTGTGGGTTAAGAAGAAACTTGATGCTGGAAAACACTGCCTTATATATATAAAAAAAAAAAACAACTTGTGCTCCTGTTTCCTTCTTAAATAATCCAAAACCCATTTCCAACTTTCAGTTTTTAGAGCTTCACCTACTTGGGACAATTGGCACAAACTGAGGTCTGAGCAACAGAGTTCAGCAGCACGGGGAGAGAAAGGAAAGGACAGCCATACCTTAGAAGTTCTAAAGAGCTAGAAACAATCAATCAATCAATCAATCGTATTTATTGAGCGCTTACTGTGTGCAGAGCACTGTACTAAGCGCTTGGGAAGTACAAGTTGGCAACATATAGAGACAGTCCCTACTCAACAGTGGGCTCACAGTCTAAAAGGGGGAGACAGAGAACAAAACCAAACATACTAACACAATAAAATAAATAGAATAGATATGTACAAGTAAAATAAATAGAGTAATAAATATGTACAAACATATATACATATATACAGGTGCTGTGGGGAAGGGAAGGAGGTAAGATGGGGGAAATGGAGAGGGGGACGAGGGACGAGGAAGGAGGGGGGTCAGTCTGGAAACAAGATGGTTGAAAGGGAACACGTCAGTTGTACGCTCTATGAAGAGCCTGGAAAACGTCAGGAAATGTGCTGATGTGAAGACTGCCACAAAAATACAAATTGTCAATTCTATGGTGTTTCCAGCGACACTGTATGGATCCAAAAGCTGGACGGTGAAAAAACAGGATAGAAAGGGCATCGATTTTTTTTGAAATGTGGTGTTGGAGAAGGCTTTTGTGAATACCGTGGACTGCTCGAAAAACACACCAATGGATTTTGGAGCAAATTAAGCCAAAGTGGTCTTTGGACGGCCAAATGACTTGACTTAGATTAGCATATTTTGGACACATAATCAGGAAGACTAATTCTCTGGAGAAGACACTAATGCTAGGAAGAGTCCAGGGAAAACGTGGAAGAGGAAGACGGGCAGTTGGATGGATAGAGACCGTATCAATGACATCATCATCATCATCAATCGTATTTATTGAGCGCTTACTATGTGCAGAGCACTGTACTAAGCGCTTGGGAAGTACAAATTGGCAACATATAGAGACAGTCCCTACCCAACATTGGGCTCACAGTCTGGTGGAACTGTTAGAAAGGTTACGGATTATGGCAGAAGACAGGACTTTCTGGAGAAAATATATCCATGGAGTAACTATGAATCGGAAACGACTCAACGGCACTTGATAATTGGGTCAACACCAACTGTATACCGACGCATACGATGCTTTTTTATTTTTCCTGATAGTCAAATGACGAGGAATTGGCCACCGCTTCAGATTTCCAATAAACATTCTTTTGCACCAAAATGTAGCGTCAGGCTTTGTAGGAAGTCTACCTATGTATGAAATATTTCACAAGAGTGTCGACTACTAGAGCCAAGAAAGCAAAGGCTCAAGCATTTGATAATGGATCGGACCACTGTTGTGAAAGAGCCCAAATCCTGATAACCGATTTCCTGCCAAGAATAGCACGTGCTTATTGACATAGCTCTTAAATCCTTAAAGTGCCACCCGTCAGCAATCTAGTTACACGATCAAGGAGCAACCAATTCAAATAGGCATAATTTTGCACCCGTTTTATGAATATTTAATTTTCAAAGAATTAGTTCTCATCTCCTATTTAGCCAAAAAAGCCACTCCATGACAACTAGAGCCAAAGAGAGAAAACAGAGAGCAGAGGGCTTTGAAATGGGCTTTTAATGTCTCTAGGCCAAGTTAGAGTATTTCAAAGGTTGAGGAAGATAATAGTAATAATTGTGGCATTTGTTAAACGCTCACTTTGTGCCAGGCCCTGTGCTAAGCACTGTGGTAGACACAAAGTAATTGGGTTGGACACAGTCCCTGTCCCACATAAGGCTCACACTCTTAATCCCCATTTTCCAGATGAGGGAACTGAGGTCCAGAAGTGAAGTGACTTGTCACACAGCCGACAAGAGGCAGAACCAGAATTAGAACCCAAGTCCTTCTGGCTCCCATGCTGCTTCTGAGGGAAAAGGGAAAGGGACAGTGTATGAAATCTAAGTATGCATTCGAATCCCGGCCCTGCCACTTGTCTGCTGTGTGGCCTTGTATAAGTCACTTCACTTCTCTGTGCCTCAGTTCCCTCATCTCTAAAACGGGGGTTAAGACTGTGAGCCCCATGTAGGACACAGACTGTGTCCAACTCGATTTGCTTGCCCCCAGCGCTTTGAAAAGTTCCTGGCATATAATAAGTGCTTAACAAACTACCAGCAATTTTGGAAAGAGCCCGGGCTTTGGAGTCAGAGGTCATGGGTTCAAATCCCGGCTCTGCCAATTATCCGCTGTGTGACTTTGGGCAAGTCATTTAACTGCTTTGTGCCTCAGTTCCCTCATCTGTAAAATGGGGATTAAGAATGTGAGCCCCACGTGGGACAACTTGGATCACCTTGTATCCCCCCAGCGCTTAGAACAGTGCTTTGGGCATAGTAAGCGCTTAACAAATACCATCATTATTATTATTATTATTATTATCCCACTAAAAGTACCATGGCTTCTTTGCTTTGGGGATCTGAGATGGGGGACCAGATATGCCTCTGGAAGAAGTGATCTTTTAAACGATAAACAGGTCACCTTATATCGCTGCAAGAGATGAAAGGGAACTGATTCATTTTTTAAAATTAAAACTGCAACTCTTCAAAGCAAGTCCACTACGATAGTAAGCCCAATCCAACTTTTTCAATCCCATTTCCCTATTTTCTTCCATCTCCAAGGACACCTTTCATCTAGAACCTAATTAATCTCTTTCTCCAACAAAATAGTCTATCCTTCTTGCCTCAATAGCTCTTTCTGGTAACATATTACTCACTCTGCAAGTCTGATCATCTCCATAAAATATGAAACTAACAACCTTCATATCCCATACTGCGATTTATCAACGGTAGGGTTTGCTAACAAGTTTCCAGCATTATACAGAAAGTTTCATATAGACTGTACATAATAAAGAAGGATGAAAATTATGCACAATTTTTCCCCGCAATCACTTTAATCTCAAGAAAAAAAACTACTAGAACATATACTCGATAAATGCTCACCAGGAACAAAACCCACATCCCTTGCTGAACAGGGTATAGTTGGCACTCCAAATAAATAATAATTTTGGTATTTGTTAAGCACTTACTATGTGCAAAGCACTGTTCTAAGCGCTGGGGAGGATACAAGGTTGTCCCACACTCTATAGAGAAGCAGCGTGGCTCAGTGGAAAGAGCCCGGGCTTTGGAGTCAGAGGTCATGGGTTCAAATCTCAGCTCCGCCAATTGTCAGCTGCGTGACTTGGGGCAAGTCACTTCACTTCTCTGGGCCTCAGTTACCCCATCTGTAAAATGGGGATTAAGACCGTGAGCCCCCCGTGGGACAACCGGATCACCTTGTAACCACTCCAGCGCTTAGAACAGTGCTTTGCACATAGTAAGCGCTTAATAAATGCCATCATGATTATTATTATTAATGCTATGAGGTAAATAATGATGTAAATGATATTTTACTCCATTATGCCAAGTTATCATCAACAGAGCAACCCAATGTGGTTTTATTCCTTCCAAACGGGTTGGATTCTTGTCTTCCACAAATTGGTATAATTCCGCATCTGGCACATTACAGTCCCAAAGAATGTCGCTGTAACTTTTAACACAACATGATTCCCTAAAACAGAGTTGAGTACAGTACACTAAATAACCCGCATGCATACCCAGAAAAAATGAAAATGGAATATTAAGCCAAGCAACTTTAATGGCCAACTTATTTCACTCCGGACTCCGCCTTCAACTAAAATTACAGCTTGGCCACTGTTCATTTGAAAATTACAGTAATAAAGCAATAATTTCTGGTTCCTTTGGTGGCACTAATTGTTGAAACCATTCTTACTACTTAAAGAAAATGTCATCGCTTCCCAGGAGGTTTTCATGCGTCAGCTTTCCTAATGATAAAATAACTGAAATGGACTCGTATTGTGAGCAGGAAAAAAATAAAAGGGCTTCAGTTATCGCCAGCTTTCCTAATGATAAAATAACTGAAATGGACTTGTATTGTGAGCAGGAAACAAATAAAAGGGTTTCGGAACAGCAGGAATTTAAGATTCCATGAAATAAACCAGGGAGTGTTTAGGAACAAAGGGGAGTGTATCCCTCAATCGTCACTGAGGGATATTTATGGATGCAGTGGAGAAGGTTCAATCAATCAATTGTATTTATTAAGCGCTCACTGGGTGCAGTAATATTTTATTTATTTGTACATATTTATTCTATTTATTTTGTTAATATGTTTTGTTTTGTTCTCTGTTTCCCCCTTCTAGACTGTGAGCCCACTGTTGGGTAGGGACCATCTCTATATGTTGCCAACTTGGACTTCCCAAGCGCTTAGTACAGTGCTCTGCACACAGTAAGTGCTCAATAAATACAATTGAATGAATGAATGAATGCTTTGCACATAATAAGCGCTTAATAATCAATCAATCAATCGTATTTATTGAGCGCTTACTGCGTGCAGAGCACTGTACTAAGCGCTTGGGAAGTACAAGTTGGCAACATATAGAGACAGTCCCTACCCAACAGTGGGCTCACAGTCTAAAATAAATGCCAGACTTATCATTATTATTATTATTATTATTTATATTAATACCCATCTCCCCCTCTAGACTGTGAGCTTGTTGTGGGCAGGAATGTGCCTGCTACTATAGTATACTCTCCCAAGCGCTTAGTACAATCAATCAATCAAATTTATTGAGCGCTTACTATGTGCACAGCACTGTACTAAGCGCTTGGGAAGTACAAGTTGGCAACATATAGAAACAGTCCCTACCCAACAGTGGGCTCACAGTCTGAAATAAATGCCAGACTTATTATTATTATTATTATTATTATTATTATTTATATTAATACCCATCTCCCCCTCTAGACTGTGAGCTTGTTGTGGGCAGGAATGTGCCTGCTACTATAGTATACTCTCCCAAGCGCTTAGTACAATCAATCAATCAAATTTATTGAGCGCTTACTATGTGCACAGCACTGTACTAAGCGCTTGGGAAGTACAAGTTGGCAACATATAGAGACAGTCCCTACCCACAGGCTAGTACAGTGCTTTGCACACAGTAAGCGCTCAATAAATATGACTGAATGAATGAATGAATGCAGAGCACTGTACTAAGTGTTTGGGAGAGCATATTTATTACTCTATTTATTTATTTATTTATTTATTTTACTTGTACATTTCTATCCTATTTATTTTATTTTGTTGGTATGTTTGGTTCTGTTCTCTGTCTCCCCCTTTTAGACTGTGAGCCCACTGTTGGGTAGGGACTGTCTCTATGTGTTGCCAATTTGTACTTCCCAAGCGCTTAGTACAGTGCTCTGCACATAGTAAGCGCTCAATAAATACGATTGATTGATTGATTGAGAGTACAATATAACCTTTTAACAGACACACTCCCTGCCCACAATGAGTTTACAATCTAGAGGAGGGGAGAGACATTTATAAAAATAAATACATTACGGCTGAGGGAGCGGCGAATGAAGTGTGCGAATCAGGGCAACGTAGAAGGGAGTGAGCAAAGAGGAAATGAGGGCTCAGTCAGGGAAGGCCTCCTGGAGGAGACGGGCCTTTGGTAAGGCTTTGAATGTGGGGAGAGTAAATGTTTTTCGGATAAGGATGATGGAAGGCATTCCCGGCCAGAGGCCGGACGTGGGCGAGAGTTCGGCAGCGGCCTAGACGAGATCAAAGTACAGTGAGTAGGTTGGGAACAGAGGAGCAGAGTGCGAGGGCTGCGTTGCAATAGGAGAGCAGCGAGGCGAGATAGGAGGGGCAAGGTAATCAATCAATCAATCGTATTTATTGAGCGCTTACTGTGTGCAGAGCACTGTACTAAGTGCTTGGGAAGTCCAAGTTGGCAACATATAGAGGCAGTCCCTACCCAACAGTGGGCTCACAGTCTAGACGGGGGAGACAGAGAACAAAACCAAACGTACTATCAAAATAAAATAGAATAGATATGTACAAGTAAAATAAATAAATAGAGCAATAAATATGTACAAACATATATACAGGTGATTTGTTGCTTCTGGTGTTTCTCCTGGTCTAATAATAATAATAATTGGCATTTATTAAGCGCTTACTATGTGCAAAGCACTGTTCTAAGCGCTGGGGAGGATACAGGGTGATCAGGTTGTCCCACGGGGGGCTCACAGTCTTAATCCCCATTTTACAGATGAGGGAACTGAGGCCCAGAGAAGTGAAGTGACTTGCCCAAGATCACACAGCAGACATGTGGCGGAGTCGGGATTCGAACCCATGACCTCTCACTCCAAAGCCCGTGCTCTTTCCACTGAGCCACGCTGCTTCTCTGGTCTAGAGACCTTCCCTAATTAAGCCCTCTTTTCCCTGGCTTCCTCTCCCTTCTGCAGCCTCTATGTATTTGGATCTTTGACCTGTGGGCACTTGATATTCGCTCCACAGCTTTTATTAATAATAATAATAATGGCATGTATTAAGCGCTTACTATGTGCAAAGCACTGTTCTAAGCGCTGGGGAGGTTACAAGGTGATCCAGTTGTCCCACGGGGGGCTCACAGTCTTCATCCTGAGAAGCAGCATGGCTCAGTGGAAAGAGCCCGGGCTTTGGAATCAGAGGTCATGGGTTCAAATCCCGGATCCACCAATTGCCAGCTGTGTGACTTTGGGCAAGTCACTTCACTTCTCTGTGCCTCAATTACCTCAGCTGTAAAATAGGGATGAAGGCTGTGAGCCCCCCGTGGGACAACCTGATCACTTGTAACCTCCACAGTGCTTAGAACAGTGCTTTGCACATAGTAAGCGCTTAATAAATGCTATTATTATTATTATTATTATCCCCATTTTACAGATGAGGTCACTGAGGCCCAGGGAAGTTAAGTGATTTGCCCAAAGCTACACAGCTGGCAATTGGCAGTGCCGGGATTTGAACCCATGAACTCCAAAGCCCGTATATGTTCTTTTATGTACATAGCTATACATTACACTATAAATTATTTACATGGATAGTTAATAATTATGGCATTTGTTATACGCTATGTGCCAAGCACTGCTCTAAGCACTGGGCTGGACGCAAGATTTTCCATTTGGACACAGACTCTGTCCCGCATAGGACTCACAGTCTAGTTGGAGGGAATGGGATTTAGTCCTCGTTTTACGGATGAGGAAACTGAGGTACAGAGACGAACAAGTTCACCCAGCAGACGAGTAGCGGGGCCGGGATTAGAACCCACTTCCTTCTGATTCCAAGGCCCACGCTCTTTTCCATTAGGCCACGTTGTTTCTCTAATGTCTGTCTCCCCTTCTAGACCGTAAGCGCACTGTGGGCAGGAAGCGTGTCGATCAACTCTGTTATACTACACTCTCCCCGGCGCTTAGTACAGCGCTCTGTACACAGTAAGCACCCAACAAATACCACTGGTAATGATGATGATGAGGATGGATTGCCCTTTAAAATCTGTATGCGGGGCAGTTGGACTGACAAAAATATTTTGCGTCACTCAATCGTATCAATCGTATTTATTGAGCGCTTACTGTGTGCAGAGCACTGGACTAAGCGCTTGGGAAGTCCAAGTTGGCAACATATAGAGACGGTCCCTACCCAACAGTGGGCTCATGGTCTAAAAGGGGGAGATAGAGAACAAAACCAAACATACAAACAAAATAAAATAAATAGAATAGATATGTACAAGTAAAATAAAATAAATAATAGAGTAATAAATAAATAGAGTAATAAATAAATAAATAGAGTAATAAATAGAGTAATAAGTAAATAAAGTAATAAATAGAGTAATAAATAGAGTAATAAATAAATAAATAGAGTAATAAGTAGAGTAATAAATAGAGTAATAAGTAAATACAGTAATAAATAAATAGAGTAATAAATAGAGTAATAAAGAGTAGAGTAGAGTAGAGTAGAATAGAGTCACTCCCCTCCCAAATGCACCGCTATAGCTTTGCTATCCACAACTCGATACCGATACTTGCCTTCCTCTTGAGAGGAGAGGGAAAACAGCAGAAATTTTAAATTGGTGATGGCCAAATCAATCAATCGTATTTATTGAGCGCTTACTGTGTGCAGAGCACTGTACTAAGCGCTTGGGAAGTACAAATTGGCAACATATAGAGACAGTCCCTACCCACCAGTGGGCTCACAGTCTAAAAGACCGTGCCAAATCATCATCATCAATCGTATTTATTGAGCGCTTACTATGTGCAGAGCACTGTACTAAGCGCTTGGGAAGTACAAATTGGCAACATATAGAGACAGTCCCTACCCAACAGTGGGCTCACAGTCTAAAAATCAATATTGCCATTGGCAATACGTTGCCAAATCAATACGATTAAGAGCTCAAGCCTCTCCATCCATTATTCACCTTAGTAAACCTGTCACATTTTCTATTTTAGCCCCTTCCCTCTCACGACTCCGCTGTTTAGGACGTCTTACCTGTAAGTGGTGTTTGGAACGTAGATATCCCGAGCAGGAAATTCCAAGATTTCCCTGGTAGGTCGAACTCTACTGTCGGGGTAGAGTTTGACCTGCAGCAAATCCGGAGTTAGGCAATACTGGGGGTTCTCTGGAGCGGGAGAAATGTCGATCTTCAGTTGAGCTGCAATCACACAAAGATGTGATTACTAAAGGAACCGAGCGATACCGTAAATCATCATCATCATCAATCGTATTTATTGAGCGCTTACCGTGTGCAGAGCACTGCACTAAGCGCTTGGGAAGTCCAAGTTGGCAACATATAGAGACAGTCCCTACCCAACAGTGGGCTCACAGTCTAAAAAAATCAAGGATCTAGATTACTTTAATAATAATAATAATAATAATAATGATGGCATTTATTAAGCACTTACTATGTGCAAAGCACTGTTTTAAGCATTGGGGAGGTTACAAGGTGATCAGGTTGTCCCCTGGGAGGCTCACCGTCTTAATCCCCATTTTACAGATGAGGGAACTGAGGCCCAGAGTGGTTCAGTGACTTGCCCAAAGTCACACAGCTGACAATTGGCGGAGTCGGGATTTGAACCCATGACCTCTGACTCCAAAGCCCGGGCTCTTTCCACTGAGCCACGCTGCTTCTCTCTATTTTTTTTTTCCGGAAGGGCTGCAGGTCAGGTTTTCTCCTTCTCTTTCCACACACAAACATCGGGAAAAATCCTGTTCCCTTTAAACCCCATCCAGGACCCAAAAGCACAGCAGAAGTCCACCTAACGCTCAAATAATTATCCGCTCGGAAAGGGAGTGGGACAAGGTTTTCAAGCAGCTCTATTCATTCATTCATTCATTCAATCGTATTTATTGAGCGCTTACTGTGTGCAGAGCACTGGACTAAGCGCTTGGGAAGTACAAGTTGGCAACATATAGAGACGGTCCCTACCCAACGGTGGGCTCACAGTCTAGAAGGGGGAGACAGAGAACAAAACCAAACCTATTAACAAAATGAAATAAATAGAATAGATATGTACAAGTAAAATAAATAAATAGAGTAATAAATATGTACAAATATATATACATATATATAGGTGCTGTGGGGAAGGGAAGGAGGTAAGATGGGGATATATACATACAAAAGCCTCAGTCTCATGATTGAAACATTTCCTTAATATATATTAATATCTACATACACACATATGCATATATGTATATATACACATTATATACATATAATATCCACATATTATTATATTATTATAATATTGTGCATTATTATTCACACTTAGAACAGTGCTTTGCACATAGTAAGTGCTTAATCAATGCCATCATCATGATATAAGATCAGGCTCTACCACACCTGAGCAGTGAGAGGTTTCCTTTAAAGCCTGGACAGAGCTCATTTTCTTAATAATAATAATAATAATAATGGCATTTGTTAAGCGTTTACTATGTGCAGAGCACTGTTCTAAGCGCTGGAGAGGATACAAGGTGCTCAGGTTGTCCCACGTGGGGCTCACAGTCTTCATCCCCATTTTACAGGTGAGGGAACTGAGGCGCAGAGAAGTGAAGTGACTTGCCCTAAGTCACACAGCTGACAATTGGCGGAGCTGGGATGGGAACCCATGACCTCCTCCCCCTCCCCACAGCACCTGTATAAATGTATATATGTTTGTACATATTTATTACTCTATTTATTGATTTATTTTATTTGTACATATTTATTCTATTTATTTTATTTGGTTAATATGTTTTGCTTTGTTCTCTGTCTCCCCCTTCTAGACTGTGAGCCCACTGTTGGGGAGGGACCGTCTCTATATGTTGCCAACTTGGACTTCCCAAGTGCCTAGTACGGTGCTCTGCACACAGTAAGCGCTCAACAAATACAATTGACGCTGATGTTTCCAACTTGGACTTCCCAAGCGCTTAGTCCAGTGCTCTGCACACAGTAAGCGCTCAATAAATACGATTGAATGAATGAATGAATGACCTCTGACTCACAAGCCCGGGCTCTTTCCACTGAGCCACGCTGCTTCTCCATCCCCACTTCCCGTCCTGGGGTGCAGATATTAGTGGAGGTTTCAGCTCTTGCTCTAAGTGTTGATTTTTCCTTTTGTCCTTTCCTTGTCCTTCCACTTTTTTGTAAATATTTTCTAGGCCTCCTGCGGTCAGGGAACGCGTCTGCTTCTTTCATACCCTCCTAAGTGCTTAGTGCAGTGCGCTGCGGTTAGTATGTGCGCGATAAATACCATTACCATTCTGCCTCGGCCATGTGTCTGTGGTATGACCTAGGGCAAGTCACTTCACTATGCTTCAGATGTCTCATCTGTAAAATGGAAATAAAATACCTGTTTTTCCTCCTATTTAGATTTTGAGTCCCATGTGGGACAGTAACATTGTCCAACCTGATTAACTGATCAACTTGCATCCACTTAGAGCAGTGCTTGACACATAATAGGGGCTTACCAAGTACTATAACAAATTACACAGGTGTATATATACACCTGTATATGTGTATATACGTTGGTACACATTTATTACTCTATTTTATTTGTACATATTTATTCTATTTAATTTTGTTAATGTTTTGTTTTGTTGTCTGTCTCCCCCCTTCTAGACTGTGAGCCCGCTGTTGGATAGGGACCGTCTCTCTATATTGCCGACTTGCACTTCCCAAGCGCTTAATACAGTGCTCTGCACACAGTAAGCGCTCAATAAACACGATTGAATGAAAGTGTAGCACTGATGACAACGCGGGGGTAGCAGTCAATGCAAAGAATCTCTATCTCTGTTGCCGAATTGTACTTTTCAAGCGCCTAGTACAGTGCTTTGCCCACGGTAAGCGCTCAGTAAATACAATTGAGCGATTTGAAATACGATTTGTACATATTTATTATTCTATTTATTTTATTATTTTACTTGTACATATCTGTTCTGCTTGGTTGTTCTCTGTACTCCCCTTTTAGACTGTGAGCCCACTGGTGGGTAAGGACTGTTTCTAAGTGTTGCCGACTTGTACTTCCCAAGCGCTTAGTACAGTGCTCTGCACACAGTAAGCGCTCAATAAATACGATTGATTGATTGATTGATTGATTACCAATACCACCACTCCCGAAAATGTACTTCAGGCAGGGGGGTGGCAGGGCCACAAAAAGGTGAGGGTGGATTATTTCTCCATCGCGCTGTTAACGGTAACCGCACGTGGCCGTAATTCAATGGCAATTACTTATTTTATTCAGTTACTTTATAATATCTGTTCAGCGCTTACTATGTATCAGGCACGGTGCTAAGCGCTGGGTAGATACAAGCCAGTCGGGATGGACTGATTTCAAACCCCAGCTCCGCCACTTGTCAGCTGTGTGACCTTGGGCAAGTCACTTAACTTCTCAGTGCCTCAGTTACCTCATCTGTATAATCAATCAATCGTATTTATTGAGCGCTTACTGTGTGCAGAGCACTGGACTAAAAGAATAGGAAGCGGATCAGCGGAACTCGAACTAAGATCTCGTTTGATGGGAAGGCAGAATGCGGGACAACAGACGGGACGCGGAGCGGAGGAGGGGGTGAAGAATGGGCCAGGCATTTAGGCAGGTAAATGGGGGAAGGAACAGAAGGAAGAATCATTCAATTTAGGCTGGGGGAGGGAAAAAATAATAATAATAATATAATAATAATAAATAACCTGTAATGGGTCGCAGTCTTCGTAAGACGGAAGATGGTCTTCTCATATCGGCAAGGAACTTGTATAGATCTTCGTCGCTTAAGCGATCCCCTTCCTGTTTGGGTAGAAACGATGCGAAGGAATCGGTTCAGGGTGAATACTCAACAGAATGATGACAAAGTTACTTTTCCCCCACCAATACACTCCCTTTTCCACTTCATTCGAAAGCGAGATCATTATTTCAGATTTAAAAATAGGAAAACACTTTTTTATACACAAAAGAGGTAAGCAAAGGACGCTCATGACTCTATTTCCCCTAGTCCGGCTGTTTTAATGTCTGCCTCCCGCTGCAGATTGTGAGCTCCTCGTGAGCAGGGATTGTGTCGACCAATGCTGCAATATTGTACTTTCCCAAGCGCAATACCGCAGTGCTTTGCACACAGTATGTGCTCAATAAGTACCACGACTGATGGATTGATTTCAAATCCCAGCTCCGCCACTTGTCAGCTGTGTGACCTTGGGCAAGTCACTTAACTTCTCTGTGCCTCAGTTACCTCATCTGTACAGTCAATCAATCAATCGTATTTATTGAGCGCTTACTGGGTACAGAGCACTGTACTAAGCGCTTGGGAAGTTCAAGTTGGCAACATATAGAGACGGTCCCTACCCAACAGTGGGCTCACAGTCTAGAAGGGGGAGAGAGAACAAAACCAAACATGCTAACAAAATAAAATAGAATAGATATGTACAAGTAAAATAGAGTAATACATACGTACAAACATATATCCCCCTTCTAGTAATGATGTCATTTGTTAAGCGCTTACTATGTACAGAGCACTGTTCTAAGCGCTGGGGGGGATACAAGGTGATCAAGTTGCCCCACGTGGGGCTCACAATCCCCATTTTACAGATGAGGTAACTGAGGCTCAGAGAAGTTAAGTGACTTGCCCAAGATCACACAGCCATCATGTGGTGGAGTCAGGATTCGAACCCATGAACTCTGACTCCAAAGCCCGGGCTCTTTTCACTGAGCCATGTGAGCCCACTGTTGGGTAGGGACCATCTCTATGTGTTGCCAACTTGTACTTCCCAAGCGCTTAGTACAGTGCTCTGCACACAGTAAGCGCTCAATAAATACGACTGATTGATTGACTGATTGATATATACATATACACAGGTGCTGTGGGGAAGGGAAGGAGGTAAGGCGGGGGGGATGGAGAGGGGGAGGAGGGGGAATGTACAATGGGGATGAAGACTGTGAGCCCCCCGTGGGACAACCTGATCACCTTGTAACCTCCCCAGCGCTTAGAACAGTGCTTTGCACATAGTAAACACTTAATAAATGCTATTATTATTATTATTATTATTATTATTATTATTATTAAAAGAAGTTGTGCCTGACAAAAAATATCCATAGCTCCTGAAGGATTTATGCTTCCTGGTTTATCCAATTCTATTAGGTAAAATAACAAGCTGGACAACCATTACTCTGTTCTCCCAAACATTTTGTTGCCACTTTCTGAGCTAATGTACAAAATTGCCTCATCAGAGGACTGTGCCTGGTAAACTGTAATCTTGCAGTGCAAGAACGAACAAGAAACCAACCAATATAGAGTTTCAACAGGGATTGATAAACACCACTGACTAACCATCACATCACAGAACAACGAAATGCTACTCGATTTCCCAAGCGCTCAGTACAGTGCCCCGCACACAGCAAGCCCCCGGAAAATACTCTCGACTGATTGAAGATGGCAAAAGTCATTCTCAAGAAGAATGACAACTGCTGCTCATGAACTGGCCAGATAAAGAACCGAAATAATAATAATAATAATGGCATTTGTTAAGCGCTTACTATGTGCAAAGCACTGTTCTAAGCGCTGAAATGGCAGCGATGAGAAGCAGCATGGCTTTGCGGATAAAGCACGGCCTGGGAGTCTAAAGAACCTGGGTTCTAATCTCAGCTCCGTCACAGGTCTGCTGTGGGACTTTGGGCACGTCACTTAATAATAATAATAACGACGGTATTTGTTAAGCGCTTACTATGTGCAAAGCACTGTTCTAAGCGCTGGGGGGATACAAGGTGATCAGGTTGTCCCACGTGGGGCTCACAGTCTTAATCCCCATTTTACAGATGAGGGAACTGAGGCTCAGAGAACTTAAGTGACTTGCCCAAAGTCACACAGCTGACAATTGGCGGAGTCGGGATTTGAACCCATGACCTCTGACTCCAAAGCCCTTGCTCTTTCTACTGAGCCACGCTGGCTTAGTTACCTCATCTGTAAAATAGGGATTAAGAGTACGAGCCCCATGTGGGACAGGGACTGTGTCCAATCTGATTAACTTGTAACTCTTGGCACATACTAAGTGCTTAACAAGCGCCATAATTATTTATTATTACTAGCACGGAGTCAAACTGGATTATTTAATAAAGAGCGGTTGAAAGAGACAAGTAGGGTGCACCTTCTTCTGGATTCGCCTCCCTTCTTCAAAGAGACAGCACTCAGTTGTTGGATTCAATCAATAATGGCATTTATTAAGCGCTTACTATGTGCAAAGCACTGTTCTAAGCACTGGGGAGGTTACAAGGTGATCAGGTTGTCCCACCGGGGACTCACGGTCTTAATCCCCATTTTCCAGATGAGGGAACTGAGACCCAGAGAAGTTAAGTGACTTGCCCGAAGTCACACAGCTGACAGTTGGCGGCGCCGGGATTTGAACCCATGACCTCTGACTCCAAAGCCCGGGCTCTTTCCACTGAGCCACGCTGCTTCTGATTCGCAAGGTCTGGCCTCCCGTATCTGCCCAGGGGCTGAAGTGAGCGAACGATGACCCTTTGTCTGCCTCTACAGCGAAAGGGTGGGCTATCAGCACTGCTTTGCACATAGTATGCGCTTAATAAATGCCATTATTATTATTATTACTATTATTATTACTGTATATATCCCCAGACCTGAAAAGCTGATCATTATAAGAAATTTCAATGCAGGGATGGGAAGTGACGCGGTGACATTGGAAAAAAAAAAAGTCACTGGACCCAAAGGACTGGAAAATTAAAGAGCAACGTGCTATTTCTGTGCAGGAAATGTACTGAGTGAGAGTCAGCTCCAATTCACCTGAAGCCTAAACAATACAAAAATTCAAAGATTCTATTATCATTCATCAGAGGGTCTTAAAAGATGGATGGAGCATTGCACCCACTCTCACTCCCACTCCTGAATATATTTATTCATTCATTCAAGCAGCGTGGCTCAGTGGACAGAGCCCGGGCTTTGGAGTCAGAGGTCGTGGGTTCGAATCCCAGCTCCGCCGCATGTCTGCTGTGTGACCCTGGGCGAGTCACTTCACTTCTCGGAGTCTCAGTTACCTCATCTGTAAAACGGGGATGATGACTGTGAGCCCCACGCGGGACAACCTGATCACCTTGTAACCCCCCAGCGCTTAGAACAGTGCTTTGCACATAGTAAGCGCTTAACAAATGCCATTATTATTATTCACTCAATCAATCGAACACTTACTGTGTGCAGAGCACTGTACTATGTGCTTGGGAGAGTACAATGTAACAATAAACGGACATATTCCCTGCCTACAAAGAGCTCACAGTCTAGAGGGGAAGATACACATGAACATAAATGAATAAATTATGGATCTGGACACAAATTGCTGTAGGGTTGGGAGGGGTGACTCTGGCTCTGGAACTATAATAATAATGATAATGGCATTTATTAAGCGCTTACTATGTGCAAAGCACTGTTCTAAGCGCTGGAGGGATACAAGGTGATCAGGTTGTCCCACATGGGGCTCACAGTCTGAATCCCATTTTACAGATGAGGAAACTGAGGCACAGAGAAGTTAAGTGGCTTGCCCAAGGTCCCACAGCTGACAAGTGGCGGAGCCGGGATTCGAACCCATGACCTCTGACTCCAAAGCCCGTGCTCTTTCCACTGAGCCACGCTGCTTCTCTAGGCATATGATGGTAACCTTAGTACAGTGCTCTCATCCTCTCCCGACTGGATGACTGCATCAGCCTCCTCTCTGATCTCCCAAACAATCAATCAATCAATCATATTTACTGAGCGCTTACTGTGTGCAGAGCACTGTACTAAGCGCTTGGGACTTGTACTTCCCAAGCGCTTAGTACAGTGCTCTGCACATGGTAAGCGCTCAATAAATACGATTGATTGATTGATTGATTGATTGATTGATTGATTGGGAAGTCCAAGTTGGCAACATATAGAGACAGTCCCTACTCAACAGTAGGCTCACAGTCTAGAAGGGCTTAGAACAGTGCTTTGCACATAGTAAGCGCTTAATAAATGCCATCATTATTATTAGAAGGGGGAGACAGAGAACAAAACCAAACATATTAACAAAATAAAATAAATAGATATGTACAAGTAAAATAAATAAATAGAGTAATAAATATGGCAAACATATATCCATATATACAGGTGCTGTGGGGAAGGGAAGGAGGTAAGACGGGGGGGATGGAGAGGGGGGTGAGGGGGAGAGGAAGGAGGGGGCTTAGTCTGGGAAGGCCTCCTGGAGGAGGTGAGCGCTCAGTAGGGCCTTGTTAAGCGCTACGTGCCAAAATACAATCAGATCAGACACAGTCCCCGTCCCACATGGGGCTCACGGTAAAAGTAGGAGTGAGAATAGGGATTAAATCACCATTTTATCGCTCCCATCCTCCTGTCTCTCCCCACTTCAGTCTCTACTTCACCCATAACGATCTTAAGGTCTAGAGGGGGAGACAGACATTAATATGAATAAATAATTTAAAATATAGGATCGAAAGACATGGACATAAGTGCCGTGGGGTTGGGGAGGGGGTGAACAGCCAATGTCCACCGGTCACCGGTCCAAGTGCAGCGAAACGAAACAAACCGGCTCACACTCGCACCTCCTCCAGCGGCAATCCCGGAACGTGGGAATTTAAGCCCCATTTTGCATGTTGCCAATTTGTACTTCCCAAGCGCTTAGTACAGTGCTCTGCACATAGTAAGCGCTCAATAAATACGATTGATGATGATGATTCTGGACCAATACCTGCTTAAAGAAGTTCGTCACGGTGAGCGTGGCAGGCCGGAAGCTGGTCAGGTTACAAGCCTCGTCTCCGCTTGCCGTCCTCTCGAGCGACCGCCGTCCGGCAATGCCGGAGTTCCGCCGCTCGGACCAAGATCCTTTCCGTTCTGCCGAGGGAATGGAAGGAAACGTGTCCGTGGGTGAGGTCCGGGATTGGTTTCGGGATCGAAGGTCCGCGGCCAGGGTATCCACTGCCTCCCGGAGCCAAGCGGTACGTGCGATAGTAGCGGAGATTGTGCTGGGATAACCGCGCTCCTGAATCATGAGGAACTCCAAACCACTCCCGAATCCCTCTGCCTCTCCTGCCGCAACCATACTTCAGTCCCTCATCACTCCGATAAAAGCCTTAATCGTTCACGCCCCACCACTGGGAGATGAAGTTGGCCGTTGGGAAGAGGGTGAAGAATAGTTTCTTATGTACCACAGTCATTCAATCCTATTTACTGAGAGCTAACTGTGTGCAGAGCACTGTACTAAGTAAGCCCTTAGAGTACCCAAGGGCTGATTCATTCGTTCATTCATTCATTCAATTGTATTTATTCGCTTAGTACAGTGCTCTGCACATAGTAAGCGCTCAATAAATACGATTGATGATGATGATTTATTGCGCGCTTACTGTGTGCAGAGCACTGTACTACACGCTGGGGAAGTACAAGTTGGCAACATATAGTGGCTGATCCACTATAGAGAAGCAGCGTGGCTCAGTGGAAAAAGCCCGGGCTTTGGAGTCGGAGGTCATGGGTTCAAATCCCGGCTCTGCCGCTTGTCAGCTGTGCGACTTGGGGCAAGTCACTTCACTTCTCTGGGCCTCAGTGACTTCATCTGGAAAATGGGGATTAAAATTGTGAGCCCCTCGTGGGACAACCTGATCACCTTGAAACCTCCCCAGCGCTTAGAACAGTGCTTTGCACATAGTAAGCGCTTAACAAATACCAACACTATTATTCTTATATTATTGTCAGCTGTGTGACTTTGGGCAAGTCACTTCACTTCTCTGGGCCTCAGTGACCTCATCTGTAAATTGGGGATGAAGACTGTGAGCCCCACGTGGGACAACTTGATCACCTTATATCCTCCCCCAGTGCTTAGAACAGTGCTCTGCACATAGCAAGCGCTTAACAAATGCCATCATTATTATTATTATTATTATTATTATCCACCACTCTCCAAACTTTCCGCCGCTGAAACACTCCCTCTGTCCCGGCAGTTTGCTTAAATCATCATCATCATCATCAATCGCATTTATTGAGCGCTTACTGTGTGCAGAGCACTGTACTAAGCGCTTGGGAAGTACAAAGTTGGCAACATATAGAGACAGTCCCTACCCAATAGTGGGCTCACAGTCGAAAAATAAGACAGCAAAAGGCTTATTTACAAAATCACTGTATAACAAGCCTATTGGCCAGTCGGGAATTACTCAACTGCATCCCTGGCGTCTGGTCCCCCTCTCCATCCCCCTCATCTTACCTCCTTCCCTTCCCCACAGCACCTGTATATATGGATACATGTTTGTACATATTTATTACTCTATGTATTTATTTATTTTACCTGTACATATCTATTCTATTTATTTTATTTTGTCAGTATGGTTTTGTTCTCTGTCTCCCCCTTTTCGACTGTGAGCCCACTGTTGGGTAGGGACCGTCTCTATATGATGCCAACTTGGACTTCCCAAGCTCTTAGTACAGTGGTCTGCACATAGTAAGCGCTCAATAAATACGATTGATGATGATGATGACTGTCTCTATATGTTGCCAACTTGGACTTCCCAAGCGCTTAGTACATGCTCTGCACACAGAAAGCGCTCAATAAATACGACTTGATTGATTGATAGGTCGCTCATGAGCCCAGCTGGATTCGGAGAAGGGGGGAATGCCCGATTTCCTCCCAAACCCCAATACCTCCCGTGCTGATTTCTACTTCGGTGGAATCTCGTTCCAAACTCCCGGCGCTGCTGACGATGTTCATCAGGTGGATGGCGGTCCAGGCGAAAGGCATGCGGTACTTTCCCAACCTTTGGCAAAACTGCTCCGCTTGGCTCTTCAGCTTCTCCAGCTTCTCCTTGTTCTGCAACAAAAAATACTTAACCACGTTACGGGCCCGGCTAGAGAGGACAGTCGGGTAGAGTGGTTGAGAAGCGGAGTGGCTCAGAGGAAAGAGCCCGGGCTTTGGAGTCAGAAGTCATGGGTTCAAATCCCGACTCCGCCAATTGTCAGCTGTGTGACTTTGAAGCCACTTCACTTCTCTGTGCCTCAGTTACCTCATCTGCAAAATGGGGGTGAAGACGGTGAGCCCCCTCTGGGACAACCTGATCATCATCATCATCATCAATAGTATTTATTGATCATCTTGTCACCTCCCCAGTGCTTAGGACAGTGCTTCGTTGTCTCCCCCTTTTAGACTGTGAGCCCACTGTTGGGTAGGGACTGTCTCTATATGTTGCCAATTTGTACTTCCCAAGCGCTTAGTACAGTGCTCTGCACATAGTAAGCGCTCAGTAAATACGATTGATGATGATGATGCTTTGCACATAGTAAGCGCTTAATAAATGCCATCGTCATTATTATTATTATCATTAAAGTCATCCTGAGGGGTAATGTAGGGATGGGAAGGGGTAAAGCGGCCTGAACTTTTTAAAGAGCTCGATCTTCAGGAGATTGGACCGATTCCCTCAAAAGTAGCTTAAAGGTTAAATATGCAGCCTACATATTATGCAGGTGTGACATACATTATCAGAAATACTCATTCAATTGTATTTATTGAGCGCTTACTGTGTGCACAGCACTGTAGCAAGCACTTGGGAAGTACAAGTCGGCAACATATAGAGATGGTCCCTTCCCAATAATGGGCTCACAGTCTAGAAGGGGGAGACAGACAACAAAGCAAAACATGTAGACGGGTGTCAAAACCATAATAATAATAATAATAATGGTATTTATTAAGCGCTTACTATGTGCAAAGCACAGTTCTAAGCGCTGGGGAGGTTACAAGGTGATCAGGTTGTCCCACAGCAGGCTCACAGTCTTAATCCCCATTTTCCAGATGAGGTCACTGAGGCGCAGAGAAGTGAAGTGACTTGCCCAAAGTCGCACAGCTGACAAGCGGCAGAGCCCGGATTTGAACCCATGGCCTCTGACTCCAAAGCCCGGGCTCTTTCCACTGAGCCACGCTGCTTCTCTATCGTATCATAGGTATCATAAATATTCATTCAATCGTATTTATTGAGTGCTTACTGTGTGCACAGCACTGTACTAAGCACTTGGGAAGCACAAGTCGGCAACAGATAGAGACGGTCCCTACCCAACAACGGGCTCACAGTCTAGAAGGGGGAGACAGACAACAAAGCAAAACATGTAGACAGATGTCAAAACCATCAGATTTGTGCCTAATAATAATAATAATAATAATAATAATAATAATAATGGCATTTATTAAGCGCTTACTATGTGCAAAGCACTGTTCTAAGCGCTGGGGAGGTCACAAGGTGATCAGGTTGCTCTCTGGGCCTCAGCTACCTCATCTGTAAAACGGGGATGAAGACTTTGACGTGGGACAACCAGACTATCTTGTAACGACCCCAGCGCTTAGAACGGCGCCGGGCGCAGAGTAAGCGCTTGACAAATACCATAATTATCATTATTACTTTAAGTATCTAAGCTGGGTGGCCTTGGCCGAATTAAATGGACTTGTCGGATTCTTCCAAATATGACTCAAGAACTAGTTTTTCGAGTACTGGGTGTCTGGGGCTCCGGCAGGAAGACGACCTATTTAACCCCCGTGATACTTCCCAAGCGCTTAGTACAGTGCTCTGCACACAGTAAGCGCTCAATAAATACGATTGATGATGATGGAGGAAGGACTCACCTTGGCAGCATCTGCTTCTTTGAAAATCATGTATGGTTCGGCACACTCCCCAATGTCTCCTTGCTGCAGGACTTTCTCCAGCTGGGAAAGGAAGGAAGAGGTGGTGGGGGGAATCAATCAATCAATCAATCAATCAATCAATCAATCAATCAATCAGTACAGGGCAGAGCACTGTACTAAGCGCTTGGGAAGTCCAAGTTGGCAACATATAGAGACGGTCCCTACCCGACAGCGGGCTCACAGTCTAGAAGGGGGAGACGGAGAACAAAACCAAACGTATTAACAAAATAAAATAGAATAGATATGTACAAGTAAAATAAAGAAATAGAGTAATAAATATGTACAAACATATATACATATATACAGGTGCTGTGGGGAAGGGAAGGAGGTAAAGCGGGTGGGGGGGAATTTATTGGAAGTGTTAGGTTTCTGGTAAAAAATCCGCAAATGAATCAGTGAAATGTAATGCTAAAACTGCCGCTCATGTCAATAAATATCACTATCACTCTTTTATCATCATCATCATCATCAATCGTATTTATTGAGCGCTTACTATGTGCAGAGCACTGTACTAAGCGCTTGGGAAGTACAAATTGGCAACATCTAGAGACAGTCCCTACCCAACAGTGGGCTCACAGTCTAAAAGGGGGAGACAGAGAACAAAACCAAACATACTAACAAAATAAAATAAATAGAATAGCTATGTACAGCCCACTGTTGGGTAGGGACTGTCTCTCTATGTTGCCAATTTGTACTTCCCAAGCGGTTAGTACAGTGTTCTGCACACAGTAAGCGCTCAATAAATACGATTGATGATGATGATGATCACTTGCTGAGCCCCCGCGGGCCACGCACCTGACAAGCCTCTTGGGAGGTGGAGGAAGAAATAACCGGGATAGTCCTCGCCCCACCGGAGTCGGCCACCAAATGGGCCAGCGGAGATGGAGGCGAGGCTAGCGAAAGCGGCGATCCTGACTTAAGCTCCTTTCGGAAAACGAGCCTGGCAACCTAAAAAGAAATCCTGAACTTCCAATACCTTCCAGCTGAAAGACCGCCGCTTGCCGGAGGTGCGACTAAGAACAGCAGCGTGGCCTGGGGAGCGCGGTCCTGGGAGTCCGAAGGACCTGGGTTCTAATCCCGGCCCTGCCACTAGCCTGTCTGTCTCCCCCTTCTAATAATAATAATAATAACGATGGCATTTATTAAGCGCTTACTGTGTACAAAGCACTATTCTAAGGACCACTTAGTACAGTGCTCTGCACACAGTAAGCGCTCAATAAATACGATTGATTGATTGGGGAGGTGACAAGGTGATCAGGTTGTCCCACACGGTGCTCACAGTCTTAATCCCCATTTTACAGATGAGGGAACTGAGGCCGCTTCTAGACGGTGAGCCCACTGTTGGGTAGGGACCGTCTCTATATGTTGCCAACTTGTAATAATAATAATAATAATGTTGGTATTTGTTAAGCGCTTACTATATGCAAAGCACTGTTCTAAGCGCTGGGGAGGTTACAAGGTGATCAGGGTGTCCGACATGGGGCTCACAGTCTTAATCCCCATTTTACAGGTGAGGGAACTGAGGCCCAGAGAAATGAAGTGATTTGCCCAAAATCACACAGCTGACAAGTGGCGGAGCTGGGATTTGAACCCGTGACCTCTGACTCCAAAGCCCGTGCTCCTTCCACTGAGCCATGCTGCTTGTACTTCCCAAGCGCTTAGTACAGTGCTCTGCACACAGTAAGCGCTGTGTGACCCTGGGTGCTGGGTGACCCTGGGGAAGTCACTTTACTTCTCTGGGCCTCAGTCACCTCATTTGTAAAACAGGGATTAAGACTGCGAGTCCCACGTGGGATGTGGACTGTATCCAACCTGATTAGCTTGTCTCTAGCCTAGCGTTTAGTACAGTGCCTGGCCGATACTAAGCACTTCATTCAATCATGTTTATTGAGCGCTTACTGTGTGCAGAGCACTGTACTAAGCGCTTGGGAAGTCCAAGTTGGCAACATACAGAGACAGTCCCTACCCAACAGCGGGCTCACAGTCTAGAAGGGGGAGACAGACAACAAAACATATTAACAAAATAAATAGAATAAATATGTACAAATAAAATAGAGTAATAAATACGTACAAACATATATACAGGTGCTGTAGATAACAAATACCATAAAAAAAAAAGAAGAAAAACATTGGAAGTTACTTGAGGGCAGGATGCCCTTTCTTGGGCTGAGGTGGGGCCCCCATTTATCCACCTCTTAGCAGGTCCCAACTGGACATCTTTCCTTCCTTCCCTCATTCATTCATTCATCATCAATCATCATCAATCGTATTTATTGAGCGCTTACTATGTGCAGAGTACTGTACTAAGCGCTTGGGAAGTACAAATTGGCAGCACACAGAGACAGTCCCTACCCAACAGTGGGCTCACAGTCTAAAAGGGGGAGACAGAGAACAAAACCGAACATACCAACAAAATGAAATAGAATAGATATGCACAAGTAAAATAAATAAATAAATAACTAAATACAGTAATAAATATGTACAAACATATATATATATATACATATATACATTCACTCAATCGTATTTACTGAGCGCTTACTGAGAGGACAGCACCACACTAAGTGATTGGGAGAGTAAAATATAACAATAAACAGACACAGTCCCTACCCGCAACAAGCTTACAGTCTAGAGGGGGAGGTGGGCTTTAATATAAAAAAAAAAAATGATGGCATTTATTAAGCGCTTACTATGTGCAAAGCACTGTTCTAAGCGCTGGAGAGGTTACAAGGTGATCAGGTTGTCCCACGTGGGGCTCACAGTCTTAATCCCCATTTTCCAGATGAGGTAACTGAGGCCCAGAGAAGCTAAGTGACTTGCCCAAAGTCACACAGCTGACAATTGCCGGAGCCGGGATTCGAACCCATGACCTCTGACTCCAAAGCCCGTGCTCTTTCCACTGAGCCACGCTGCTTCTCTATTTATAAAGCGCTTACTCTGTGCAAAGCCCTGTTCTAATCACTGGGGTAGATACAAGGTGATCAGGTTGTCCCACGTGGGGCTCACAGTCTTAATCCCCATTTTCCAGATGAGGGAACTGAGGCACAGAGAAGTTAGTGACTTGCCCAAAGTCACACAGCTGGCAATTAGCAGAGCCGGGATTTGAACCCACGACCTCTGATTCCCAAGCCAGGGCTCTTTCCATTGAGCCACGCTGCTTCCCTGTACTAAGTAAGTAAATTACAGATCTGTACATAAGGGCTGTGCAGCTGAGAGGCTCCTCGCTCTACCTTAATCCTACCAGCATGGCTCAGTGGAAAGAGCCAGAGGTCATGGGTTCAAATCCCACCTCGTCCAATTGTCCGCTGTGTGACTTTGGGCAAGTCACTTCACTTCTCTGGGCCTCAGTTACTGCCCCTGTGGGCCAACCTGATCACCTTGCAACCTCCCCAGGGCTTAGAACAGAGCTTTGCACATAGTAAGCGCTTAACAAATGCCTTTATTAATAATGATGGCATTTGTTAAGCGCTTACTATGTGCAAAGCACTGTTCTAAGCGCTGGGGGGGATACAAGGTGATCAAGTTGTCCCACGTGGGGCTCACAGTCTTCATCCCCATTTTTACAGACGAGGGAACTGAGGCTCAGAGAAGTTAAGTGACTTGCCCAAGGTCACACAGCAGACTTGTGGCGGAGCCGGGATTCGAACCCATGACGTCTGACTCCAAAGCCCGGGCATTATTATCATTATTATTATTATTATTATTATTATTATTATTACCACTGTCTCTGACCTCCCACCCCTCATCTTCTGCTCCTAGAAAGTTCTTGATGGGAGAGATGACCGAGAGGGGAAAATTTCCTTGTTCCTGTAAGGAATCGGTTTCGTATTATAGAAGTATTAGAGAAGCAGCGTGAATCAGTGGAAAGGGCACGCGCTTGGGAGTCACAGGTCATGGGTTCAAATCCTGGCACCGCCAATTGTCAGCTGTGTGACTTTGGGCCAGTCACTTCACTTCTCTGGGCCTCCGTTCCCTCATCTGGAAAATGCGGATTAAGACCGTGAGCCCCACGTGGGCCAACCTGATCACCTTGTATCTCCCCAGCGCTTAGGACAGTGCTTGGCACATAGTAAGCACTTAACAAATACCATCATTATTATATTATATTATAGAAAACACGTTGGTGAGTCAGTAGAAACGGAACTGAGCTTTTCCCAAGCCCCCAGCAAGCACAGTTTCTGCCTGACTCTCATCTCTTCCTTCTAGACTTCTAGACTGTGAGCCCACGGGTAGGGACTGTCTATATGTTGCCAACTTGGACTTCCCAAGCGCTTAGTACAGTGCTCTGCACACAGTAAGCGCTCAATAAATACGATTGATTGATTGATCTCTGGTAGGAATTGATTTTTCTTAATCCCGGCTATCCTGGGGAAGGGGCACAACTGTCAGATCAAAAATCACTGCCCGCTGCTGGCTTTTCTCTAGCCTGGGTAAACTTCACTGTCGGAACAAAATCAATACAACCTGTTTGAATTGTGCCGCTAAGGACAGCTCCTTCTATTTGGATTTGATAAGAAAGGAAGTTTTGACTACGGAATGATGGGGACCCTGATAAACCTTAAAAAAAAATCCTTCAAAATGATCAATTTTATCCTTCTACAACAGAAATGGGGAGGTAAACTGCCCAAGGGAGGACGCACGTACGCAGATAAAAGTCAACGATGATTCATGGAGAGGAGCCAAAAATGATTCCTACTAATGGTTGGTATCATCAGAGAAGCAGCGTGGCTCATTGGAAAGAGCCCGGGCTTTGGAGTCAGAGGTCGTGGGTTCAAATCCCGGCTCCGCCAAGTGTCAGCTGTGTGACTTTAGGCAAATCACTTCACTTCTCTGGGCCTCAGTTCCCTCAACTGGAAAATGGGGATTAAGACTGTGAGCCCCAAGTGGGACAACCTGATCACCTTGTATCCTCTCCAGTGCTTAGAACAGTGCTTTGCACATAGTAAGCGCTTAACAAATGCCATTATTATTATTATTATCATCATTTTAAAAGGCAAAATTTACAAGGAGAACAAAAAAAACTGCAAAATTATTATTCTGCCGAATTGAAAAATTATGCAGGGCATTTTTCCAAGAACTCTATGGATGGGTTACACTTACCACACCCTAGCCCAACGATATCCTTCCGTGATATGTTGCCAACTTGGACTTCCCAAGCGCTTAGTACAGTGCTCTGCACACAGTAAGCGCTCAATAAATGCAATCGATTGATTGATTGATTGGGCTTTAAATATAAAACTCCACTGAGGTCCTTTTTTTAAAAAAGAAACGGTCACCCATTTATAATCAGGCACTCAGGAAACACAGAGCTCTTCAGGTGTGCGTTCTCTTGCCAACTCCGTAAACCGAACCTACTTCTTCGATGGTGTTGAAAAAGGAAAAGATGCATTACTCTGCCAGATGCTTAGAACAGTGCTCTGCACGTAATAAGCGCTCAATAAATACCGCCGATTGATTGACTGAATATTCATATTGGACCTCCAAGCTCAGAGAAGATGCCGCTGATGGGGAAGTGCGCTTAACAACGGGTATGTGGCTGAAAAATCCCCCTTTTAGACAGTGAGCCCACTGTCGGGTAGGGACTGTCTCTATATGTTGCCAATTTGTACTTCCCAAGCGCTTAGTACAGTGCTCTGCACATAGTAAGCGCTCAATAAATACGATTGATGATGATGATGATGATGATGAAAAAGTTAATGTGGGACCCAATCTCACTGTGCACACACATACAAACTGTCCTTTGTTGAGCTGTCAGGCTTGTTTTCGCGGGGCCTGACTCTGCTTCCCAGTTTGCCCTTTTGTCGGGTGGTTTGATAATAATAATAATAATAATAATGATGGCATTTATTAAGCGCTTACTATGTGCAAAGCACTGTTCTAAGCGCTGGGGAGGTTACAAGGTGATCAGGTTGTCCCACGGGGGGCTCACAGTCATAATCCCCCTTTTACAGATGAGGGAACTGATGGTTTTTATGCTCCCAGAATAATAATAATAATAATGATAATGATAATAATAATAATAATAATAATAATAATAATGGCATTTATTAAGCGCTTACTATGTGCAAAGCACTGTTCCAAGTTTGAGCCAGGCCCTTGTTCCTAAAAACCAACTACTACTTACCAAGTGGGAAGAGAAGAAGGATGAAGTAAATGATGAGGGCAGGAGAAAGGGCTGTGAGGTGCCAAATGGGGAGGAGGCGACGAGAAAGAAGTTGGCGAGAAGATTAATCAGTCAATCGTATTTACTGAACGCTTACTAGGAGCAGCATGGTGTAGTGGACAGAGCCCGGGTCATGGATTCTAATCCCGGCTCCGCCACTTCATTCGATCGTATTTACTGAGCGCTCACTGGGTGCAGGGCACTGTACTAAGCGCTTGGGAAGTACAAGCTGGAAGTACACAGCCACTTGTCCGCTGCGTGACCTTGGGCAAGTCATTCTACTACTCGGGGCCTGTTACCTCATCTGGAAAATGGGGATTAAGACTGTAAGTCCCATGTGGGAAAGGGACTGTGTCCGACCACAGGGCTTGGTACCGTGTCTGGCCCAGAATAAGTGCTTAACACACACCATTTAAGAAAAATCTCGAAATTGGCATGAAGGTGCTTTACACATGCTTCGCACATAGTAAGCGCTCAATAAACGCCATCCAAAAAATATATATATATATACTAATTACTGCCTACAGATTGTTTAAAAAGGTGTCTCTTACCTTTATGACCAGAAAGACATCCTGGGAGGGGTAAGTGATGGAAAAAATAGCGGATCTGGCCAGCGTGGTAATGGCGGCAGGCGGCACATGAGGACGCAGAACCCCTTTCATTTGCTCAGAGTTGAGGTCAAAGTAGAAATTCTCTGAAATCTAAAAGACGGAGTTCGTGTTTGCAAACATGCTGACGAAATCCGTTTTCGCTCTGTGACCTACTCGACAACTCCACAGTCATTTTGTGAAGCAGCATGGCCTAGCGGCAATGTGTACATATTTATTCTATTTATTTTGTTTTGTTAATAAGTTTTGTTTTGTTGTCTGTCTCCCCCTTCTAGACTGTGAGCCACTGGGTAGGGACCGTCTCTATATGTTGCCGACTTGTACTTCCCAAGCGCTTAGTACAGTGCTCTGCACACAGTAAGCACTCAATAAATACGACAATGAATGAATGAACAGCCCGGGCTTGGCAGCCCGGCTCTGCCACTTGTCTGCTGTGCGACCTTGGGCAACCTATTTCACTTCTCTGTGCCTCGGTTCCCTCATCTGTAAAATGGGGATTGAGACTGTGAGCCCCCCGTGGGACAACCTGATTCCCTTGTATCTACCCCAGCGCTTAGAACAGTGCTTGGCACATAGTAAGCACTTCACAAATACCATAATTATTATTATTTTTAAAATGTTCATCAAAAACAGGCTCATGACATCCTTGGGTTGACATAAATTTTTTTTTAATGGCATTTATTAAGCGCTTACTATGTGCAGAGCACTGTTCTAAGCGCCGGGGAGGATACAAGGTGATCAGGTTGTCCCACGTGGGGCTCACAGTCTTCATCCCCATTTGACAGATGAGGGAACTGAAGACCAGAGAAGTGAAGTGACTTGCCCAAAGTCACACAGCTGACAAGTGGTGGAGCTGGGATTTGAACCCTTGACCTCTGACTCCAAAGCCCGGGCTCTTTCCACTGAGCCACGCTGCTTCTCATAAGTACACAACTGTACTAAATACACAACTGTCTACCGGTTTTCTAAAATTTACATCCCAGAGATTTGATTACCTAAAACGGTAGATCATTGGGCAAAACAAATAAACCAAAAAAAAAAAAATCCCTGCTGCTTTACTCTCAAGGACCATAGCTCAAATCTTCTTTATCGGAAATTATGACTTTGAATGGAGTGGAAGAGGGAATTCTCTTTCGGAGTAACAGCCCCAGGCTAAGTTGGAAAACCACACAAAGAGGTCCGGACCAAGTTGGACACATTTGAACATCACAAAATAATATCATGAAATGGTTTCTTATACAGGGTTCGGGCTGCAGGAAAAGTAATATACACAGGAAGGCAGCAGAAGTCACTAAAGCTACTGCGAGAGATGGAAAAATTCATTTATTTATTCATTTATTTTACTTGCACATATCGATTCTATTTATTTTATTTTGTTAGTATGTTTGGTTTTGTTCTCTGTCTCCCCCTTTTAGACTGTGAGCCCGCTGCTGGGTAGGGACTGTCTCTATATGTTGCCAACTTGGACTTCCCAAGCGCTTAGTACAGTGCTCTGCACACAGTAAGCGCTCAATAAATACGATTGATTGATTGATTCATTCATTCATTCATTCCACCGAATAAATACGATTGATTGATTAATTCATTCATTCATTCAACTGTATTTATTGAGCGCTTACTGTGTGCAAAGCACTGTACTAAGCGTTTGGAAAGTATAATTGGGCAACAGAGACAATTCATTCATTCATTCATTCAATCGTATTTATTGAGCGCTTACTGTGTGCAGAGCACTGTACTAAGCGCTTGGAAAGTATAATTGGGCAACAGAGACAATTCATTCATTCATTCATTCATTCAATCATATTTATTGAGCGCTTACTGTGTGCAGAGCACTGTACTAAGCGCTTGGAAAGTACAATTGGGCAACAGATAGAGACAATCCCTACCCAATAACAGGTTCACAGTCTAGAACAACAGGTTCACAGTCAATAAATACGACTGAATGAATGAATGAATGAATAGAAGCCTAAAAATACAACCAGAGAGTGACACAGTAATATACTCCAGCATGGAAAATACCCCAAAGGTTTATTTTAGTAATACCCATTTTTAAACTGCAATAGTTCCTAATTTCAGTTCAATCACTCAAATCTGAGCAAAAAAACCTGAAAGACTATTCAAAGCCAATGCCGACCTTGGTAAAATGCACTTAAAAGAATCCACTGCCTAGTTCATTCATTCATTCAATCGCATTTATTGAGCACTTACTGTGTGCAGAGCACTGTACTAAGCGCTTGGGAAGTACAATTCGGCAACATATAGAGACCAACAACGGGCTCACAGTCTAGAAGGGGGAGACAGACAACAAAACAAAACAAAACATGTAGACAGGTGACAAAACATGTAGACAGGTGAATGTTTCCTTCCTGGCTACCATGTAAAACTCAATTTTGGAAACACTTTTTCAAAATGTTCATGATCTACGACGGTTGTTTCGAGGGAGAAGGAGTTCTACAACAGCGATACCAAAACTTACCTTCTTCTTCTCCTTGACATCGTATAAGGCCAAACTTGCAAAAATGGGTTCAATTTCAATCTCAAATCTTTAAGACAAAAACACAAAACTGAGTCGGCCCGTGAATTTCCATCACAGGTAAACGGAGCAAATCATCATCATCATCAATCGTATTTACTGAGCGCTTACTGTGTGCAGAGCACTGTACTAAGCGCTTGGGAAGTACAAGTTGGTAACATATAGAGACGGTCCCTACCCAGCAGTGGGCTCACAGTCTAAAAGGGGGAGACGGAGAACAAAACCAAACATACTAACAAAATAAAATAGAATAGATATGTACAAGTAAAATAAATAAATGATACCAGGTTCCGTGATTCCTTTCCTTAAGAGAATTGATCATTATTTCCCGGGGGGGATTCCTAGTTTTAGGCATACAGAACATAGGTTTTCGGTGGTTGTTTGTTTTGTTTTTGGTATGGTACTTGTTAAGCGCTTCCTACGTGCCAGGCACTGTAATAATAATTATAATGATGGCATTGATTAAGCGCTTACTATGTGCAAAGCACTGTTCTAAGCTAATCAGGTTGGATACAATCCCTGTTCCACCAGGGGCTCACAGTCTTAATCCCCATTTCCCAGAGGAGGTAACCAAAGCACAGAGAAGTGAAATGACTTGCCCAAGGTCACCCAACAGGAAAGGCCAGGATTAGAACCCAGGTTATCATCATCATCATCATCAATCGTATTTACTGAGCGCTTACTGTGTGCAGAGCACTGTACTAAGCGCTTGGGAAGTCCAAGTTGGCAACATATAGAGACGGTCCCTACCCAACAGCGGGTCATGCAGCTGACAACTGGTGGAGTTGGGATTTGAACCCGTTACCCCTGACTCCAAAGCCCGGGCTCTTTCCACCGAGCCACGCTGCTTCTCCAAATGAGAAATGAGATGATAATAATAATAATTGCATTTGTCAAGTGCTTACTATGTGCCAAGCACTATTCTAAGCATTCATTCATTCATTAAATCGTATTTACTGAGCGCTTACTGTGTGCAGAGCACTGTACTAAGCGCTTGGGAAGTACAAGTTGGCAACATATAGAGACGGTCCCTACCCAACAGCGGGCTCACGGTACAGAAGGCGGGCTCGTTCCGTCCCGCCGTGGACCCCCGGCCCACGTCCTCCCCCTGTCCCGGAATTCCCTCCCTCCTCAAATCCACCAAGCTCGCTCTCTTCCTCCCTTCAAAGCCCTACTGAGAGCTCACCTCCTCCAGGAGGCCTTCCCAGACTGAGCCCCCTTTTTCCTCTCCTCCTCCCCATCCCCCCCGCCCTACCTCCTTCCCCTCCCCACAGCACCTGTATATCTGTTTGTACAGATTTATCACTCTATTTATTTTACTTGAACATATTTACTATTCTATTTATTTTGTTAATGATGTGCATTTCGCTTTAATTCTATTTGTTCTGACGACTTGACACCTGTCCACGTGTTTTATTTTGCTGTCTGTCTCCCCCTTCGAGACTGTGAGCCCGTTGTTGGATAGGGACCGTCTCTATATGTTGCCCACTTGTACTTTCCCAAGTGCTTAGTACAGTGCTCTGAACACAGTAAGCGCTCAATAAATACGACTGAATGAATGAATGAATGAGCCAAGAAGGCTCTGAAGCATAGCCTGTGAGCACGAGGTTAAAAACAGTTAACTGCAGCAAAAGTGTTGACTGTTGTATTGTACTTTCCCAAGCGCTTAGTACAGTGCTCTGCACACAGTCAGCGCTCAATAAATACGACTGAATGAATGAATGAATGAATGAACCAAGAAGGCTCTGAAGCATAGCCTGTGAGCACGAGGTTAAAAAAGGTTAACTGCAGCAAAGGTGTTTACTGTTGTATTGTACTTTCCCAAGCGCTTAGTACAGTGCTCTGCACACAGTAAACGCTCAATAAATATGACTGAATGAATGAATGAACCAAGAAAGCTCTTAGTACAGTGCTCTGCACATAGTAAGCGCTCAATAAATACGATTGATGATGATGAAGGCTCTGAAGCACAGCCTGTGAGCACGAGGTTAAAAAAGGTGAACTGCAGCAAAAGTGTTGACTGTTGTATTGTACTTTCCCAAGCGCTTAGTACAGTGCTCTGCACACAGTAAGTGCTCAACAAATACAACTGAATGAATGAATGAATGAACCAAGAAGGCTCTGAAGCATAGCCTGTGAGCACGAGGTTAAAAAAGGTGAACTGCAGCAAAAGTGTTGACTGTTGTATTGTACTTTCCCAAGCGCTTAGTACAGTGCTCTGCACACAGTAAGCGCTCAATAAATACGACTGAATGAATGAATGAACCAAGAAAGCTCTTAGTACAGTGCTCTGCACATAGTAAGCGCTCAATAAATACGATTGATGATGATGAAGGCTCTGAAGCACAGCCTGTGAGCACGAGGTTAAAAAAGGTTAACTGCAGCAAAAGTGTTGACTGTTGTATTGTACTTTCCCAAGCGCTTAGTACAGTGCTCTGCACACAGTCAGCGCTCAATAAATACGACTGAATGAATGAATGAATGAATGAACCAAGAAGGCTCTGAAGCATAGCCTGTGAGCACAAGGTTAAAGAAGGTTAACTGCAGCAAAAGTGTTTACTGTTGTATTGTACTTTCCCAAGTGCTTAGTATAGTGCTCTGCACACAGTAAGCGCTCAATAAATATGACTGAATGAAGGAATGAATGAACGAAGAAAGCTCTTAGTACAGTGCTCTGCACATAGTAAACGCTCTAATACGACTGATGATGATGAAGGCTCTGAAGCACAGCCTGTGAGCACGAGGTTAAAAAAGGTTAACTGCAGCAAAAGTGTTGACTGTTGTATTGTACTTTCCCAAGCGCTTAGTACAGTGCTCTGCACACAGTAAGCGCTCAATAAATACGACTGAATGAATGAATGAATGAACCAAGAAGGCTCTGAAGCACAGCCTGTGAGCACGAGGTTACAATGGGTTAACTACAGCAAAAGTGTTTACTGTTGTATTGTACTTTCCCAAGCGCTTAGTACAGTGCTCTGCCCACAGTAAGCGCTCAATAAATATGACTGACTGAATGAATGAATGAATGAACCAAGAAAGCTCTTAGTACAGTGCTCTGCACATAGTAAGTGCTCAATAAATACGATTGATGATGATGAAGGCTCTGAAGCACAGCCTGTGAGCATGAGGTTAAAAAAGGTTAACTGCAGCAAAAGTGTTGACTGTTGTATTGTACTTTCCCAAGCGCTTAGTACAGTGCTCTGCACACAGTAAGTGCTCAATAAATACGACTGAATGAATGAATGAATGAATCAACCAAGAAGGCTCTGAAGCACAGCCTGTGAGCACGAGGTTAAAAAAGGTTAACTGCAGCAAAAGTGTTTACTGTTGTATTGTACTTTCCCAAGTGCTTAGTACAGGGCTCTGCACACAGTAAGCGCTCAATAAATACGACTGAATGAATGAATGAATGAATGAACCAAGAAGGCTCTGAAGCATAGACTGTGAGCACGAGGTTAAAAAAGGTTAACTGCAGCAAAAGTGTTGACTGTTGTATTGTACTTTCCCAAGCGCTTAGTACAGTGCTCTGCACACAGTCAGCGCTCAATAAATACGACTGAATGAATGAATGAATGAATGAACCAAGAAGGCTCTGAAGCATAGCCTGTGAGCACGAGGTTAAAAAAGGTCAACTGCAGCAAAAGTGTTGACTGTTGTATTGTACTTTCCCAAGCGCTTAGTACAGTGCTCTGCACACAGTAAGCGCTCAATAAATACGACTGAATGAATGAATGAACCAAGAAAGCTCTTAGTACAGTGCTCTGCACATAGTAAGCGCTCAATAAATACGATTGATGATGATGAAGGCTCTGAAGCACAGCCTGTGAGCACGAGGTTAAAAAAGGTTAACTGCAGCAAAAGTGTTGACTGTTGTATTGTACTTTCCCAAGCGCTTAGTACAGTGCTCTGCACACAGTCAGCGCTCAATAAATACGACTGAATGAATGAATGAATGAATGAACCAAGAAGGCTCTGAAGCATAGCCTGTGAGCACAAGGTTAAAAAAGGTCAACTGCAGCAAAAGTGTTTACTGTTGTATTGTACTTTCCCAAGCGCTTAGTACAGTGCTCTGCACACAGTAAGCGCTCAATAAATATGACTGAATGAATGAATGAACCAAGAAAGCTCTTAGTACAGTGCTCTGCACATAGTAAGCGCTCAATAAATACGATTGATGATGATGAAGGCTCTGAAGCACAGCCTGTGAGCACGAGGTTAAAAAAGGTGAACTGCAGCAAAAGTGTTTAGTTGTATTGTACTTTCCCAAGCGCTTAGTACAGTGTTCTGCACACAGTAAGTGCTCAATAAATACAACTGAATGAATGAATGAATGAACCAAGAAGGCTCTGAAGCATAGCCTGTGAGCACGAGGTTAAAAAAGGTGAACTGCAGCAAAAGTGTTGACTGTTGTACTGTACTTTCCCAAGCGCTTAGTACAGTGCTCTGCACACAGTAAGCGCTCAATAAATATGACAATGAATGAATGAGCCAAGAAGGCTCTGAAGCATAGCCTGCGAGCACGAGGTTAAAAAAGGTTAACTGCAGCAAAGGTGTTTACTGTTGTATTGTACTTTCCCAAGCGCTTAGTACAGTGCTCTGCACACAGTAAGCGCTCAATAAATATGACTGAATGAATGAATGAACCAAGAAGGCTCTGAAGCATAGCCTGTGAGCACGAGGTTAAAAAAGGTTAACTGCAGCAAAACTGTTTACTGTTGTATTGTACTTTCCCAAGTGCTTAGTACAGTGCTCTGCACACAGTAAGCGCTCAATAAATACGATTCATTGATTGATTGAACAAATCAACCCATGAAGAGCCCAGAATATCCAAGTTGACAGAATTGGACTGTGCCACGTTAGGTGAGACAAACTACAGCTAAAGTCAGGCTGAAAAATCAAGTCGCGAGGCGATAACCCCCCAAAATACTCACTTGAGAGAGAGGCATTTTACAAGAAGTCTTTGGCCAAAATGCTCCCTGGGTATTTCAGGAATGCTAAGCCGTTCTATTGGTTCTTCCTGTAAATCAAAAATCACAATCAGAAAGGCAAAAAGTTACTCACTATTCAGTTTTGCACCCATTTAACCTTATTATTTAAAAAGAAAATCCCAGCTTCTATTGGTTCTTCCTGTAAATCAAAAATCACCATCAGAAAGGCAAAGAGTTACTCACTATTCAGTTTTGCACCCATTTAACCTTATTATTTAAAAAGAAAATCCCAGCTTCTATTGGTTCTTCCTGTAAATCAAAAATCACCATCAGAAAGGCAAAGAGTTACTCACTATTCAGTTTTGCACCCATTTAACCTTATTATTTAAAAAGAAAATCCCAGCTTCTATTGGTTCTTCCTGTAAATCAAAAATCACCATCAGAAAGGCAAAGAGTTACTCACTATTCAGTTTTGCACCCATTTAACCTTATTATTTAAAGAGAAAATCCCAGCTTCCTTATCAAAAGCTGTCGCCCACTTCTTCCTCAATGCTTAGCAACACAGCACAACTGCTACATTGCTAAATTCAGCTAAAAGGACACTTAATACTTAAAAACACAATTGTTTCCACGTGCCGTGTGCTTGACTCGTTAGGGAATTGGGAAGCATTCTTTTGACCATACGGGAAGGCCGGATGCATTATCCGAAGAAATTTCCTGGGCGGCCACCCGCTCTTGTCAGTCTGTCAATCGAATTTCTTGAGCGCTCACCGTGTGCAGAGCACTTTAATAATAATAATAATAATAATAATAATGATGGCATTTATTAAGCGCTTACTATGTGCAAAGCACTGCTCTAAGCGCTGGAGAGGATACAAAGTTGTTGTCCCACATTTGGCTCACAGACTTAATCCCCATTTTACAGATGAGGGCACTGAGGCCCAGAGAAGTCAAGTAACTGGCCCAAAGTCACACAGCTGACAAGGGGCGGAGCCGGGATTTGAACCCATGACCTCTGACTCCAAAGCCCCGGCTCTTTCCACTGAGCCACGCTGCTTCTCTAACTTTACTGACCAGAACTTTACTTTATTTTACAGAACTTTACTGGGTTCTTGGGAGAGTATAACAATAAACAGACACATTCCCTGCCCACAGTGATCTTACAGTCTAAGGAGGAGGTCGGAATTCAAGCGGGAGGTTTCCTTAATGCAGGATTTTCACGGTCTTGTGGACCAGGTCGGGATTCAAGTGGGAATTTCATTAACGCCGGGTTTTTGCCCGAACTCAACCCTCGTGTTAGGGAAGAGGCGGGTGTAATATGCCAGCGAAAGGATTCTCTGCCTGGGGTTGGCACTGGCCTGTTCTGGGGACGTGCACCCCTGCCCAAAACAACTTGTACTTCCCAAGCGCTTAGTACAGTGCTCTGCACACAGTAAGCGCTCGATAAATACGATTGATTGGTTGATTGATTTCTTCAGAAACCACGGTGCGCTCTAACCAATGGGTTGGTTTTAGACTGTGAGCCCACTGTTGGGCAGGGACTGTCTCTATATGTTGCCAATTTGTACTTCCCAAGCGCTCAGTACAGTGCTCTGCACACAGTAAGCGCTCAATAAATACGATTGATTGATTGATTGCCTTCTTCAGAAACCACGGTGCGCTCTAACCAATGGGTTGGTTTTAGACTGTGAGCCCACTGTTGGGTAGGGACTGTCTCTATATGTTGCCAATTTGTACTTCCCAAGCGCTTAGTACAGTGCTCTGCACACAGTCAGCGCTCCATAAATACGATTGATTGATTGACTGGTTAGGTAAGCGCTTAGTACAGTGCTCTGCACCCAGGAAATAAAATAAAAATACATTATGGCATTTGTTAAGCGCCTACTATGTGCCAGGCACCGTTCTAAGCACTGGGATAGATACAAGGCAGTCAGGTTGTCCTATGTGGGGCTCACAGTCTTAATCCCCATTTTACAGATGAGGGAACTGAGGCCCAGAGAAGTGAAGTGACTTGCCCAAGGTCACACAGCAGACAAGTGGCGGGGCCAGGATTAGAACCCATGGGCCCCTGGAGTTTTGTGTTTTTTTAACGGTATTTGTTAAGCGCTTACTATGTGCCAAGCACTGTTCTAAGCACTGGGGTAGTCTCTATATGTTGCCAACTTGTACTTCCCAAGTGCTTAGTACAGTGCTCTGCACACAGTAAGCGCTCAATAAATGCGATTGATTGATTGATTTCTTCAGAAATCACAGTGCGCTCTAACCAATGGATTGGTTAGGTAAGCGTTTAGTACAGTGCTCTGCGCCCAGGAAATAAAATAAAAATACATTATGGCATTTGTTAAGCGCTTACTATGTGCCAGGCACCGTTCTAAGCGCTGGGATAGATACAAGGCAGTCGGGTTGTCCCACGGGGGGCTCACAGTCTTAATCCCCATTTTACAGATGAGGGAACTGAGGCTCAGAGAAGTGAAGTGACTTGCCCAAGGTCACACAGCAGACAAGTGGCGGGGCCGGGATTAGAACCCATGGGCCCCTGGAGTTTTGTTTTTTTTTAACGGTATTTTTTAAGCGCTTACTATGTGCCAAGCACTGTTCTAAGCCCTGGGGTAGTCTCTATATGTTGCCAACTTGTACTTCCCAAGCGCTTAGTACAGTGCTCTGCACACAGTAAGTGCTCAATAAATACGATTGATTGATTGATTGATTTCTTCAGAAACCACGGTGCGCTCTAACCAATGGGTTGGATAGGTAAGCGCTTAGTACAGTGCTCTGCGCCCAGGAAATAAAATAAAAATACATTATGGCATTTGTTAAGCACTTACTATGTGCCAGGCACTGTTCTAAGCGCTGGGATAGATACAAGGCAGTCAGGTTGTCCTACATGGGGCTCACAGTCTTAATCCCTATTTTACAGATGAGGGAACTGAGGCCCAGAGAAGTGAAGTGACTTGCCCAAGGTCACACAGCAGACAAGTGGCGGGGCTGGGATTAGAACACATGGGCCCCTGGAGTTTTGTTTTTTTTTTTAATGGTATTTGTTAAGCGCTTACTATGTGCCAAGCACTGTTCTAAGCACTGGGGTAGTCTCTATATGTTGCCAACTTGTACTTCCCAAGCGCTTAGTACAGTGCTCTGCACACAGTAAGCGCTCAATAAATGCGATTGATTGATTGATTGATTGATTTCTTCAGAAATCACGGTGTGCTCTAACCAATGGATAGGTTAGGTAAGCGCTTAATACAGTGCTCTGCACCCAGGAAATAAAATAAAAATACATTATGGCATTTGTTAAGCGCTTACTATGTGCCAGGCACCGTTCTAAGCGCTGGGATAGATACAAGGCAGTCGGTTTGTCCCACGTGGGGCTCACAGTCTTAATCCCCATTTTACAGATGAGGGAACTGAGGCCCAGAGAAGTGAAGTGACTTGCCCAAGGTCACACAGCAGACAAGTGGCGGGGCTGGGATTAGAACACATGGGCCCCTGGAGTTTTGTTTTTTTTTTTAATGGTATTTGTTAAGCGCTTACTATGTGCCAAGCACTGTTCTAAGCCCTTGGGTAGTCTCTATATGTTGCCAACTTGTACTTCCCAAGCGCTTAGTACAGTGCTCTGCACACAGTAAGTGCTCAATAAATACGATTGATTGATTGATTGATTTCTTCAGAAACCACGGTGCACTCTAACCAACGGGTTGGTTAGGTAAGCGCTTAGTACAGTGCTCTGCACACAGTAAGCGCTCAATAAAGACGACAATGAATGATTGAATACAAGGTCATCAGGTTGTCCCACACGGGGCTCACAGTCTTAATCCCCATTTTACAGATGAGGGAACTGAGGCCCGGAAAAGCGAAGTGACTTCTGGAGTGAAGTGGAGGTGGTGGAGAAAATCTGTCCAGAAGCATCTGACATCCCAGCTCTGCCGCCTGTCAGCTGTGTGACTTTGGGCAAGTCACTTCACTTCTCTGGGCCTCAGGTACCTCATCTGTAAAATGGGGGTTAAGATTACTCTATTACTCTATTTATTTACTTATTTATTTATTTTACTTGTACATTTCTATCCTATTTATTTTATTTTGTTGGTATGTTTGGTTTTGTTCTCTGTCTCCCCCTTTTAGACTGTGAGCCCGCTGTTGGGTAGGGACTGTCTCTATGTGTTGCCAATTTGGACTTCCCAAGCGCTTAGTACAGTGCTCTGCACATAGTAAGCGCTCAATAAATACGATTGATTGATTGATTGATTGACTGATTGTGAGCCCCGCATGGGACAACCTGATCACCTTGTATCCTCCCCAGCATTTAGAACTGGGCTGTGCACCTAGTAAGCGCTTAACAAATACCAACGTTATTATTATTATTATTATAGCAACGAGTGTTAAAAATCTGCCAGAATTCAAGTGAGTTGGGTGTGAAGTATTACCAGCAATATATATTCTTGATTATAATTATAATATATATTTATATATTTTATATTTTATATATATTTATATATATCTATTTATATATCTATTTATATATATTTATATTTTTATATATATTTTATATATTTTATATTTATAATTATATAATATATAATTATAATAAATGCCATTATTATTATTATTATAAGAAAAATTAACAATTCCAGTTCTACCAGGTAGCTAGCCTTTCCTGCATGCCTGTTTATTTGTTTTGATGTCTCTCTTCCCCACCTCTAGACTGTAAGCTCATTGTGGGCAGGGACTGTCTCTTGCTGAATTGTACTTTCCAAGTGCTTAGTACAGTGCTGTGCACACAGGAAGCGCTCAATAAATACGACTGAATGAATAAATGAATGACCTTCCGACTCCGAGGCCCGGGTTCTATCTACTACGCTTCTCTGCCCTCGATAAATACGACTGAATGAACGTACGGCGTCGGACGGACGAGCCCTAATTCCCTGACCACATCCCGGCCAAAATGCAGGGCTAAAACCACCAGGAAGGTTAGAGCGTAAGCTCTTTGTGGGCAGCTCTCTCCCATTTCTGTCAGACTCTCCCAGGAGTTTAGTAGCGTGGATTGCCCCCAAGAGTGGCTCAATAAACACCACTGGTTTTTTTTGTAACGGTATTTCTCAAGCACCCACTACGTGCCAGGCACAGCGGCGTGGCTCAGCGGAAAGAGCCCGGGCTTTGGAGTCGGAGGTCGTGGGTTCAAATCCCGGCTCCGCCAATTGTCAGCTGGGTGACTCGGGGCAAGTCACTTCACTTCTCTGGGCCTCAGTTCCCTCACCTGTAAGATTCATTCAATAATAATAATAATAATGGCATTTATTAAGCGCTTACTACGTGCAGAGCACTGTTCTAAGCGCTGGGGGGGATACAAGGTGATCAAGCTGGCCCACGGGGGGCTCGCAGTCTTCATCCCCATTTTAAAGATGAGGGAACTGAGGCTCAGAGAAGTTGTGACTTGCCCGAGGTCACACAGCAGACATGAGGTGGAGTCGGCATTCGAACCCATGACCTCTGACTCATCATCATCATCATCATCATCATCATCATCAATCGTATTTATTGAGCGCTTACTATGTGCAGAGCACTGTACTAAGCGCTTGGGAAGTACAGATTGGCAACATACAGAGACAGTCCCTACCCAACAGTGGGCTCACAGTCTCCAAAGTCAGTGCTCTTTCCACTGAGCCACGCTGCTTCCCAATAATAATAATAATAATGACGGCCTTTATTAAGCATTTACTATGGGCAAAGCACCATTCTAAGCGCTGGGGAGGTTACAGGGTGATCAGGTTGTCCCACGGGGGGCTTACAGTCTTCATCCCCATTTTCCAGATGAGGTAACTGAGGCCCAGAGAAGTGAAGCGACTTGCCCAAAGTCACAAAGCTGACAATTGGCGGAGCGGGGATTTGAACCCATGACCTCTGACTCCCAAGCCTCGTCTCGTATTTATTTCAATCGTATTTATTGAGCGCTTACTGTGTGCGGAGCACAGTACCAAGTACAAGTTGGCGACATATAGAGACGGTCCCTACCCAACAGCGGGCTCACAGTCTAGAAGGGGGAAATAAATAAATGCCATCATTATTATTATTACTAATCCCTGGGATAGATACAAGCTAATTGGGTTGGACGAAGTCCATGCCCCACAAGGAGCTCACAGTCTTAATCCCCGTTTTACAGATGAGGGATTTATTTATTTTATTTTGTTAGTATGTTTGGTTTTGTTCTCTGTCTCCCCCTTTTAGACCGTGAGCCCGTTGTTGGGTAGGGACCGTCTCTCTATGTTGCCAACTTGGACTTCCCAAGCGCTTAGTACAGTGCCCTGCACACAGTAAGCGCTCAATAAATACGATTGATGATGATGATGATGAGGGAACTGAGGCACAGAGATCAAGGAGCAGAAATCCTGTCTCCATGCTTTTTGTTGTCTGTCTCCCCTTCCTAGACTTTGAGCCCGTTGTTGGGTAGAGACCGTCTCTCTATGTTGCCAACTTGGACTTCCCAAGCGCTTAGTACAGTGCCCTGCACACAGTAAGCGCTCAATAAATACGATTGATGATGATGATGATGAGGGAACTGAGGCACAGAGATCAAGGAGCAGAAAACCTGTCTCCATGTTTTGTTTTGTCGTCTGTCTCCCCTTTCTAGACTTTGAGCCCGTTGTTGGGTAGAGACCGTCTCTATATGTTGCCAACTTGTACTTCCCAAGCGCTTAGTCCAGTGCTCTGCACACAGTAAGCGCTCAATAAATACGATTGAATGAATGAATGAATGGATGGAAGGAGGAGCTGGGATTAATCTCCCAGGCCTGGGCTCTGTCCACTAAGCCATGCTGCTTCTCACTGTCACTACTACAACTAATAATAATAATAATGGCACTTGTTAAGCGCTTACTATGTGCAGAGCACTGTTCTAAGCGCTGGGGGGGGGAATACAAGGTGATCAGGTTGTCTCACGTGGGGCTCACAGTCAATCCCCATTTTACAGATGAGGGAACTGAGGCTCAGAGAAGTGAAGTGACTTGCCCAAGGTCACACAGCAGACATGTGGCGGAGCCAGGATTCGAACCCATGGCCTCTGACTCCAAAGCCCAGGCTCTTTCCACTGAGCCACGCTGCTTCTCTATTACTACTACATCATGTGCTAGCAGAGTGGGGTTTATAGGAAAAATGTCTCCCTTAGCAACAGATTTCCTTGGCACGTTATTAATCAATCGATCAATCGTATTTATTGAGCGCTTACTGTGCAGAGCACTGTATTAAGCGCTTGGGAAGTACAAGTTGGCAACATAACAGTGACTATTAATAATGATGGCGTTGATTTGGCGCTTACGTGAGGACAAGTGCCACGCTAAGCCATGTGAGAGAAATAAAGAACTGGATCGGGCCCAGGCCCTGACCCATATACGGCTTGTACTTGTACTTCCCAAGTGCTTAGTACAGTGCTCTGCACACAGGAAGCGCTCAATAAATACGACTGAATGAACGAATAGGGCTCAGAGGGTAAAAAGGAGGAAGGACGGGTAATTGTACGTCTCTATACTTCAGAGGAGGAGACTGAGGCTAAGTGACTTTGCCCAAGTTCAAAACAACAGGCAAGCGGCAAAGTTGGGTCGAGCGGCCAGTTCTCCTGACTTCAAGTTGCCAAAGTAGGGAAGCAGCGGGGCTCAGTGGAAAGAGCCCGGGCTTTGGAGTCAGAGGTCATGGGTTCAAATCCCGGCTCCGCCACTTGTCAGCTGTGTGACTTTGGGCAAGTCACTTCACTTCTCTGGGCCTCAGTTCCCTCATCTGGAAAATGGGGATGAAGACTGTGAGCCCCATGTGGGACAATCTGATCACCTTCTATCCTCCCCAGCGCTTAGAACAGTGCTTTGCACATAGTAAGTGCTTAACAAATGCCATCATTATCATCATCATGGGTTCAAATCCCGGCTCCGCCACTTGTCGGCTGTGTGACTTCGGGCAAGTCACTTCACTTCTCTGGGCCTCAGTTCCCTCATCTGGAAAATGGGGATGAAGACTGGGAGCCCCCCATGGGACAACCGGATCACCTTGTAACCACCCCAGCGCTTAGAACAGTGCTTGGCACATAGTAAGCGCTTAATAAATGCCATTATTATTATTATTATTATTAAGTTGTCTGTTTCCCCCTTTTAGACTGTGAGCCCGTTGTTGGGTAGGGACCGTCTCTATATGTTGCCGACTTGGACTTCCCAGCACTTAGAACAGTGGTTTGCACATAGTAAGCGCTTAATAAATGCCATTATTATTATTTTATTATTAAGTTGTCTGTCTCCCCCTTCTAGACTGTGAGCCCGCTGTTGGGTAGGGACCGTCTCTATATGTTGCCGACTTGGACTTCCCAGCGCTTAGAACAGTGCTCTGCACACAGTAAGCGCTCAATAAATGCCATTATTATTATTATTATTATTATTATTAAGTTGTCTGTCTCCCCCTTCTAGACCGTGAGCCCGCTGTTGGGTAGGGACCGCCTCTATATGTTGCCGACTTGGACTTCCCAGCGCTTAGAACAGTGCTTTGCACATAGTAAGCGTTTAATAAATGCCATTATTATTATTATTATTAAGTTGTCTGTCTCCCCCTTCTAGACCGTGAGCCCGCTGTTGGGTAGGGACCGCCTCTATATGTTGCCGACTTGTACTTCCCAGCGTTTAGAGCAGTGCTTTGCACATAGTAAGCGCTTAATAAATGCCATTATTATTATTATTATTAAGTTGTCTGTCTCCCCCTTCTAGACTGTGAGCCCGCTGTTGGGTAGGGACCATCTCTATATGTTGCCGACTTGGACTTCCCAAGTGCTTAGTCCAGTGCTCTGCACCCAGTAAGCGCTCAGTAGATACGACTGAATGAATGAATGAATCTTCTTTCGGCTAGGCTCCACGGTTCCAACCCAGTGAATCCATCCATCAATCAACAATCAATCATACGTTGGCAGTGAAGAACTTACAGGGTGATCAGGTTGTCCCACGGGGGGCTCACAGTCTTCATCCCCATTTTCCAGATGAGGTAACTGAGGCACAGAGAAGTCACAAAGCTGACAACCGGCGGAGCCACTCTCCACAGCTCCAACATACCTCATCAGGCGCGGGATGCAGCGCAAAAAGTTCTTTGTGGCGATTTGCCTTCCTCTGGTCGTCGTTCTGGTGGTCGATCTCCTCGTTGGGGGTCCGGTCCAGCAGGTTGGGAAGCAAGGCGTCGGGGAGAGAGTTCTTCAGGTCGAAAATACTGCAAGCCCAGCTGCCCCGGGGCGTGTCGTCTATTGACATCGACCGCCTTTTGAGATCATCCTGGACGCCGTGCAGCAATGAAAAACAAGACCGCTCTTAGCACGGGGCTGGGACGAAACCGGGAGCAATTTCTACTTCCAAACATTACTGAGAACGTTACTTGTTCGTCCTGGAAGGTGGGGCCGTCCGGGATTTCATCCGACTCGAAGACCTGCTTGGGCAACCCCCTCTGCCTTTCCTTCTGTTTGTCCAGCGTGTTGGGATTAAATCCCGTCCCCAGTTTGTGGTACCTGTTCGGAGTCACATTCCAAAGCATTTAGATTTCATTCCGCTTCGATTCGGAAATGGCACGGCGGGGCTTCCCATCACCATTCCCCGGCATTAGTATGTTTGGTTTTGTTCTCTATCTCCCCCTTTTAGACCGTGAGCCCACTGTTGGGTAGGGACTGTCTCTATATGTTGCCAACTTGGACTTCCCAAGCGCTTAGTACAGGGCTCTGCACACAGTAAGCGCTCAATAAATACAACTGACTGATTGATTGATTGATTGTACATATCTATTCTATTGATTTTATTTTGTTAATATGTTTTGTTTTGTTCTCTGTCTCCCCCTTCTAGACTGTGAGCCCGCTGTTGGGTAGGGACCGTCTCTACATGTTGCCGACTTGGTGTTCCTAAGCGCTTAGGACAGTGCTCTGCACACAGTAAGCGCTCAATAAATACAATTGATTGATTGATTGATTGTACATATCTATTCCATTTATTTTATTTTGTTAATATGTTTGGTTTTGTTCTCTGTCTCCCCCTTCTAGACCGTGAGCCCGCTGTTGGGTAGGGACCGTCTCTACATGTTGCCGACTTGGTGTTCCCAAGCGCTTAGTACAGTGCTCTGCACACAGTAAGCACTCAATAAATACAACTGATTGATTGATTGATTGTACATATCTATTCTATTTATTTTATTTTGTTAATATGTTTGGTTTTGTTCTCTGTCTCCCCCTTCTAGAGTGTGAGCCCGCTGTTGGGTAGGGACCGTCTCTACATGTTGCCGACTTGGTGTTCCTAAGCGCTTAGTACAGTGCTCTGCACACAGTAAGTGCTCAATAAATACAATTGATTGATTGACTGATTGTACACATCTATTCTATTTATTTTATTTTGTTAATATGTTTGGTTTTGTTCTCTGTCCCCCCCTTCTAGAGTGCGAGCCCGCTGTTGGGTAGGGACTGCCTCTACATGTTGCCGACTTGGTGTTCCCAAGCACTTAGTACAGTGCTCTGCACACAGTAAGTGCTCAATAAATACAATTGATTGATTGATTGATTGTACATACCTATGCTATTTATTTTATTTTGTTAATATGTTTGGTTTTGTTCTCTGTCTCCCCCTTCTAGACTGTGAGCCCGCTGTTGGGTAGGGACTGTCTCTATATAATAATGATGGCATTTATTAAGCGCTTACTATGTGCAGAGCACTGTTCTAAGCGCTGGGGGGATACAAGGTGATCAAGTTGTCCCACGTGGGGCTCACAGTCTTAATGCCCATTTTCCAGATGAGGGAACTGAGGCTCAGAGAAGTGAAGTGACTTGCCCAAGGTCACACAGCAGACATGTGGTGGAGTCGGAATTCGAACCCATGACCTCTGACTCCAAAGCCCGGGCTCTTTTCCACTGAGCCACACTGCTAGCCACTGAGCCTGCTGTTGGGTAGGGACCGTCTCTATATGTTGCCAACTTGGACTTCCCAAGTGCTTAGTACAGTGCTCTGCACACAGTAAGTGCTCAATAAATATGATTGATTGATTGATTGATTGATTGATTAATTACAGGGGAAACCTCTTAATGATGGGCAACAACAAGCTATGGGTAGCCAAGTCTTCTAAGTGCTAGTATTTATTAAGTGCTTGCTGTGTGCAGAGCACTGTATTAAACTGGGGTAGAGAATGCAAAAGTGCAAGGCGAAATTGTGTTTGTGAGGGTGTGTATACACACTTGTCTAAACAGGGAGTTAATAACAGCGTTAGGGAAGCAGTGCGGCCCAGAGGAAAGAGCCCGGGCCCTGGAGCCAGAGGGCCTGGGTTCTAATCCTAAGAATCAATCAATCAATCGTATTTATTGAGCGCTTACTGTGTGCGGAGCACTGGACTAAGCACTTGGGAAGAACAAGTTGGCAACATATAGAGACGGTCCCTGTCCAACAACGGGCTCACAGTCTAGAGCTGTGAGAAGCAGCGTGGCTCAGTGGAAAGAGCCCGGGCTTTGGAGTCAGAGGTCGTGGGTTCGAATCCCGGCTCCGCCACTTGTCAGCTGGGTGACTTTGGGCAAGTCACTTCACTTCTCTGGGCCTCAGTTCCCTCATCTGGAAAATGGGGGTTAAGTCTGTGAGCCCCACGGGGGACAACTTGATTACCTTGTATCTACCCCAGTGCTTAGAACAGTGTTTTGCACATAGTAAGCGCTTAATAAATGCCATTATTATTATTATTATTATTTGGAGTCAGAGGTCATGGCTTCGAATCCTGGCTCCGCCACAGGTCTGCTGTGTGACCTTGGGGAGGTTACTTAACGTCTCTGAGCCTCAGTTACCTCATCTGTAAAATGGGGATTAAGCCTGTGAGCCCCACGTGGGACAACCTGATCACTTTGTATCCCCCCCACCAGCGCTTAGAACAGTGCTTTGCACATAGTAAGCGCTTAACAAATGCCAACATTATTATTATTAATCCCGGCTCCGCCATTTGTCTGCTGTGTGACCTTGGGCAACTCACTTGGCTTCTCTGGGCCTCGGTTACCTCACCTGTAAAATGGGGATGAAGACTGAGCCCCATGTAGGCCATGGACTAGGTTTGCTCATTCATTCACTCAATTGTACTTACTGAGTGCTTACTATCTGCAAAGCGCTGTACTAAGCGTTTGGGAGCGTACGTTACAATAACAGACAGATGCGTTTCCTACCCATAGAGCTCACAGTCTAGAAGGGGAGACAGCCACTAAGATACATAAATAAATAAATTACAGATAATAATAATAATAATAATAATAATGGCATTTATCAGGCACTTACTATGTGCAAAGCACTGTTCTAAGCGCTGGGGCGGTTACAAAAATAATAATGATGGCATTTATCATGCGCTTACTATGTGTAAAAGCACTGTTCTAAGCGCTGGGGAGGTTACAATAACAATAATGATGGCATTTATCAAGCGCTTACTATGTGCAAAGTACTGTTCTAAGCGCTGGGGAGGCTACAATAATAATAATGATGGCATTTATCAAGCGCTTACTATGTGCAAAGCACTGTTCTAAGCACTGGGGAGGTTACAATAATAATAATGATGGCATTTATCAAGCGCTTACTATGTGCAAAGCACTGTTCTAAGCGCTGGGGAGGTTACAATAATAATAATGACGGCATTTATCAAGCGCTTACTATGTGCAAAGCACTGTTCTAAGCGCTGGGGAGGTTATAATAATAATAATGATGGCATTTATTAAGCGCTTACTATATGCAAAGCAGTGTTCTAAGCGCTGGGGAGGTTACAATAATAATAATGACGGCATTTATCAAGCGCTTACTATGTGCACAGCACTGTTCTAAGCGCTGGGGAGGTTACAATAATAATAATATTGATGGCATTTATCAAGCGCTTAGTATGTGCAAAGCACTGTTCTAAGCACTGGGGAAGTTACAATAATAATAATGACGGCATTTATCAAGCGCTTACTATGTGCAAAGCACTGTTCTAAAAGCTGGGGCGGTTACAATAATAATAATGATGGCATTTATTAAGCGCTTACTATGTGCAAAGCACTGTTCTAAGCGCTGGGGAGGTTACAATAATAATAATGACGGCATTTATCAAGCGCTTACTATGTGCAAAGCACTGTTCTAAGCGCTGGGGAGGTTACAATAATAATAATGACGGCATTTATCAAGCGCTTACTATGTGCAAAGCACTGTTCTAAGCGCTGGGGAGGTTATAATAATAATAATGACGGCATTTATTAAGCGCTTACTATGTGCAAAGCACTGTTCTAAGCGCTGGGGAGGTTACAATAATAATAATGACGGCATTTATCAAGCGCTTACTATGTGCAAAGCACTGTTCTAAGTGCTGGGGAGGTTACAATAATAATAATGATGGCATTTATCAAGCACTTACTATGTGCAAAGCACTGCTCTAAGCGCTGGGGAGGTTATAATAATAATAATGATGGCATTTATTAAGCGCTTACTATGTGCAAAGCACTGTTCTAAGCGCTGGGGAGGTTATAATAATAATAATGATGGCATTTATTAAGCGCTTACTATGTGCAAAGCACTGTTCTAAGCGCTGGGGAGGTTACAATAATAATAATGACGGCATTTATCAAGCGCTTACTATGTGCACAGCACTGTTCTAAGCGCTGGGGAGGTTACAATAATAATAATGATGGCACTTATCAAGCGCTTACTATGTGCAAAGCACTGTTCTAAGCGCTGGGGAGGTTACAATAATAATAAGATGGCATTTATCAAGCGCTTACTATGTGCAAAGCACTGTTCTAAGCGCTGGGGCGGTTACAAGGTGATCAGGTTGTCCCACGCGGGGCTCACATTCTTCATCCCCATTTTACAGATGAGGGAACCGAGGCCCAGAGAAGTGAAGTTTCTTGCCCAATAATAATAATAATAATAATAATGTTGGTATTTGTTAAGCGCTTACTATGTGCAAAGCACTGTTCTAAGCGCTGGGGAGGTTACAAGGTGATCAGGGTGTCCCACATGGGGCTCACAGTCTTAATCCCCATTTGACAGATGAGGTAACAGGCACAGAGAAGTGAAGTGACTTGCCCAAAACCACACAGCTGACAGTTCATCATCATCATCATCAATCGTATTTATTGAGCGCTTACTGTGTGCAGAGCACTGTACTAAGCGCTTGGGAAGTACAAGTTGCGCTGGGGAGGTTACAAGGTGATCAGGTTGTCCCACAAGGGGCTCCCAATTTTAATCCCCATTTTACAGATGAGGTAACTGAGGCACAGAGAAGTGAAGTGTCTTGCCCAAAACCACACAGCTGACAGTTCATCATCATCATCAATCGTATTTAGTGAGCGCTTACTATGTGCAGAGCACTGTACTAAGCACTTGGGAAGTCCAAGTGGGCAACATATAGAGACAGTCCCTACCCAACAGTGGGCTCACAGTCTAAAAGTTGGCAGTTGGCTGGGATTTGAACCCATGACCTCTGCCTCCAAAGCCCAGGCTCTTTCCACTGAGCCACAGCAGCTTCTTGGCGGGGGCAGGATTTGAATCCATGACCTCTGACTCCAAAGCCTGGGCTCTTTCCACCGAGCCACGCTGCTTCTCCATACACACGTGCCGTGTTACGTCCAACTTGATTAACTTCTATACACTTCTCCCCCTTTTAGACTGTGAGCCCACTGTTGGGTAGGGACTGTCTCTATATGTTGCCAATTTGTACTTCCCAAGCGCTTAGTACAGTGCTCTGCACATAGTAAGCGCTCAATAAATACGATTGATTGATTGATTGATATACCCCAGTGTTTAGAACGGAGCCCGGCACAAGGTTGTTACATTTCCCACAACCTTCAACGGGAAAGAATTGGGGAGAAAGGCGCCCTCAAAAGTAATCCACTTTATTTATATTCCCCAAAACAACTTCCTTCCTTTTTTCGCCCTCTTTTTCTTAAAACACGAGGCGTCCAGATCCTGTGACCATTATTCATCTTAGTAGGAAAATGTAACCGATTATCGAAATAAAGAACTACTTACTTTCTGTTCACGATCGCCCAGTCTTCGGTGTAGCTTCTAATACAGTCTCGAACGTGGGGATCCATTTCACTATTTAAAGGAAGACACATTATTTGCCTTTCGGCCGCAAGAAAAGCGACATTTTTCACCCCCAGGAAAGCCACTTCCTCGATGGGTACTTCATTCATTCACTCGTATTTATTGAGCGCTTACTGTGTGCAGAGCGCTGTCTATTCATCGTCATCGTCAGTCGTATTTATTGAGCGCTTACTGTGTGCAGAGCGCTGTCTATTCATCATCATTGTCAATCGTATTTATTGAGCGCTTACTGTGTGCAGAGCGCTGTACTAAGCGCTTGGGAAGTCCAAGTTGACAACATCTAGACAATCCCTAAACAGTGGGCTCACAGTCTAAAAGGGGGAGACGGAGAACTAAACCAAACATACTAACAAAATAAAATCATCGTCAATCGTATTTATTGAGCGCTTACTGTGTGCAGAGCGCTGTACTAAGCGCTTGGGAAATCCAAGTTGGCAACATCTAGACAATCCCTAAACAGTGGGCTCACAGTCTGAAAGGGGGAGACGGAGAACTAAACCAAACATACTAACCAAATAAAATCATCATCAATCGTATTTATTGAGCGCTTACTGTGTGCAGAGCGCTGTACTAAGCGCTTGGGAAGTCCAAGTTGGCAACATCTAGACAATCCCTAAACAGTGGGCTCACAGTCTAAAAGGGGGAGACGGAGAACTAAACCAAACATACTAACCAAATAAAATCATCATCAATCGTATTTATTGAGCGCTTACTGTGTGCAGAGCGCTGTACTAAGCGCTTGGGAAGTACAAATTGGCGACATATAGAGACGGCCCCTACCCAACAGTGGGCTCACAGTCTAAAAGGGGGAGATGGAGAACTAAACCAAACATACTAACCAAATAAAATCATCATCAATCGTATTTATTGAGCGCTTACTGCGTGCAGAGCGCTGTACTAAGTGCTTGGGAAGTACAAATTGGCGACATATAGAGACGGCCCCTACCCAACAGTGGGCTCACAGTCTAAAAGGGGGAGACGGAGAACTAAACCAAACATACTAACAAAATAAAATAAATAGAATAGATATGGACAAGTAAAATAAATAGAGTAATAAATATGTACAAACATATATACATATATTCACTCAATCAGTAAATTGTATCATCGAGCACTTACTGTGGGCAGAGCACTGTACTAAGCCCTTGGGAGAGGACGACAGACACATTCCCCCCAGCGCTTAGAACAGTACTTGGCACATAGTAAGCGCTTAACAAATGCCATCATTAGACCCCTGCCCACAACAAGCTTACAGTCTAGAGGGAACTTACAGTCTATGAAGACATTAGAGCGATGCCGACAAACTCACAGCAGCCAGCCCGCCCTTAACCCCACACCTGTGGAGATTAATAATAATAATAATAATAATAATAATGGCATTTATTAAGCGCTTACTATGTGCAAAGCCCTGTTCTAAGTGCTAGGGAGGTTACAAGGTGATTAGGTCTTAGACTGTGAGCCCACTCTTGGGTAGGGACTGTCTCTATATGTTGCCAACTTGGACTTCCCAAGCGCTTAGTCCAGTGCTCTGCACACAGTAAGCGCTCAGTAAATACGATTGATTGATTAGGTTGTCTCACGGGGGGCTCACAGTCTTCATCCCCATTTTCCAGATGAGGGAACTGAGGCCCGGAGAAGTGACGTGACTTGCCCAAAGTCACCCGGCTGACAACTGGCGGAGCCGGGATTTGAACCCGTGACCTCTGACTCCAAAGCCCGGGCTCTTTCCACCGAGCCACGCTGCTTCTCCAAATGAGAAATGAGATGATAATAATAATCATCTCATCTTAGTAAGTCTGACCCCTTAATAACTGTATTATTAATTATTGTATAATTGTATTTGTTAAGCGCTTACTAGGTGCCAAGCACGATTCTAAGCATTCATTCAATCGTATTTACTGAGCGCTTACTGTGTGCAGAGCACTGTACTAAGCGCTTGGGAAGTACAAGTTGGCAACATATAGAGACGGTCCCTACCCAACAGCGGGTCACGCAGCTGACAACTGGTGGAGCCGGGATTTGAACCCGTGACCTCTGACTCCAAAGCCCGGGCTCTTTCCACCGAGCCACGCTGCTTCTCCAAATGAGAAATGAGATGATAATAATAATAATTGCATTTGTTAAGCGCTTACTAGGTGCCAAGCACTATTCTAAGCATTCATTCATTCATTCAATCGTATTTACTGAGCGCTTACTGTGTGCAGAGCACTGTACTAAGCGCTTGGGAAGTACAAGTTGGCAACATATAGAGACGGTCCTTACCCAACAGCGGTTCATGCAGCTGACAACTGGTGGAGTCAGGATTTGAACCCGTGACCTCTGACTCCAAAGCCCGGGCTCTTTCCACTGAGCCACGCTGCTTCAGATCTGGGATCTGGAGATCTGGGAGGTCCTGCAGAAACTCCCAGAAGCAGTGTGGCCTAGTGGCAAGAGCCCGGGCGGTCAGAAGGACCTGGGTTCTAATCCTGCCTCCGCCACTTGTCTGTCTATATCTGCACGTACATCTACCTGTTATTTACTTATGAATATTAGTGTCTGTCTCCCCCCTCTAGACTGTGAGCTCGTTGTGGGCAGGAAATGTTCCCGTTGCTGTACTGTACTCTCCCGGGCTTGGGAGCCAGAAGGACTTGGGTTCTAATTCCGCCTCCCCCACTTGTCTGCTGTGTGACCCTGGGCAAGTCATTCACTTCTCTGGGCCTCAGTTCCCCCATCTAGAAAATGGGGAGTAAGATGGTGAGACCCCGTGGGACAGGGACTGTGTCCAACCTGATTACCTTGTGTAATCATAATGATAATAACAAAAATAATAATAATAGCATTTATTATAATAATGAAAGCATTTATTAAGCGCTTACTATGTGCAAAGCACTGTTCTAAGCGCTGGGGAGGTTACAGGGTGATGAGGTTGTCCCACGGGGGGCTCACAGTCTTCATCCCCATTTTCCAGATGAGGGAACTGAGGCCCGGAGAAGTGACATGACTTGCCCAAAGTCACCCAGCTGACAACTGGCGGAGCCGGGATTTGAACCCGTGACCTCTGACTCCAAAGCCCGGGCTCTTTCCACTGAGCCGCGCTGCTTCTCTAATGCTGACGATGTGCAAAGCACTGTTCTAAGCGCTGGGGAGGTTACAAGGTGATCAAGTTGTCCCACGGGGCACTTACAGATGAGGTAATTGAGGCACAGGGAAGTTAAGTGACTTGCCCGAAGTGGCGGAGCCGGGATTTGAACCCATGACCTCTGACTCCAAAGCCCGGGCTCTTTCCACTGAGCCACGCTGCTTCATTCTCGTATCTAACCCAGTGCTTAGAACAGTGCCTGGCGCTTAACAAATACCACAATTACTATCATTATTACTGATGTGGATAAATCCGGGGGTAAATTTGACAGATCTGCACTTCCGGAGGGTAAGTCTGATTATGGAAGCGGCTACTAGAGGTCTGATCATTCATTCATCCATTCAATCGTATTTATTGAGCGCTTACTGGGTGCAAAACACTGTACTAAGCGCTTGGAAGAGGACAGAATAACAACAGACACACACATTCCTGCCCACGAGTGGACTGGCTAAAGGAGCAGCGTGGCTCAGTGGAAAGAGCCCGGGCTTTGGAGTCAGAGGTCACGGGTTCAAATCCCGGCTCCGCCACTTGTCAGCTGGGTGACTTTGGGCAAGTCACTTCACTTCACCGGGCCTCAGTTCCCTCATCGTGGCTCAGTGGAAAGAGCCCGGGCTTTGGAGTCAGAGGTCACGGGTTCGAATCCCGGCTCCGCCACATGTCCGCTGCATGACCTCGGGCAAGTCACTTCATTTCTCTGAGCCTCAGTGACCTCATCTGCAAAATGGGGATGAAGACTGTGAGCCCCCCGTGGGACAACCTGATCACTCTGTATCCCCCCAAGCGCTTAGAACAGTGCTTTGCACATAGTAAGCGCTTAACAAATACCAACATTATTATTATTATTATTAGGGCAAGACACTTCACTTCTCTGGGCCTCGGTTCCCTCATCTGGAAAATGGGGATGAAGACTGTGAGCCCCCCGTGGGACAACCTGATCACCTTGTAACCGCCCCAGAGCTCAGAACAGTGCTTTGCACATAGTAAGCACTTGATAAATGCCACTATTAATTATTATTAGAGGGAGAGACAGACATTAATAGAAATAAATAAATAGATCAATAAATAAAGGCTGGGGGCACTATACCTTTCTTCGGGAACCAGCGCTCAGAACAGTGCTTTGCACATAGTAAGCGCTTAATAAATGCCACTATTAATTATTATTAGAGGGAGAGACAGACATTAATAGAAATAGATAAATAGATCAATAAATAAAGGCTGGGGGCACTATACCTTTCTTCGGGAACCAGCGCTCAGAACAGCGCTTTGCACATAGTAAGCGCTTAATAAATGCCATTATTAATTATTATTAGAGGGAGAGACAGACATTAATAGAAATAGATAAATAGATCAATAGATAAAGGCTGGTATACCTTTCTTCGGGAACCAGCGCTCAGAACAGCGCTTTGCACATAGTAAGCGCTTAATAAATGCCACTATTAATTATTATTAGAGGGAGAGACAGACATTAATAGAAATAGATAAATAGATCAATAAATAAAGGCTGATATACCTTTCTTCGGGAACCAGCGCTCAGAACAGTGCTTTGCACATAGTAAGCGCTTAATAAATGCCACTATTAATTATTATTGGAGAGAGAGACAGACATTAATAGAAATAGATAAATAGATCAATAAATAAAGGTTGGGGGCACTATACCTTTCTTCGGGAACCAGCGCTCAGAACAGTGCTTTGCACATAGTAAGTGCTTAATAAATGCCATTATTAATTATTATTAGAGGGAGAGACAGACATTAATAGAAATAAATAAATAGATCAATAAATAAAGGCTGGTATACCTTTCTTCGGGAACCAGCGCTCAGAACAGTGCTTTGCACATAGTAAGCGCTTAATAAATGCCACTATTAATTATTATTAGAGGGAGAGACGGACATTAATAGAAATAGATAAATAGATAAAAGGCTGGTATACCTTTCTTCGGGAACCAGTGCTCAGAACAGTGCTTTGCACATAGTAAGCGCTTAATAAATGCCATTATTAATTATTATTAGAGGGAGAGACAGACATTAATAGAAATAGATAAATAGATCAATAAATAAAGGCTGGGGGCACTATACCTTTCTTCGGGAACCAGCGCTCAGAACAGTGCTTTGCACATAGTAAGTGCTTAATAAATGCCATTATTAATTATTATTAGAGGGAGAGACAGACATTAATAGAAATGAATAAATAGATCAATAAATAAAGGCTGGTATACCTTTCTTCGGGAACCAGCGCTCAGAACAGCGCTTTGCACATAGTAAGCGCTTAATAAATGCCACTATTAATTATTATTAGAGGGAGAGACAGACATTAATAGAAATAGATAAACAGATCAATAAATAAAGGCTGGTATACCTTTCTTCGGGAACCAGCGCTCAGAACAGCGCTTTGCACATAGTAAGCGCTTAATAAATGCCACTATTAATTATTATTAGAGGGAGAGACAGACATTAATAGAAATAGATAAACAGATCAATAAATAAAGGCTGGTATACCTTTCTTCGGGAACCAGCGCTCAGAACAGTGCTTTGCACATAGTAAGCGCTTAATAAATGCCACTATTAATTATTATTAGAGGGAGAGACAGACGTTAATAGAAATAGATAAATAGATCAATAAATAAAGGTTGGAGGCACCATACCTTTCTTCGGGAACCAGCGCTCAGAACAGTGCTTTGCATATAGTAAGCGCTTAATAAATGCCATTATTAATTATTATTAGAGGGAGAGACAGACATTAATAGAAATAAATAAATAGATCAATAAATAAAGACTGGTATACCTTTCTTCGGGAACCAGCGCTCAGACCAGTGCTTTGCACATAGTAAGCGCTTAATAAATGCCATTATTAATTATTATTAGAGGGAGAGATGGACATTAATAGAAATAGATAAATAGATCAATAAATAAAGGCTGGTATACCTTTCTTCGGGAACCAGCGCTCAGAACAGCGCTTTGCACATAGTAAGCGCTTAATAAATGCCATTATTAATTATTATTAGAGGGAGAGACGGACATTAATAGAAATAGATAAACAGATCAATAAATAAAGGCTGGTATACCTTTCTTCGGGAACCAGCGCTCAGAACAGCGCTTTGCACATAGTAAGCGCTTAATAAATGCCACTATTAATTATTATTAGAGGGAGAGACAGACGTTAATAGAAATAGATAAATAGATCAATAAATAAAGGTTGGAGGCACCATACCTTTCTTCGGGAACCAGCGCTCAGAACAGCGCTTTGCACATAGTAAGCGCTTAATAAATGCCACTATTAATTATTATTAGAGGGAGAGACAGACATTAATAGAAATAGATAAACAGATCAATAAATAAAGGCTGGTATACCTTTCTTCGGGAACCAGCGCTCAGAACAGTGCTTTGCACATAGTAAGCGCTTAATAAATGCCACTATTAATTATTATTAGAGGGAGAGACAGACGTTAATAGAAATAGATAAATAGATCAATAAATAAAGGTTGGAGGCACCATACCTTTCTTCGGGAACCAGCGCTCAGAACAGCGCTTTGCATATAGTAAGCGCTTAATAAATGCCATTATTAATTATTATTAGAGGGAGAGACAGACATTAATAGAAATAAATAAATAGATCAATAAATAAAGACTGGTATACCTTTCTTCGGGAACCAGCGCGCAGACCAGTGCTTTGCACATAGTAAGCGCTTAATAAATGCCATTATTAATTATTATTAGAGGGAGAGACAGACATTAATAGAAATAGATAAATAGATCAATAAATAAAGGCTGGTATACCTTTCTTCGGGAACCAGCGCTCAGACCAGTGCTTTGCACATAGTAAGCGCTTAATAAATGCCATTATTAATTATTATTAGAGGGAGAGACAGACATTAATAGAAATAATAGATAAATAGATCAATAAATAAAGACTGGTATACCTTTCTTCGGGAACCAGCGCGCAGACCAGTGCTTTGCACATAGTAAGCGCTTAATAAATGCCATTATTAATTATTATTAGAGGGAGAGACAGACATTAATAGAAATAGATAAATAGATCAATAAATAAAGGCTGGTATACCTTTCTTCGGGAACCAGCGCTCAGAACAGTGCTTTGCACATAGTAAGCGCTTAATAAATGCCATTATTAATTATTATTAGAGGGAGAGACGGACATTAATAGAAATAGATAAATAGATCAATAAATAAAGGTTGGAGGCACCATACCTTTCTTCGGGAACAGCAGAGACAAGCGTTCTGCAGTCCCTCGGACTGTAAATAACTTCCACGTCGTCTGGAGGAAATTCCAGCAGATCCCGCAAAGGCCCGGACTCCATAGCCAGCGGGTGAGTAATCAGGTAATCTTCCAAATCCACGGGATCCACGGCTTCCGTAAGGGGAACCTATAAAACAACAGCAGCAGCAGGAAAATTTGTCCGGGGAAAAAGAGAAACGCAACTCAAATTCTCTAATCCAAGACCAATCGTATTTATTGAGCGCTTACTGTGCGCAGAGCACCGTACTAAGCGCTTAAAGCACTGTTCTAAGCGCTGGGGGGGATGCAAGGTGATCAGGTTGTCCCACGTGGGGCTCACAGTCTTCATCCCCATTTGACAGATGAGGCAACTGAGGCACTGACAAGTTAAGCGGCTTGCCCAAGGTCACGCTCCAGTCAGCGTGGCTCAGTGGAAAGAGCCCGGGCTTTGGAATCAGAGGTCATGGGTTCGAATCCACACGTCTGCGGTGTGACCTTGGGCAAGTCACTTCACTTCTCTGGGCCTCAGTGACCTCACCTGGAAAATGGGGATTAATCAATCAATCAATCAATCAATCGTATTTATTGAGCGCTTACTATGTGCAGAGCACTGTACTAAGCGCTTGGGAAGTACAAATTGGCATCACATAGAGACAGTCCCTACCCAACAGTGGGCTCACAGTCTAAAAGATTGAGACTGTGAACCCCACATGGGACAACCTGATCACTTTGTATCCCCCCCCAGCGCTTAGAACAGTGCTTTGCATATAGTAAGCGCTTAACAAATGCCAACATTATTATTATTAAGTGGCGGAGCCAGGATTTGAACCCTTGACCTTTGACTCCCAAGCCCGGGCTCTTTCCATTGAGCCACGCTACAAGATGTAATCTTAATCAATCGAGGGTATTTACTGAGCGCTTACTATGTGCAGGGCATCCTACTAAGCGTTTGGGAGAGTACAATACGTAAGCTCGTTGTGGGCAGGGAATGTTTCTGTTTATTTTTATGGTGTATTCTCTCAAAAGCTTCCCCTTTCTAGACTGTGAGCCCATTGATGGGTAGGGACCGTCTCTATATGTTGCCAACTTGGACTCCCCAAGCGCTTAGTACAGTGCTCTGCACACAGTAAGCGCTCAGTAAATACGATTGAATGAATGAATGAATTCTATTTATTTTATTTTGTTAGTATGTTTGGTTCTGTTCTGTGTCTCCCCCTTTTAGACTGTGAGCCCACTGTTGGGTAGGGACCGTCTCTAGATGCTGCCAACTTGGACTCCCCAAGCGCTTAGTCCAGTGCTCTGCACACAGTAAGTGCTCAATAAATGCGACTGAATGAATGAATGAATGAATGAATGAATGCAAAGCTTAGTCCAGTGCTCTGCACACAGTGAGCGCTGAATAAATACGATTGGATGAAATCATTCATTCATTCATTCGGATTTATCGAGCGCTGACTGTGTGCAGAGCACTGGACTAAGCGCTTGGGAAGTCCAAGTCGGCAACATCTAGAGACGGTCCCTACCCAACAACGGGCTCACGGTCTAGAAGGGGGAGACAGGGAACAAAACAAAACATATTAACAGAATAAAATAAATAGAATAAATATGTACAAGTAAAATAAATAGAGTAATAAATATGTACAAACATATATACAGGTGCTGTGGATGAATGAATGGAGTTGGTACACACATTCTCTGCCTGCAGTGAGTTTACAGTCTAGGGTCATAACCCGGTTTTTCCTGCACACCTCTGCCCAACAGCACAATCAAGACTAGAGAAGTGAAAAAGTTTGCATTTAAAAACAAAAACTGAGCCCTCCCCGCCAACGTTCATCCTTGAGACCTCTGCTACAAAGATAAGCATTTACTATTCTATTTATTTTATTTTGTTAATGATGTGTGTCTACCTTTACTTCTATTTATTCTGATGACTTGACACCTGTTCGCGTGTTTTGTTTTGTTGTCTGCCTCCCCCTTCTAGACTGTGAGCCCGTTGTTGGGTAGGGATCGTCTCTCTATGTTGCCAACTTGTACTTCCCAAGCGCTTAGTCCAGTGCTCTGCACATAGTAAGCGCTCAATAAATACTATTGAATGAATGAATGAATTCTATTTATTTTATTGGGTTAATATGTTTTGTTTTGTTCTCTGTCTCCCCCTTCTAGACTGTGAGCCCACTGCTGGGTAGGGACCGTCTCTATATGTTGCCAACTTGTTCTTCCGAAGCGCTTAGTCCAGTGCTCTGCACACAGCGAGCGCTCAATAAATACGACAATGAATGAATTAATTAATTAATTCTATTTATTTTACTTTGTTAATATGTTTTGTTTTGTTCTCTGTCTCCCCCTTCTAGACTGTGAGCCCACTGTTGGGTAGGGACTGTCTCTAGATGTTGCCAACTTGGACTTCCCAAGCGCTTAGTCCAGTGCTCTGCACATAGTAAGCGCTCAATAAATACTACTGAATGAATGAATGAATTCTATTTATTTTATTTTGTTAATACGTTTTGGTTTGTTCTCTGTCTCCCCCTTCTAGACTGTGAGCCCGCTGTTGGGTAGGGACCTTCTCTATATGTTGCCAACTTGTACTTCCCAAGCGTTTAGTCCAGTGCTCTGCACACAGTGAGCGCTCAATAAGTACGACTGAATGAATGAATGCATTCTATTTATTTTACTTTGTTAATATGTTTTGTTTTGTTGTCTGTCTCCCCCTTCTAGACTGTGAGCCCACTGTTGGGTAGGGACCTTCTCTATATGTTGCCAACTTGTACTTCCCAAGCGTTTAGTCCAGTGCTCTGCACACAGTGAGCACTCAATAAATACGACTGAATGAATGAATGAATTCTATTTATTTTATTTTGTTAATATGTTTTGTTTTCTTCTCTGTCTCCCCCTTCTAGACTGTGAGCCCACTGTTGGGTAGGGACTGTCTCTATATGTTTCATTATCCATTTACGTTACTGCTTTTCCAAACAGATGGAAACTCCATAATAAATAGGAAGCTAGTTTCACTTTCAATCACACCACTAGCCTCTGCACATAGTAAGCGCTCAATAAATACGATTGATTGATTGATTGATTGACTGCAATCGAGGATGCCCACAGAGATATTTAATCTCCAAAATTATAGCTGCCATAAGACCTCAGGATCCTATAATTGTTTTTAAAACCAGCAATGGAGCTTATCCACCCTACGCTGCGGCTGAAAACAAATGCTATCGTTGGCAGAGAAGCTTTCAGGCTAAATTACACTGGAAAGCTTAACCAGTCTTAGAGTACACTGTCTTTCCCAGGAGTGTGACTTGGTTTGCAGATGGAATAATAATAATAATAATAATGTTGGCATTTGTTAAGCGCTTACTATGTGCAAAGCACTGTTCTAAGCGCTTGGGGGGATACAAAGTGATCAGGTTGTCCCACGTGGGGCTCACAGTCTTAATCCCCATTTTACAGATGAGGGAACTGAGGCTCAGAGAAGTTAAGTGACTTGCCCAAGGTCACACAGCAGACATGTGGCGGAGCCGGGATTCGAACCCATGACCTCTGACTCCAAAGCCCGGGCTCCTTCCACTGAGCCACGCTGATGGAAGTAAACAGGAACCAAAAAAAAAAAAAAACGACTGGCTTCAGCAATAAAAGTTTCAAAACAACCATAGGTTTTCTCAGTTCCTCAGAACTAAAGGCCAAAATGCAACAAAAAAATGATTTGCCCTGAGGAAAAATATCGGACTTTAACCATTATTTACATAATTCATCCATTCATTGGGAGTAGTCAGATCTGAAAATCTAAAGATTATCTCTTTCGGGCAGGGATTGTGTCTACCTACTCCAAAGCATTTAATAATAATAATAATAATAATAATGGCATTTGTTAAGCGCTTACTATGTGCAAAGCACTGTTCAAAGCGCTGGGGGGATATAACGTGATCAGGTTGTCCCATGTGGGGCTCACAGTCAATCCCCATTTTACAGATGAGGTAACAGGCTCAGAGAAGTTAAGTGACTTGCCCAAGGTCACACAGCAGACATGTGGCAGAGCCGGGATTCAAACCCATACAGTGCTCTGCTCTGCACACAATAAGGGCTCGGTAAATACCACTGATTGAGTGATCGATCTCTTTGAATCTATTGATCTCTTTAAATCTATTAAGTTTATTTTTTTACAGATCAGTAAAAGCTCACTCCAGCAACACATCACATGTTTATTTTGTTAGTATGTTTGGTTTTGTTCTCTGTCTCCCCCTTTTAGACTGTGAGCCCACTGTTGGGTAGGGACTGTCTCTAGATGTTGCCAATTTGTACTTCCCAAGCGCTTAGTACAGTGCTCTGCTAGTAAGCGCTCAATAAATACGATTGATGATGATGATGTTAATTTACACCTCTTTCGAGACTCCTTCCCTGACTGGACTCCACCTCTGTAAATCCTGTCCTCCCGACAACATCCAATCAAATACTTATGTGCATCCAGCGCTGGGTAGGGACCGTCTCTATATGTTGCCCACTTGTCCTTCCCAAGCGCTTAGTACAGTGCTCTGCACACAGTAAGCGCTCAATAAATACGATTGAATGAATGAATGAATGAATCCAGCCACGTCTAGGGCCCAGGCACACCCAAGCCCCCTTTCCCTCCTCGAAAGTCGCGATGCTGCTGAAATCACATATCTCCAGGAAGGCTTTCCCGATTAATATTCATTCATTCATCCATTTAATGGTATTTATTGAGCGCTTACTGTGTACAGAGCACTGTACTAGCCCCCCGCTAGGCTGATGGGCACCTCTGATGGTCTTTGACTCTCGGCACTGGGACGGTCACATTTTCAACCACGCTCCGCGGTTTGGCAATTGGTTCCCCCAAACTGGGCATCCTCCAAAACTGTTTATTATCCCGAATGTGGGCCACGGAGCCCTTTGGGCAAAAATCCGGGCACCGGGCTGACCTTGTCCACCTCAAATTCATCCTCACCTGCTCTCCCTCTGCCCTCTCCTCGGCTCAGCAACATTATTTGCTCTCCCTTACTGACGACTCAAAAATTTTGAGTCATCAAAATTTTGACGTCAAAAATTTTGACGACAAAAATCTCAAAAATCCTCAAAAATCTCCAGTGGCTACCAATCAATCTGCGCATCAGGCAGAAACTCCTCACCCTGGGCTTCCAGGCTGTCCATCCCCTGGCCCCCTCCTACCTCACCTCCCTTCTCTCCTTCTCCAGCCCAGCCCGCACCCTCCGCTCCTCGGCCACTAATCTCCTCCCTGTACCTCGTTCTCGCCCGTCCCGCCATCGACCCCCAGCCCACGTCCTCCCCCGGGCCTGGAATGCCCCCAATCCCTCTGCCCATCCGCCAAGCTAGCTCTCTTCCTCCCTTCAAAGCCCTGCTGAGAGCTCACCTCCTCCAGGAGGCCTTCCCAGACTGAGCCCCTTCCTTCCTCTCCCCCTCGCCCCCCTCTCCATCCCCCCATCTTATCTCCTTCCCCTCCCCACAGCACCTGTATATATGTATATATGTTTGTACATATTTATTACTCTATTTATTTATTTATTTTACTTGTACATATCTATTCATTTTATTTTGTTAGTATGTTTGATTTTGTTCTCTGTCTCCCCCCTTTTAGACTGTGAGCCCCCTGTTGGGTAGGGACTGTCTCTATATGTTGCCAATTTGTACCTCCCAAGCGCTTAGTACAGTGCTCTGCACATAGTAAGCGCTCAATAAATACGATTGACGATTGATGATGATGACGACTCCAACGCCCACGGCCGGAATCCTCTATTCCGGACTTCTGATTCCTTCCTCAGTCCCTCGCCCTGATGACCTTGCCAACTGCTTTGCTGCCAGAACTGGTTCTCCTCCTACTTTTCCGGGCCCTCCTTCTGGGTCATTGCCAGCTCCTCCTCCGCCTCCCGCTTTCTAACTAGAGTTGGCCCTTAAGGCTCAGTTCTGGGTCCGGATCTGTTCTCCATTTCCACTCATTCCCGTCCGGGGCTCATCCGCTCTTTCCACCCCCGGCCTCTTCATGGATGACTCGCCAATCTCTCTCTCTCTTCTTCTCTGCCTCCAAGATATTTCACCATGGATGCCCTGCAGGCATCCCAAGCTCAACAAGTCCAAAATTGAACTCCCCAACCCTGCCTTCAAATAATCTCCTCCTCCTAACTTTCCCATCACTTTCCCGCCACGCTCCCCATAACGCAATCTCACACTCTTCATTCCTGTCGATCTCACCTGTTCACTGTGCCTCACTCTAGACTGTCCTGCCTCTGATCCCGTGCTCATGACTTTCCTACCAAGAGAATCAATCGTATTTATTGAGCGCTTACTGTGTGCAGAGCACTGTACTAAGCGCTTGGGAAGTACAAGTTGGCAACATATAGAGACAGTCCCTGCCCAACAGTGGGCTCATAGTCTAAAAGGGGGAGACAGAGAACAAAACCAAACATACTAACAAAATAAAATAAATAGAATAGATATGTACAAGTAAAATAAATAGAGTAATAGATATGTACAAACATATACATATACACAGGTGCTGTGGGGAAGGGAAGGAGGTAAGATGGGGGGATGGAGAGGGGGACGAGGGGGAGAGGAAGGAAGGGGCTCAGTCTGGGAAGGCCTCCTGGCTCGGGGGGGGGGGGGGGGTCGTGTAACTAAGCAGCAGCGTGGCTCAGTGGAAGGAGCCCGGGCTTTGGAGTCAGAGGTTGTGGGTTCAAATCCCAGCTCTGCCAATTGTCAGCTGTGTGACTTTGGGCAAGTCACTTCAATTCTCTGGGCCTCAGTCACCTCATCTGTAAAATGGGGATTAAGACTGTGAGCCCCCCGTGGGACAACCTCATCACCTTGTAACCTCCCCAGCGCTTAGAACAGTGCTTTGCACATAGTAAGCGCTTAATAATAGTAATAATGGCATTTGTTAAGCGCTTACTATGTGCAAAGCACTGTTCTAAGCACTGGGGGGGGGAGATACAAGGTGATCAGGTTGTCCTGCATGGGGCTCACAGTCATCATAATGAATAATAAATACCATCATTATTATTACTATCACCTGTAGCTCCTTCCCGCTTCACACTGCTAAGCCATGGTTCTCCCCATCTTCAAGGGAAGAAGGAGGATGAGAAGGAGAAAGAGAAGGAGAAGAAGAATGGTATTTCTTAAGAACTTACTATATACTAAGAAATTGAACTAAACACTGGGGTAGACACCAGATAATCAGGTCACACAAAATCCCTGTTCCACCTAGGGCTCACAGTCTAGACAGGAGGGAGAACAGATATTTAGTCCTCATTTTAGAGATGAGGAAACCGAGGCACAGAGAAGCTAAGTGACTGGCCCACGGTCACAAAGCAGGCAAGTGGGAGAACCAGTATTCGAACCCAGGTCCTCTGACTCCCACGACTGTGCTCTTTCCACTGGGTCATGATGCTTCTGAAATCACATATCTCCAGGAAGCCTTCCCTGATTAATATTCATTCATTCATCCATTCAATCATATTTATTGAGCGCTTACTGTGTGCAGAGCACTGTACTAAGTGCTTGGGAAGTACAAGTTGGCGACATGTAGAAACGGTCCCTACCCAACAACGGGCTCACAGTCTAGGAGGGGGAGACAGACAACAGAACAAAACATGAGGACATTCACTCATTCAATTGTATTTATTGAGCGCTTACTGTGTGCAGAGCACTGTACTAAGCGCTTGGGAAGTACAAGTTGGTGACATATAGGAACGGTCCCTACCCAACAACAGGCTCACAGTCTAGAAGGGGGACATAGACAACAAAACAAAACATGCGGACAGGTGTCAAGGCATCAGAATAAATAGAAGTAAAGCTAGATGCACATCATTAACAAAATAAATAGAATAGTAAATACGTACAAGTAAAATAAATAGAGTAATAAATCTGTACAAACGTATATACAGGTGCTGTGGGGAGGGGAAGGAGGTAGGGTGAGGGCTTCAAAGACTCCGTCCTCTCCTGGTTCTCCTCTGATCTCTCCGGCCATTCATTCTAAGTCTCTTTTGCGGGCTCCTCCTCCCCCTCGCATCCCCTTACTGTAGGGGTTCCTCAAGGGTCAGTTCTTGATCCCCTTCTGTTCTCGATCTACACTCACTCCCTTGGTGAACTCATTCGCTCCCACGGCTTCAACTATCATCTCTATGCCGATGACACCCAGATCTCCATCTCTGCCCCTGTTCTCTCCCCCTCTCTCCAGGCTCGCATCTCCTCCTGCCTTCAGGACATCTCCATCTGGATGTCTGCCCGCCATCTAAAACTCAACATGTCCAAGACTGAACTCTTTATCTTCCCTCCCAAACCCTGCCCTCTCCCTGACTTTCCCGTCACTGTTGACGGCACTACCATCCTTCCCGTCTCACAAGCCCGCAACCTTGGTGTCATCCTCAACTCCGCTCTCTCGTTCACCCCTCACATCCGATCCGTCACCAAAACCTGCCGGTCTCACCTCCGCAACATCTCCAAGATCCGCCCTTTCCTCTCCATCCACACCGCTACCCTGCTCATTCAAGCTCTCATCCTATCCCGATCCTGGATTACTGCATCAGCCTCCTCTCTGATCTCCCATCCTCCTGTCTCTCCCCACTTCAATCCGTACTTCACACCGCTGCCCGGATTATCTTTGTGCAGAAACGCTCTGGGCATGTTAATCCCCTCCTCAAAAATCTCCAGTGGCTACCTATCAACCTATGCATCAGGAAAAAACTCCTCACCCTGGGCTTCAAAGCTCTCCATCCCCTCGCCCCCTCCTACCTCACCTCCCTTCTCTCCTTCTCCAGCCCAGCCCGCACCCTCCGCTCCTCTGCCGCTAATCTCCTCACCGTGCCTCGTTCTCACCCATCCCACCAACGACCCCCGGCCCACATCCTCCCCCTGGCCTGGAATGCCCTCCCTCCGCACATCCGCCAAGCTAGCTCTCTTCCTCCTTTCAAAGCCCTACTGAGAGCTCACCTCCTCCAGGAGGCCTTCCCAGACTGAGCCCCCTCCTTCCTCTCCCCCTCCTCCCCCTCCCCATGCCCCCCGCCTTACCTCCCTCCCCTCCCCACAGCACCTGTATATATGTATATATGTTTGTATGTATTTATTACTCTATATTTATTTATTTAATTTTGTACATATTTATTCTATTTATTTTATTTTGATAATATGTTTTGTTTTGCTCTCTGTCTCCCCCTTCTAGTCTGTGAGCCCACTGTTGCGTAGGGACCGTCTCTATATGTTGCCAACTTGGACTTCCCAAGTGCTTAGTACCGTGCTCTGCACACAGTAAGCACTCAATAAATACGACTGAATGAACAAATGAATGAATGGGGAGGGGGAGAGGAAAGAGGGGGCTCAGTCTCACCTCTCCCTCCTATTTCCCTCCCTATTGCGACTTCAGCGTTTCCATGTCAACTAAGCCACTGGATTCTCACCCCCTCCCCTGTAGCACTAATGGATATATCTTCCCACTCCTGTTTTTCTCCACCCGCCTGCAATATACATTTAGTGTGCCTCCCTACTAGAATGCAAATTCATTGAGGATCACCTCTCCGATTTCTACTCTACTCTGCCAGTTCACTCTATTTATTTATTTATTTTATATGTACATATTTATTCTATTTATTTTATTTCGTTAATGTGTTTTGTTTTGTTTGTCTGTCTCCCCCTTCTAGACTGTGAGCCCGCTGTTGGGCAGGGACTGTCTCTATATGTTGCCAACTTGGACTTCCCAAGCGCTTAGTACAGTGCTCTGCACACAGTAAGCGCTCAATAAATACAACTGAATGAATGAATGAATGCCCATTTTACAGAAGATGGAACTGAGGCACAGAGAAGTGAAGTGACTTGCCCAAGGTCACACAGGTGACAAGTGGTGGAGCCTGGATTAGAACCCATGACCTCTGACTCCCAAGCCCGGGTTCTTTCCACTGAGCCATGCTGCTTCTCACCTAGTACAGTGCTCTGCATACAGTAAGCGCTCAATAAATACGATTGAATGAACGAATGAACCCTCGTCCCCCTCTCCATCCCCCATCTTACCTCCTTCCCTTCCCCACAGCACCTGTATATATGTATATATGTTTGTACATACTCATTACTCTATTTATTTATTTTACTTGTACCTACCTATTCTATTTATTTTATTTTGTTAGTATGTTTGCTTTTGTTTTCTGTCTCCCCCTTTTAGACTGTGAGCCCGCTGTCGGGTAGGGACTGTCTCTATATGTTGCCAATTTGTACTTCCCAAGCACCTAGTACAGTGCTCTGCACACAGTAAGCGCTCAATAAATACGATGGATTGATTGATTCATTGGAAGAATTCTCCATGAATAGACATTTTAAAATATAAAGGTGCCCAGATCCCGAGGGAAAGTTTGAGGATGAACGTCTTGCAGTCGGCCGGACAGCTGAAGTGTCACAATCCACAGGCAACTTCCCGCCATACTTACTCTCCTCCCAATCACTGCAAGCTAAATCCCAAGCCCATCCTTCCCGACGATACTTCCCATCCGCAAGCGGGGCCACTTCCCAAGGGACCGTCGGCCCGGCGCGGCTCGGAAAAACGTCTGGCCAGAGCCACCCGCCAAAACAGACGGGGGGGAAGAGCAGCTACTTACGGCGGCGTGATGGGCCACGTTCCCCACAATGTTGAGGTTTTTCAGCAACTGCGGAGAGCCGCCGTACTGTCCCGAAATCTGCTTCCTCACTTCGGCTGCCACGGTTCTGGAAGAAAACCACGATTTCACCATTCCGAGGAAAAGGACAGATTGGAAAAGAGAACCACCAAATATGGCTCTTTCACTAAAAGGCCGAGGTCTAACTGAGTCGGCTGCCTTCCTCCGAGCGAGAAATTTCAGGAAACAGCTTTTATCGTTGGCAATGAAAATTCCTACTTGGCTGACCCCTCGCAATTACTAAGCTGATTTTACGGGTCCTTTTAGGCCGCGCGGTCTAGATTAGCCCGATATGGAAAACTAGCTCCGCCGCCTCCTCCGTTTTTCAAATGAGGATGGCCGGGCTCGACCTGGGGCCCAGCCCTGGCTGAGTCAGAGCTACAGTTCAGATTCGGGATGTTTTCCTGGCGCTGTGTTGCCAAAATGCACCCTTTGTTCGGTTTAAAACAGCCAACTTCCTCTTTCTCAGCAAACGGGGAGCTAACGGATTGGGTCGCTCCAAGAGAACGGGGAAATATGAACCCTCATCTTTGCCTGGCCGCGGGCCTCTGGAGACAATCCTTTGGATATAAAAGCCAACGAACGTCCAAAGCAACTGCCTTTGTTCTCCTTTAGTGCCCTCCTCCACTAAAGGTCAGCGGGTTTACACACCCGCTACACAGCCGCTCGTTGTGGGCAGCGAATGAGTCGGTTATTATTATTGTCATCATCATCATTATTATTATAATTTATCATTAATATAATCAATTATTATAATTTATCATTAATATAATCAATTATTATAATTTATCATTAATGTAATCAATTATTATAATTTATCATTATTATAATCAATTGTCATGATTTATCATTAATATAATTAATTGTTATAGTTTATCATTAATATAATTAATTATTAAAATTTATCATTGATATAATTAATTATCATAGTTTATTATTATTAATATAATTAATTAATATAATTTATTATCATTAATATAATTAATTGTTATGATTTATTATCATTATTGTAATTGATTATTATAATTTATCATTAATATAATTCATTATTATAGTTTATCATTGATATAATTAATTATTATAATTACCATTGATATAATTAATTATTATAATTTATTATTATTAATATGATTAATTATTATAATTTATTATCATTAATATGATTATTTATTATAATTTATTATCATTATTATGATTGATTATTATGATTTATCATCAACATAATTCATTATTATAATTTATCATTGATATAATTAATTATTATAATTTATCATTGATATGATTAATTATTATAATTTATTATCATTAATATAATTAATTATTGTAATTTATTATCATTAATATAATTAATTATTATGATTTATTATCATTAATATAATTGATTATTATAATTTATTATTGATGGTGTAATTAATTATTATACTTTATTATCATTGATATAATTAATTACTATAATTTATTATTAATAATATAATTGATTATTATAATTAATTGTTATTAATAATAATGGCATTTATTAAGCGCTTACTATGGGCAAAGCACGGTTCTAAGCGCTGGGGAGGTTACAAGGTGAAGCAGCGTGGCTCAGTGGAAAGAGCCCGGCCTTTGGAGTCAGAGGTCAAAGGGTTCAAATCCCGGCTCCACCACTTGTCAACTGTGTGACTTTGGGCAAGTCACTTCACTTCTCTGGGCCTCAGTTCCCTCATCTGTCAAATGGGGATGAAGACTGTGAGCCCCACGGGGGACAACCTGATCACCCTGTAAATTCCCCAGCGCTTAGAACAGTGCTCTGCACATAGTAAGCGCTTAATAAATGCCATTAAAAAAAAAAAAGGCTCCCAGACTTGGGGAAATCCCTGGATGGGAACAATAATAATACTAATAATAATGTTATTTGTTAAGTGCTTACTATGCTCCAGGTACTGTACTAAGCGCTGGGGTGGACACAAGAAACTCGGGTTAGATACAGTCCCTGTTCCTCGTGGGACTTACAGTCTCAATCCCCATTTTACAGATGAGGGAACTGAGGCACAGAGAAGTGAAGTGACTTGCCCCAGGTCACACAGCAGAAAAGTGGCGGAGACGGAATTAGAATCCATGACCTTCTGACTTCCGAGCCCGGGAGTCTCTCCACTATGCCATGCTGCTTCTCTATTAATACTAGAGAAGCAGCGTGGCTCAGTGGACGGGCTTTGGAGTCAGAAGTCATGGGTTCAAATCCCAACTCTGCCAATTGTCAGCTGTGTGACTTTGGGCAAGTCACTTCACTTCTCTGGGCCTCAGTTACCTCATCTGTAAAAGGGGGATGAAGACTGTGAGCACCCCCGTGGGACAACCTGATCACCTTGTAACCTCCCCACAGCTTAGAACTTTGCACATAGTAAGTGCTTAATAAATGCCATTATTATTAATAATAATAATAAGACCTTTGCATTCCACAGCCTAAAAGAAACACAGATAGAAAACACCATGTATTTGTAATGAAATGCAGACTAAGGAAGGAAATATGGTATCAGTTCTTGGAACAATTTCATTGCATTCTTGGAAAACATCTTGTAATAACACAAAGTTACAAGAGGTACTGAGACTGTGGAAATTGGAGATCTGATATTTCCCTTTTTTAAAAAAAATCTTTGACAAATTTAAGACCGTAGCCTATTTAAAATGGATATTACCTACACGTGTCCCTGCATATGTGCCTATTCATTCATTCATTCAACCGTATTTATTGAGCGCTTACTGTGTGCAGAGCAGTGTACTAAGCGCTTGGGAAGTACAAGTTGGCAACATATAGAGACGGTCCCTACCCAACAGTGGGCTCACAGTCTAGACGACCTCCCCTCTGCCTATGTATTTTCATAAACCCCAAATCTATTTCTCTTCCTCTGGCTCAGTGGAAAGAGCCCGGGCTTTGGAGTCAGAGGTCATGGGTTCAAATCCCGGCTCCGCCAATCGTCAGCTGGGTGACTCTGGGCAAGTCGCTTCACTTCTCTGGGCCTCAGTTACCTCATCTGTAAAATGGGGATGAAGACTGTGAGCCCCCCGTGGGACAACCTGATCACCCTGTAACCTCCCCAGTGCTTCGAACAGTGCTTTGCACATAGTAAGCGCTTAATAAATGCCATCATTACTAATACCTTTTTCTGGGAATTGAAGGAGGGAAGGAAGAAAGAGGGCCAGGTGAGTGATTCTGGGGATGCATCTCTTCAATCAGAAGCATCTATAGAGTGCTTACTCTGTACAGAGCACCGTGCTAAGCACTCGGGGAATCAATCAATCAATCAATTGTATTTATTGAGCGCTTACTATGTGCAGAGCACTGTACTAAGCGCTTGGGAAGTACAAATAGGCAACGTATAGAGACAGTCCCTACCCAACAGTGGGCTCACAGTCTAAAAGAAGTATAGAGCATTAGTAGGCATGATATGGGGAAAAAATACTATACTGAATTACCAGTAAGAAGAGGTCGTTTCACCTGTGCCGGGCAGCAGCGGCAGGGGAAAGAATCAAATGATCAAAGCGTAGACCACAGCAGAGACTTGGGTTTTTTTACCCCGCCGAAGACGACGATGGTAAACCACTTCCGTATCCCCACCGAGAAACCTCTATTCATTCATTCATTCTATCGTATTGACTATGCGCAGAGCACTGGACTAAGCGCTTGGGAAGTCCAAGTTGGCAACATATAGAGACGGTTCCTACCCAACAATGGGCTCACAGTCTTACCAGAACGACTTTGCGGCAGAAGATGGGATGGAGTCGTCGCTATGGGTCGGGAATGATTCGACGGCATTTGAAGAACAAGGGAAAGTTTAAAGATATCATCATCATCATCATCAATCGTATTTATTGAGCACTTACTATGTGCAGAGCGCTGTACTAAGCACTTGGGAAGTACAAATTGGCAACATATAGAGACAGTCCCTACCCAACAGTGGGCTCACAGTCTAAAAAGGGGAATGATATGTAAATGTGTCCCCATCCCCCCCGCCCTACCTCCTTCCCCTCCCCGCAGCACCTGTATATATGTTTGTACAGATTTATTACTCTATTTATTTTATTTGTACATATTACTACTCTATTTTATTTTGTTAATATGTTTTGTTGTCTGTCTCCCCCTTCTAGACTGTGAGCCCGTTGTTGGGTAGGGACCGTCTCTATACGTTGCCAACTTGTACTTCCCAAGCGCTTAGTACAGTGCTCTGCACACAGTAAGCGCTCAATAAATACAATTGAATGAATGAATGAGAGGTGGGGGGAAAGAAGTATCCAAGTACTGAGAGAGGGAGGACTCAAGTCCATTGGTGAAGCAGAAATGTGGAAGGGGCAGTAGGGGGAAAAATAGGGTGGGAAAAAGAGATATGTCCTATATTCACTTGTGTGCCTCATGTGTATTGAATTTAGCCCTGTCTTCTTTGCTTCTCTACTTCTTCAATCCACCATAATGAAACCTCCACAGGAAGGGGCAATAGGGGAAAAATACGGTGGGGAAAAGAGATGTGTCCTATATTCACCTGTATGCCTCATGTGTGTTGAATTCAGCCTTGTCTTCTTTGCTTCTCTACTTCTTTAATCCACCATACTGAAACCTCCACGGGAAGGGACAGTAGGGGGAAAATAGGGTGGGGAGAAGAGATGTGTCCTATATTCACCTGTGTGCCTCATGTGTGTTGAATTTAGCCTTGTCTTCTCTGCTTCTTTAATCCACCATACTGAAACCTCCACGGGAAGGCACAGTAGGGGGAAAATAAGGTGGGGAAAAGAGATGTGTCCTGCTTTCACCTGTGTGCCTCATGTGTATTGAATTTAGCCCTGTCTTCTTTACTTCTCTACTTCTTTAATCCACCATTATTGAAACCTCCACGGGAAAGGACAGTAGGGGGAAAATAGGGTGGGGAAAAGAGATGTGTTCTACTTTCACCTGTGTGCCGAATTTAGCCCTGTCTTCTTTGCTTCTCTACTTCTTTAATCCACCATTATTGAAACCTCCACGGGAAAGGGCAGTAGGGGGAAAATAGGGTGGGGAAAAGGGATGTGTTCTATATTCACCTGTGTGCCTCATGTGTGTTGAATTTAGCCTTGTCTTCTCTGCTTCTCTACTTCTTTAATCCACTATACTGAAACCTCCACGAGAAGGGACGGTAGGGGGAAAATAAGGTGGGGAAAAGAGATGTGCCCTGCTTTCACCTGTGTGCCTCATGTGTATTGAATTTAGCCCTGTCTTCTTTACTTCTCTACTTCTTTAATCCACCATTATTGAAACCTCCACGGGAAAGGACAGTAGGGGGAAAATAGGGTGGGGAAAAGAGATGTGTTCTACTTTCACCTGTGTGCCGAATTTAGCCCTGTCTTCTTTGCTTCTCTACTTCTTTAATCCACCATTATTGAAAACTCCACGGGAAAGGACAGTAGGGGGAAAATAGGGTGGGGAAAAGGGATGTGTTCTATATTCACCTGTGTGCCTCATGTGTGTTGAATTTAGCCTTGTCTCCTTTGCTTCTCTACTTCTTTAATCCACCATACTGAAACCTCCATGGGAAGGGACAGTAGGGGGAAAATAGGGTGGGGAAAAGAGATGTGTCCTACTTTCACCTGTGTGCCTCATGTGTATTGAATTTGGCCCTGTCTTCTTTGCTTCTCTACTTCTTTAATCCACCATTATTGAAACCTCCACGGGAAGGGCAATTAGGAGGAAAATAGGGTGGGGAGAAGAGATGTGTCCTACATTCACCTGTGTGCCTCACACAGGTGAATTGAATTTAGCCCCGTCTTCTTTGCTTCACTACTTCTTTAATCCACCATTATTGAAACCTCCACGGGAAGGGCAATTAGGAGGAAAATAGGGTGGGGAGAAGAGATGTGTCCTACATTCACCTGTGTGCCTCACACAGGTGAATTGAATTTAGCCCCGTCTTCTTTGCTTCACTACTTCTTTAATCCACCATTATTGAAACCTCCACGGGAAGGGACAGTAGGGGGAAAATAGAGTGGGGAGAAGAGACGTGTCCTATATTCACCTATGTGCCTCATGTGTGTTGAATTTAGCCTTGTCTCCTTTGCTTCTCTACTTCTTTAATCCACCATACTGAAACCTCCACGGGAAGGGACAGTAGGGGGAAAATAGGGTGGGGAGAAGAGATGTGTCCTACTTTCACCTGTGTGCCTCATGTGTATTGGATTTAGCCCTGTCTTCTTTACTTCTCTACTGCCTTAATCTACCATTACTGAAACCTCCACGGGAAAGGACAGTAGGGGGAAAATAGGGTGGGGAAAAGAGATGTGTCCTACATTCACCTGTGTGCCTCATGTGTATTGAATTTAGCCCTGTCTTCTTTGTTTCTCTACTTCTTTAATCCACCATATTGAAATTTCCACTGGGTTCTAATCCCGGCACCACCGCTTGCCTGCTCTGTGACCCTGGGCAAGTCACTTCACTTCTCTGGGCCTCAGTTCCCTCATGTGTATAATGGGAATTCAGTACCTATTCTCCCTTCTACTTATCTCCTGATTCATTCAATCGTACTTGTTGAGCGCTTACTGTGTGCAGAGCACTGTACTAAGTGCTTGGGAAGTCCAAGTTGGCAACATATAGGGACGGTCCCCACCCAACAACGGGCTCACAGTCTAGACGGGGGAGACAGACAAGACAACAAAACATGTGGACAGGTGTCATCATCAGAACAAATAGAATTTTTCTCCAATCTAGATGTGTCTCCTATCTATCCTAATGTTTAGTGCTTAACAAATAACACAATTACTATTATGATTACGCCTCACGCTACTGTACTCTCCCATGTTCTTGGTCCCCAGCTTTGCACGCGATGCAAATAATACAACCGGTTGCTTGCTTTAAATCTGGGTGAGCCATGTGAAGTACTCTGATTCCCCAGCGCTCCTATGTTCCACTTTGGCAGGAAAGGGTAGGGACTGTCTCTATATGTTGCCAACTTGTACTTCCCAAGCGCTTAGTACAGTGCTCTGCATACAGTAAGCGCTCAATAACTATGATTGACTGAAAGATTGGCAGTTCACTGTACATAGCTTTAATTCTATTTGTTCTGACGATTTTGACACCTGCCTACATGCTTCGCCTTATGGTCTGTCTCCCCCTTCTAGACTGTGAGCCCATTGTTGGGTAGGGACCGTCTCTATATGTTGCCAACTTGGACTTCCCAAGCGCTTAGTCCACTGCTCTGCACACAGTAAGCGCTCAATAAATACGATTGATTGATTGATTGATATACAAACAAATCTAAAGCAATGGCCTCTTCAGTGGAACTGTATCACAATGAGATAGGACCGTATAAACCCTGATACAAGAGGGATTATCCCTGGCCCTTGTCTGTTTCCAAATTTGTAATTTGTAGTGATTTCGGAGGGCCTCGCCAGGTTTTCTCTCGGCTCTAGGCGTTGGAAAGCCTGGATTTAGCAGGCTAATCCTTCAGGATACTACAGTTAGGGTGAGAAAGCCAACAAACTATCACTAGGAGACACACATGGATTATTTTCTAGCGAGGTTCTTGTGTTGGGTAGGGACTGTCTATATGTTGCCAACTTGTACTTCCCAAGCACTTAGTACAGTGCTCTGCACACAGTAAGCACTCAATAAATACGACTGACTGATTGATTGATTGTTAGTTTAGCACTGCTCAACAACCTAAATGAAATAAATGAAACCCTACATATTTGGCAGGTCCAGACAGGAAGGCTGGACACTGGGGGAAGGATCCGGGCACCAATTTTGCAACGCCGAGACGGGAAATTGGAAGCAAAACTCTCCCCCTGTAAACTAGCTCGATTCAATCATCATCATCAATCGTATTTATTGAGCGCTTACTGTGTGCAGAGCACTGGACTAAGCGCTTGGGAAGTACAAGTTGGCAACATATAGAGCCAAGACGGCGACGGAAAACCCCCAGATGAGCTGAAATGAGGCCGGTGCCCGGGGCTCTCTTTCCATCTCTACTCTATTTTACTTGTACATATTTACTAGTCTATTTATTTTGTTAATAATGTGCATCTAGCTTGATTTTTTATTTATTCTGATGACCTGACACCTGTCCACGTGTTTTGTTCTGTTGTCTGTCTCCCCCTTCTAGACTGTGAGCCCGCTGTTGGGTAGGGACCGTCTCTCTATGTTGCTGACTTGTACTTCCCAAGCGCTTAGTCCAGTGCTCTGCACACAGTAAGCGCTCAATAAATACGACTGAATGAATGAATGAATGATTATACCCCTGCAGGCACACGCTTGCCACAGAGAGAGATTTATAAGACGGTTCACAAGGAGAATGATCCTATCCCACAGTCACCAATACGTAATACAGTAAGCGCTCAATAAATACCTCATCTTACCTCCTTCCCTTGCCCATGGCACCTGTATATATGTTTGTACATATTTATTACTGTATTTATTTTACTTGTACATATCTATTCTATTTATTTTATTTTGTTAGTATGTTTGGTTTTGTTCTCTGTCTCCCCCCTTTTAGACTGTGAGCCCACTGTTGGGTAGGGACGGTCTCTATATGTTGGCAATTTGTACTTCCCAAGCGCTTAGTACAGTGCTCTGCACATAGTAAGCGCTCAATAAATACGATTGATGATGATGATGATGATGTGAGCCCACTGTTGGGTAGGGACTGTCTCTATATGTTGCCAACTTGGACTTCCCAAGCGCTTAGTCCAGTGCTCTGCACACAGTAAGCGCTCAATAAATACGATTGATTGATTGAATGAATGAATGAATAAAGGCACCCAAGGACAAAAGGCAAAATGAGAAGAATTACAGGAGCGGGGAAAGAGAAGGGCGGATCAGAACAGAAAAAATAGTCACATTGTCTATCAATCTTGGGCCAAGCGAGTGCGTCGGCTGGTAATTTATAAAACGCCGTCTTAACACTAGATTCTTTGTAAGAAAACACGTGACCCCATAAGTGGCTGTTACAAAAATGTGTTCATTCCTAGCCCTTTTTATACAATTTACTCTCAGTTGGTTCATTATTTGGCGCGTCCCACGTGCCCGGTTTGTTACAATGCTGCGCCACGTTGGGAAAGGTAACAGGCCTCGCTCTTCAAACAGCAACACGATTTTGAACTGCGGGTGTGGGAACTGTGCACTGTCCTTGGATTGTTGCAGGTTATTTTCCCAGGAAACTGAGTAGCTCGTATTTATTTTAACTTAAAGGAATGTGGTCCATACGCAAAAATGCATTTGCTGTTATCTATTCATGGCATTTATTCAGCACTTAATGTGTGCAGAATACCGTATTAAGCCCTCGGGAGAGGACAACACACTTTGCAAACACGTTCCCTGCCCAAAAGGAGCTTACGGTCTAGAGGGGGAGACGGACATTAATAGAAATTATGGATTTGTATAATAAGTGCTGTAGACAGTTCTCAGTGTCAATGAAGACACTCCACAGAATTACATTTTCAGGGGGTGAAGATGATGAGGAAAACAAATTTAGGCCAAGGTTTCACACCAATACTACTGCCTGATATCCCAGCGCTTAATACAGTGCTTGGCACATAGTAAGTGTTTAAGAAAATAATAGTAATAATTGCTTCTGGGAGTGTGAGGATCTTTGAGCTGGAATCTCTTGCGAGGGCCTTTTCCAATTTACGGTGAAAACCAAGAGAAGAGCAAAAAAGTTCTCGATAATTGTGTCGGCCCCCCTTTCCCTTCCCTCTTTGATCGAAAGTTCCTTGGAGACAGGAATTGTCTCTTATTCCTTTATTGCACGCTCCTATGGACTTAGTGCAGGACTTTGCACACGACAAGAGCTCAATAAATATTTCTGATTGCCATTTCTTTAATAAAATCTCTACCTGTGTGCATATTTTGCCATGGAAAAATGAAAAAAAATGACTTTGGAACAGCCAAGGGGTTCCTCATCAATGCCTGTTTCCCGCAGTAAATGGGGCAAAAAGTACAGTGCTTGGCACATAGTAAGCGCTTAACAAATACCATCATTATTATTATTATTACATATAAATATGACCTTGGGTAAGTCACTTCACTATTCCATGACTCAGTTACCTCATCTGTAAAATGGGGACTGAGATTGGGAGCCCCACGTGGGACTCACATCCCAGAGCTTAGTACGGTGCCCCTAGGTAGGTGCTTAACAAGGACCACAATTATTATTATATATATATATATATACATATACACACACGTTGTTGATCTGAATCATTCATTCATTCATATCATATTTATTGAGCGCTTACAGTGTGCAGAGCACTGTACTAAGCGCTTGGGAAGTACAAGTATGGGCCACGGCCCTATGAATGGTACTATTTAAACTTAATTATCTCCTTGAAAGGGAGGGTTCTATTCCCAGATCGTCCACTTGCCTGCTGTGTGACCCTGGATAAGTCACTTAACTGCCGTGCCTCAGTTTCCTCATCTGCAAAATGGGGATTCACTATGTCTTTTCCCTCTACAGGAAGCAGCGTGGCTCAGTGGAAAGAGAATGGGCTTTGGAGTCAGAGGTTATGGGTTCAAATCCTGGCTCTGCCACTTGTCAGCTGTGTGACTTTGGGCAAGTCACTGAACTTCTCTGGGCCTCAGTTACCTCATCTGTAAAATGGGGATGAAGACTGTGAGCCCCCCGTGGGGCCACCTGATCATCTTATAACCTCCCCAGCGCTTAGAACAGTGCTCTGCACATAGTAAGCGCTTAATAAATGCCATTATTATTATTATTTGTGCTACCACACCCGGGGTGGGGGGACAGGGACTGTGTCCGACCTGATTATCTAGTATTCACACCAGGATTTTGTACAGTAGAGAAGCAGCGTGGCTCAGCGGAAAGAGCCCGGGCTTTGGAGTCAGAGGTAGTGGGTTCAAATCCCGGCTCCGCCAATTGCCAGCTGTGTGACTTTGGGCGAGTCACTTCACTTCCCTGGGCCTCAGTTCCCTCATCTGGAAAATGGGGATGAAGACTGTGAGCCGCCCGTGGGACCGCCTCATCACCTTGTAACCTCCCCAGTGCTTAGAACAGTGCTCTGTACATAATGAGCGCTTAACAAATGCCAACATTAACAATAATAATAATAGTAATGATGGCATTTATTAAGCGCCTACTATGTGCTGTTCTAAGCGCTGGAGCACTGTTCTAAGCGCTGGGTTATTACGATTGTTAGTAGCGCAGCGCTCTGCACCCAGTAAGCGCTCGATACAACTGTCATCCTCTCCCGACGGGATAAGTGCATCAGCCTCCTCTCCGATCTCCCATCCTCCTGTCTCTTCCCGCTTCAGTCTACACTTCACGCCGCTGCCCGGATCGTCTTTGTGCGGAAACGCTGTGGGCCTGTCACTCCCCTCCTCAAAAATCTCCAGTGGCTGCCAGTCAACCTACGCATCAAACAAAAATTCCTCACCCTGGGCTTCAAGGCTGTCCATCCCCTCGCCCCTTCCTTTTTAGTCCCTTTTTAGACTGTGAGCCCACTGTTGGGTAGGGACTGTCTCTATGTGTTGCCAATTTGTACTTCCCAAGCGCTTAGTACAGTGCTCTGCACATAGTAAGCGCTCAATAAATACGATTGATTGATTGATTGATTCCTACCTCCCCTCCTTTCTCTCCTTCTCCATTGCAGCCCACACCCTCCGCCGCCGCTCACCTCCTCACCGGGCCTCGTCCTCACCCGTCCCGCCGTCGACCCCCGGCCCACGTCCTCCCCCTGTCCCGGAATGCCGTCTCTCCTCAAATCCGCCAAGCTCGCTCTCTTCCTCCCTTCAAATCCCTCCTGAGAGCTCACCTCCTCCAGGAGGCCTTCCCACACTCAGCCCCCTTTTTCCTCTCCTCCTCCCCACCCCCCCGCCCTACCTCCTTCCCCTCCCCACAGCACCCGTATAGATGTTTGTACAGATTTATCACTCCATTTTCCTTGTACAGATTTACTATTCTATTTATTTTGTTGATGTGCATTTCGCTTTATTTCTATTTATTCTGATGACTTGACACCTGTCCACGTGTTTTGTTTTGTCGTCCGTCTCCCCCCTTCTAGACTGTGAGCCCGTTGCTGGGTAGGGACCGTCTCTAGATGTTGCCGACTTGTACTTCCCAAGTGTTTAGCACAGTGCTCTGCACACAGTAAGCGCTCAATAGATACGATTGATTGAATGAATGAATGACTTCTAGACCGTGAGCCCGTTGTTGGGTAGGGCCCGTCTCTCTCTGTTGCTGACTTGGATTTCCCAAGTGCTTAGTGCACAGTAAGCGCTCAATAGATACGATTGAATGAATGAATGAATGACTTCTAGACTGTGAGCCCATTGTTAGGTAGGGACCGTCTCTATATGTTGCCAACTTGGACTTCCCAAGCGCTTAGTTCAGTGCTCTGCATACAGTAAGTGCTTAATGGATCAATCAATCAATCAATCATATTTATTGAGTGCTTACTGTGTGCAGAGCACTGGACTAAGCGCTTGGGAAGTACAAGTGGGCAACATAGAGAGACGGTCCCTACCCAACAGTGGGCTCACAGTCTTAAAGGGCGAGACAGAGAACAGAACCAAACATACTAACAAAATAAAATAAATAGAATAGATCTGTACAAGTAAAATAAATAGAGTAATAAATATGTACAAACATATATACATATATACAGGTGCTGTGCAATAGATAAGATTGAATGAATGAATGAATGACTTCTAGCCTGTGAGCCCATTGTTGGGTAGGGACCGTCTCTCTCTGTTGCCGCCTTGGACTTCCCAAGCGCTTAGTACAGTGCTCAGTGCACAGTAAGCGCTCAATAAATGCAATCGAATGAACGAGTGAATGAATGAATAGTCCAGTCCAGGGGAGGGGAGGGGGGGGGATCTCGTGCAGGAGGGCGCATGCGCGGCCCCAGGAAAGTGGGGGGAGGGGGAGATTCATTCAGTCAGTCGTATTTATTGAGCGCTTCCTGTGTGCAGAGCACTGTACTAAGCGCTTGGGAAGGACAAGTTGGCAACATCTAGAGACGGTCCCTACCCCACAGTGGGCTCACAGTCTAGAAGGGGGAGACAGGGAACAAAACCAAACGCATTAACAAAATAAAATGAATAAAATAAATATGGACAAATAAAGGCGCGCGCCCCCAGGAGGAGGGGGGAGCTTGTGGCGGGGGGGGGGGGCGTCCTCAGGGGAGGGGGGAGGGGGAGCTCGTGCAGGAGGAGGCGCGCGCCCCCGGGAGGGGAGGGGAGGGTCCCGTGAGGGGGGGAGGGGGTGCGCGCGCCCAGAAGAGGGGGGAATCTCGTGCGGGGGGGGGCGCGCGCGCCCTCAGGAAAAGGGGGAGGGGGGGTCTTGTGCGGGGGGCGCGCCCCCGGGGGGAATCTCGTGCAGGGGGGCGTGCGCGCGCGCCCAGGAGAGGGGGGGGGGTCTCGTGCGGGGGGCGCGCGCGCCCTCAGGAGGAAGGGGGGGCGCCCTCAGGAGAGGGGGGAGGGGGAGCTCGTGCAGGAGGAGGCGCGCGCCCCCAGGAGAGGAGGGGAGGATCCCGTGAGGGGGGAGGGGGCGCGCGCGCCCAGGAGAAGGGGGGGGATCTCGTGGGGGGGGGCGCGCGCCCCCAAGAGTAGGGGGAGGGGGGAGCTCGTGCGGGGGGGGGCGCGCCCTCAGGGGGAGGGGGGAATCTCGTGTATGGGGGGTGCGCGCGCGCGCCCGTGAGGGGGGTGGGGGGAGCTCGTGCAGGAGGAGGCGCGCGCCCCCAGGATGGGAGGGGAGGGGAGGGTCTCGTGAGCGGGGGAGGGGGTGCGCGTGCCCAGAAGGGGGGGAGGATCTCGTGCGGGGGGGGCGCGCCCTCAGGAGAGGGGGGAGGGGGGCCTCGTGCGGGGGGCGCGCCCGTGAGGGGGGAGGGGGGAGCTCGTGCAGGAGGAGGCGCGCGCCCCCAGGAGGGGAGGGGAGGGTCTCCTGCGGGGGGGGGGCGCCCCCGGGGGAGGGGGAGGGGGAGCTCGTGCGGGGGGGCGTGTGCGCGCGCCCAGGAGGGGAGGGGAGGGTCTTGTGGGGGGGGGGAGGGGGTGCGCGTGCCCAGAAGGGGGGGAATCTCGTGCGGGGGGGGGGCACGCGCCCTCAGGAGAAGGGGGGTCTCGTGCGGGGGGGGGCGCGCCCTCAGGAGAGGGGGGGTCTCGTGCGGGGGGGGGCTGTGCGCGCGCCCAGAAGGGGGGAGCTCGTGCAGGAGGAGGCGCGCGCCCCCGGGAGGGGAGGGGAGGGTCCCGTGAGGGGGGAGGGTGCGCGCGCGCCCAGGAGAAGGGGGGAAATCTCGTTGGGGGGGGCGCGCCCTCAGGAGAGGGGGGAGGGGGGGTCTCGTGGGGGGGGGGCGCGCCCTCGGGAGAAGGGGGGAGCTCGTGCAGGAGAAGGGGGGGAAATCTCGTGGGGGGGGCGCGCGCCCTCAGGAGACCGGGGGGGGGGAAATCTCGTGTATGGGGAGATGTGCGCGCGCGCCCCCGGGGGAGGGGGAGGGGGAGCTCGTGCGGGGGGGCGTGTGCGCGCGCCCAGGAGAAGGCGGGGGAATCTCGTGCTGGGGGGGGCTGGAGCTCGGGAAGGGGGAGGGGGGCGCGCGCCCCCAAGAGGAGGAGGGGGGGAGGCGGGGGTCAGTCATTCATTCATTCATTCATTCATTCATTCCACCGTATTTATTGGGAAGGACAAGTCGGCAACACAGAGAGCCGGTCCCTGCCCAGCGGACGCCGCGCATGCGCGCGCGCCCGCGGGGGGGGGGGGGGGGGGGGCCTGTCCTACACATCGCCGGGATTACCTAGTCATTCAGTCATTGTCATTCATTCGTTCATTCAATCGTCTTTATTGAGCGCTTACTGTGTGCGGAGCACTGGGCTGAGCGCTTGGGAAGGACAAGTTGGCAACATTCATTCATTCATTCATATTTATTGAGCACTTACTGTGTGCAGAGCACTGGACTAAGCGCTTGGGAAGTCCAAGTTGGCAACATTCATTCATTCAATCGTATTTATTGAGCGCTTACTGTGTGCGGAGCACTGGGCTGAGCGCTTGGGAAGCACAAGTTGGCAACATTCATTCATTCAATCGTCTTTATTGAGCGCTTACTGTGTGCGGAGCACTGGACTGAGCGCTTGGGAAGCACAAGTTGGCAACATTCATTCATTCATTCATATTTATTGAGCGCTTACTGTGTGCGGAGCACTGGGCTGAGCGCTTGGGAAGCACAAGTTGGCAACATTCATTCATTCATTCAATCGTCTTTATTGAGCGCTTACTGTGTGCGGAGCACTGGACTAAGCGCTTGGGAAGCACAAGTTGGCAACATTCATTCATTCATTCAATCGTATTTATTGAGCGCTTACTGTGTGCGGAGCACCGGACTAAGCGCTTGGGAAGCACAAGTTGGCAACATTCATTCATTCATTCATATTTATTGAGCGCTTACTGTGTGCGGAGCACTGGACTAAGCGCTTGGGAAGCACAAGTTGGCAACATTCATTCATTCATTCATATTTATTGAGCACTTACTGTGTGCGGAGCACTGGACTAAGCGCTTGGGAAGTACAAGTCGGCAACATATAGATTCGGTCCCTACCCAACAGCGGGCTCACAGTCTACAAGGGGGAGACAGACAACGAAACCAAACATATAAATAAAATAAATAGAATAAACATGGACAAATATAATAAAGAGTAATAAATCCGTACAAACATGTATACATATGTACAGGTGCTGTGGGGAGGGGAAGGAGGTAAGGCGGGGGTACCTATAGAATAGATACGTGTGTATAAAATGTAGAAGAATAGAATATCATCTACAGAATACAATACGTCGCCGGGATTACCTGTAGAATAGATATGTGTGTATAAAATGTATACATTTTAGACTGTGAGCCCCTTTTAGACTGTGAGCCCACTGTTGGGTAGGGACTGTCTCTATGTGATGCCAATTTGTACTTCCCAAGCGCTTAGTACAGTGCTCTGCACATAGTAAGTGCTCAATAAATACGATTGATTGATTGATTGATTGATAATAATAGGCTATCATCTACAGAATACAATAAGTCGCCGGGATTACCTATAGAATAAGTACGTGTGTCTAAAATATAGAAGAATAGAATATCATCTACAGAATACAATACGTCACAAGGATTACCTATAGAATAAATACAGGTGTATGAGCTGTATAATAATAGACTATCATCTACAGAATCCAATACATCACCGGGATTACCTATAGAATAAGTACTTGTGTATAAAATGTAGAAGAATAGACTGTCATCTACAGATTACAATACATCGCCGGGATTACCTATAGAATGAACTCGTGTGTATAAAATGTAGAAGAATAGACTATCATCTACAGATTACAATACGTCGCCGGGATTACCTATAGAATGAGTACGTGTGTATAAAATGTAGAAGAATAGACTATCATCTACAGAACACAATATGTCGCAGGGATTACCTATAGAATAAGTACTTGTGTATAAAACGTAGAAGAATAGACTGTTATCTACAGAATACAATACGTCCCTGGGATTACCTATAGAATAAGTACGAGTGTATAAGATGTAGAAGAATAGACTATCATCTACAGAATACAATACGTCGCCGGGATTACCTATAGAATAAGTACTTGTGTATAAAATGTAGAAGAATAGAGTATCATCTACAGAATACAATATGTCGCCGGGATTACCTCTAGAATAAGTACATGTGTATAAAATGTAGAAGAATAGAATATCATCTACGGAATACAATACGTCGCCGGGATTACCTATAGAATAAATATGTGTGTATAAAATGTAGAAGAATGGAATATCATCTACGGAATACCATACGTCGCCAGGATACCTGCAGAATAAGTACTTGTGTATAAAATATAGAGGAATAGAATAGCATCTACAGAATACAATACGTCACCGGGATTACCTACAGAATAGATACGTGTGTATAAAATGTAGAAGAATAGAATATCATCTACAGAATACAATACGTCACCGGGATTACCTGTAGAATGAGTACGTGTGTATAAAATATAGAAGAATAGACTATCATCTACAGAATACCTCACCAGGATTACCCGTAGAATATCTACGTATCATTCATTCATTTATTGAGCTCTTACTGTGTGCACAGCAGTGTACTAAGCGCATAATATAGAATAGAATATCAGCTACGGAAAAGAATACATTGCCGGGATTACCCGTAGAATATCTACGTGTGTATAATATAGTACAGAATAATAGAATATCATCTACAGAATACAGTACATCGCCAGGATTACCCGTAGAATATCTACGTGTGTATCATGCATTCATTCATTTGTATTTATTGAGCGCTTACTGCGGGTAGGGCACTGTACTAAGTGCATAATATAGAATAATAGAAGATCATGTACAGAATAGAACACGTCACATGGATTACCCGTAGAATATCTACGTGTGTATCATTCATTCATTCATTCAATCGTATTTATTGAGCTCTTACTGTGTGCAGAGCACTAGACTAAGCGCATAATATAGAATAATAGAATATCATGTCCAGAATAGAATACGTCGCCGGGATTGCCCGTCGAATATCTACGTGTGCATCATTCATTCGTTCGTTCAATTATTTATTGAGCGCTTGCTGTGTGCAGAGCACTGTGTTAAGCGCATAATATAGAATAGGATAGCATGCACAGAATGGAATACGTCCTGTAGAATACCTATGTGTGTATAATACAGAATAATAGAATAGCCTCTGCATTATAGGATAGGCTACACTAGAATTGTGTGTGTGTGTGTGTGTGTGTGTGTGTGTGTGTATGTGTGTGAGTGAATGAACCCGCTATTGGGTCCTGTAGAATACCTATGTGTATATGATATAATGTAGAATAATAGCCTCTACATTACATTATAGGATGGACTAGAATAGTGTGTGTGTGTGTGTGTGTGTGTGTATGTGTGTGTGTGAGCCCGCTGTTGGGTCCCGTAGAATATCTACGTGTGTATGACATAATATAGAATAAAAGAATAGCCCCTATAGAATAATAGAGTATCATCTACATTATAGGGCAGACTACACTAGAATAGTGTGTGTGTGTGTGTGTGTGTGTGTGTGTGTGTGTGTGTGTGTGAGTGAATGAGCCTGCTGTTGGGTCCTGTAGAATACCTAGGTGTGTATGATATAATGTAGAATAATAGCCTCTACATTACATTATAGGATAGACTAGAATAGAGTGTGTGTGTGTGTGTGTGTGCGCGTGTGTATGAGCCTGCTGTTGGGTCCTGTAGAATATCTACGTGTGTATGATGTAATATAGAATAATAGAATATCATCTATAGAATATCATCTACATTATAGGGCAGACTACACTAGAATAGTGTGTGTGTGTGTGTGTGTGTGTGTGTGTGTGTGAGCCCGCTGTTGGGTCCCGTAGAATATCTACGTGTGTATGATATAATATAGAATAAAAGAATAGCCCCTATAGAATAATAGAATATCATCTACATTATAGGGCAGACTACACTAGAATAGTGTGTGTGTGTGTGTGTGTGAGTGAATGAGCCTGCTGTTGGGTCCTGTAGAATACCTACGTGTGTATGATATAATGTAGAATAATAGCCTCTACATTACATTATAGGATAGACTAGAATAGAGTGTGTGTGTGTGTGTGTGTGTGTGTGTGTGTGTGTGTGTGTGTGTGTGTGTGTGTGTATGAGCCTGCTGTTGGGTCCCGTAGAATATCTACGTGTGTATGATGTAATATAGAATAATAGAATAGCATCTATAGAATATCATCTACATTATAGGGCAGACTACACTAGAATAGTGTGTGTGTGTGTGTGTGTGTGTCAGCCCGCTGTTGGGTCCCGTAGAATATCTATGTGTGCATGATATAATATAGAATAATAGAATATCATCTATAGAATAATAGAATATCATCTACATTATAGGGCAGACTACACTAGAATAGTGTGTGTGTGTGTGTGTGTGTGTGTGTGTGTGTGTGTGAGCCCGCTGTTGGGTCCCGTAGAATATCTATGTGTGCATGATATAGAATAATAGATTATCATCTATAGAATAATAGAATATCATCTACATTATAGGGCAGACTACACTAGAATAGTGTGTGTGTGTGTGTGTGTGTCTGTATGTGTTTGTATGTGTGTGTGTGTGTGTGCGCGTGCATGTGTGTGAATGAGCCCGCTGCTGGGTCCTGTAGAGTACCTACGTGTGTATGATATAATAAAGAATAATAGAATAATAGAATAGCATCTACATTATAGACTAGAATAGCGCGCGCCTATGTGTGTGTGTGTGTGTGTGTGTGTGTATATGAGCCCGCTGTTGGGTGGGGACCGTCCCTATCTGTTGCCGACTTGTCCTGAGGCCCAGAGAAGTGAAGTGACTTGCCCAAAGTCACACAACTGACAATTGGACTGGATTTGAACCCATGACCCCTGACTCCAAAGCCCAGGCTCTTTTCCACTTAGCCACGCTGCTTCTCTGCATCCCGTAAGCGCTCAATAAACACAATTGAATGAATGAATGACTTGTCCTTCCCAGGCGCTCAGTCCAGTGCGCTCTGCACACAGGGAGCGCTCAATAAATAGGACGGAACGAATGAATGTGAATCCAAGGGAGACGGAGAGGGCCAGCCCCCGCGGAGTTTTCTAGACTGTGATCCCGCTGTTGGGTAGGGACCGTCTCTGTATGTTGCCGACTTGGACTTCCCAAGCGCTTAGTACAGTGCTCTGCACACAGTAAGCGCTCAATAAATACGACTGAATGAATGAATGACTCGTACTTCCCAAGCGCTCAGTCCAGTGCTCTGCGCCCAGTCAGCGCTCAATAAATACGACTGAATGAATGAATGACTCGTCCTTCCCAAGCGCTTAGTCCAGTGCTCTGCATCCAGTCAGCGCTCAATAAATACGATTGAATGAATGAATGAAGGACTTATAATAATAATAATAATAATAATAATAATGGCATTTATTAAGCACTCACTATGTGCAAAGCACTGTTCTAAGCGCTGGGGAGGTTACAAGGTGACCAGGCTGTCCCACGGGGGGCTCACAGTCTTCACCCCCATTTTACAGATGAGGGAACTGAGGCCCAGAGAAGTGAAGTGACTTGCCCAAAGTCACACAACTGACAACTGGCAGACCCTGGATTTGAACCCATGACCTCTGACTCCAAAGCCCGGGCTCTTTTCCACTTAGCCACGCTGCTTCTCTGCATCCCGTAAGCGCTCAATAAATACAATTGAATGAATGAATGACTCATCCTTCCCAAGCGCTTAGTCCAGTGCTCTGCACCCAGTAAGTGCTCAATAAATACGATTGAATGAATGAATGACTTGTCCTTCCCAAGCGGTTAGTCCAGTGTTCGGTGCACCCAATCAGTGCTCAATTAATACGACTGACTGAATGAATGAATGCCTCGTCCTTCCCAAGCGCTTAGTCCAGTGCTCTGCACCCAGTAAGCGCTCGATAAATATGATTGAATGAATGAATGACTCGTCCTTCCAAGCGCTTAGTCCAGTGCTCTGCACCCAGTCAGCGCTCAATAAATGCGATTGAATGAATGACTCGTCCTTCCCAGGCGCTTAGCCCAGTGCTCTGCACACAGTCAGCGCTCAATAAATACGATTGAATGATTGAATGAATGACTCGTCCTTCCAAGCGCCTAGTCCAGTGCTCTGCACCCAGTCAGCGCTCAATCATCATCATCAATCGTATTTATTGAGCGCTTACTATGTGCAGAGCACTGTACCAAGCGCTTGGGAAGTACAAATTGGCAACATATAGAGACAGTCCCTACCCAACAGTGGGCTCACAGTGGTGCACCCAGTAAGTGCTCAATAAACACGACTGAATGAATGAATGACTCGTCCTTCCCAAGCGCTTAGTCCAGTGCTCTGCACCCAGTAAGTGCTCAATAAATACGATTGAATGAATGAATGAATGACTTGTCCTTCCCAAGCCGTTAGTCCAGTGTTCGGGACACCCAATCAGTGCTCAATTAATACGACTGATGAATGAATGCCTCGTCCTTCCCAAGCGCTTAGTCCAGTGCTCTGCACCCAGTAAGCGCTCAATAAATACAACTGAATGAATGAATGACTCGTCCTTCCAAGCGCTTAGTCCAGTGCTCTGCACCCAGTCAGCGCTCAATAAATACGATTGAATGAATGAATGCCTCGTCCTTCCCAAGCGCTTAGTCCAGTGCTCTGCACCCAGTAAGCGCTCAATAAATATGATTGAATGAATGAATGACATCCTTCCAAGCGCTTAGTCCAGTGCTCTGCACCCAGTCAGCGCTCAATAAATGCGACTGAATGAATGACTCGTCCTTCCCAGGCGCTTAGTCCAGTGCTCTGCATACATTCAGCGCTCAATAAATACGATTGAATGATTGAATGAATGACTCGTCCTTCCAAGCGCCTAGTCCAGTGCTCTGCACTCAGTCAGGCTCAATAAATACGATTGAATGAATGAATGAATGACCCGTACTTCCCAAGCAATTAGTCCAGTGCTCTGGACCCAGTCGGCGCTCAATAAATACGATTGAATGAATGACTCGCCCTTCCCAAGTGGTTAGTCCAGTGCTCTGCACCCAGTCGGCGTTCAATAAATACAATTGAATGAATGAATGAGTGACTCATCCTTCCCAAGCGGTTAGTCCAGTGGTCTGCATCCAGTCAGCGCTCAATAAATACGATTGAATGAATGACTCGTCCTTCCCATGTGTTCAGTCCAGTGGTCTGCGCACCCAGTCAGCGCTCAATAAATACGATTGAATGAATGAATAACTCGTCCTTCCCAAGCGCTCAGTCCAGTGCTCTGCGCACCCAGTAAGCGCTCAATAAATACGATTGAATGAATGACTCGTCCTTCCCACGCGCTCAGTCCAGAGCTCTGTGCACCCAATAAGCGCTCAATAAATACGACTGACTGAATGAATCAATGACTCGTCCTTCCCAAGCACTTAGTCCAGTGCTCTGCGCACCCAATAAGTGCTCAATAAATACGATTGAATGAATGAATGAATGACTCGTCCTTCCCAAGAGCTCAGTCCAGTGGTCTGCACCCAGTCAGCGCTCAATAAATACGATTGAATGAATGAATGAATGAGTCGTCCTTCCCAAGCGCTCAGTCCAGTGGCCTGCACCCAGTCAGCGCTCAGTAAATACGATTGAATGAATGAATGAATGACTCGTCCTTCCCACGCGCTCAGTCCAGTGCTCTGCACCCAGTCAGCGCTCAGTAAATACGATTGAATGAATGAATGAATGACTCGCCCTTCCCAAGCGCTCAGTCCAGTGCTCTACGCACCCAGTAAGCGCTCAATACGATTGAATGAATGAATAACTCGTCCTTCCCACGCGCTCAGTCCAGAGCTCTGTGCACCCAATAAGCACTCAATAAATACGACTGACTGAATGAATCAATGACTCGTCCTTCCCAAGCACTTAGTCCAGTGCTCTGCGCACCCAATAAGTGCTCAATAAATACGATTGAATGAATGAATGAATGACTCGTCCTTCCCAAGAGCTCAGTCCAGTGGTCTGCACCCAGTCAGTGCTCAATAAATACGATTGAATGAATGAATGACTCGTCCTTCCCACACGCTCAGTCCAGTGCTCTGCACCCAGTCAGCGCTCAATAAATACGATTGAATGAATGAATGACTCGTCCTTCCCACGCGCTCAGTCCAGTGCTCTGCACCCAGTCAGCGCTCAATAAATACGATTGAATGAATGAATGACTCGTCCTTCCCACGCGCTCAGTCCAGTGCTCTGCACCCAGTCAGCGCTCAATAAATACGATTGAATGAATGAATGACTCGTCCTTCCCACGCGCTCAGTCCAGTGCTCTGCGCACCCACTCAGTGCTCAACAAATACGATTGACTGAATGAATGAATGGCACGTCGTTGCCAAGCATTCAGTCCAGTGCTCTGTGCACCCAGTCAGTGCTCAACAAATACAATTGAATGAATGAATGAATGGCTTGTCGTTGCCAAGCGCTCAGTCCAGTGCTTTGCGCACCCAGTCAGCGCTCAATCCATACGACTGAATGAATGAATGGCTCGTCGTTGCCAAGCGCCCAGTCCAGTGGTCTGCGCACCCAGTCAGTGCTCAACAAATACGATTGAATGAATGAATGGATGGCTTGTCATTGCCAAGCGCTCAGTCCAGTGCTCCGCAGCCAGTCAGCGCTCAATACATATGACTGAATGAATGACTCGTCCTTCCCAAGCGCTCAGTCCAGTGCTCCGCACCCAGTCAGCGCTCAATCCATCCGACTGAATGAATGAATGAATGGCTTGTCGTTGCCAAGCGCTCAGTCCAGTGGTCTGCGCACCCAGTCAGTGCTCAACAAATACGATTGAATGAATGAATGACTCGTCCTTCCCAAGCGCTCAGTCCAGTGCTCCGCATCCAGTCAGCACTCAATCCATACGACTGAATGAATGAATGAATGAATGAATGGCTTGTTGTTGCCAAGCGCTCAGTCCAGTGGTCTGTGCACCCAATCAGTGCTCAAAAAATACGATTGAATGAATGAATGAATGGCCTGTCGTTGCCAAGCGCTCAGTCCAGTGCTCTGCAGCCAGTCAGCGCTCAATCCATATGACTGAATGAATGAATGAATGACATGTCCTTCCCAAGCGCTCAGTCCAGTGCTCCGCACCCAGTCTGTGCTCAATCCATACGACTGAATGAATGAATGAATGGCTTGTCGTTGCCAAGCGCTCAGTCCAGTGGTCTGCGCACCCAGTCAGTGCTCAACAAATACAACTGAATGAATGAATGGCTTGTCGTTGCCAAGCGCTCAGTCCAGTGCTCTGCGCACCCAGTCAGCGCTCAATCAATACGATTGAATGAATGAATGAATGAATGAATGGCTTGTCATTGCCAAGCCCTCAGTCCAGTGCACTGCGCACCCAGTAACAAATACAATTGAATGAATGAATGAATGGCTTGTCGTTGCCAAGCGCTCAGTCCAGTGCTCTGCGCACCCAGTCAGTGCTCAATGAATACAACTGAATGAATGAATGAATGAATGACTCGCCGTTGCCAAGCGCTCAGTCCAGTGCTCTGCGCAGCCAGTCAGCGCTCAATCAATACGATTGAATGAATGAATGAATGGCTTGTCGTTGCCAAGCGCTCAGTCCAGTGCTCTGCGCACCCAGTCAGCGCTCAGTCAATACGATTGAATGAATGAATGAATGAATGGATGGCTTGTCGTTGCCAAGCGCTCAGTCCAGTGGTCTGCGCACCCAATCAGTGTTCAACAAATACAATTGACTGAATGAATGAATGGCTTGTCGTTGCCAAGCGCTCAGTCCAGTGCTCTGCGCACCCAGTCAGTGCTCAACGAATACAATTGAATGAATGAATGAATGAATGAATGAATGAATGACTTGCCGTTGCCAAGCGCTCAGTCCAGTGCTCTGTGCACCCAGTCAGCGCTCAATCAATACGATTGAATGACTGAATGAATGAATGAATGGATGGCTTGTCGTTGCCAAGCGCTCAGTCCAGTGGTCTGCGCACCCAGTCAGTGCTCAACAAATACAATTGACTGAATGAATGACTCGTCGTTGCCAAGCGCTCAGTCCAGTGTTCTGCGCACCCAGTCAGCGCTCAATCAATACGATTGAATGACTGAATGAATGAATGAATGGATGGCTTGTCGTTGCCAAGCGCTCAGTCCAGTGGTCTGCGCACCCAGTCAGCGCTCAATCAATACGATTGAATGACTGAATGAATGAATGAATGGATGGCTTGTCATTGCCAAGCGCTCAGTCCAGTGCTCTGCGCACCCAGTCAGTGCTCAATCAATACGATTGAATGAATGAATGAATGGATGGCTTGTCGTTGCCAAGCGCTCAGTCCAGCGGTCTGCGCACCCAGTCAGCGTTCAATCAATACGATTGAATGAATGAATGAATGAATGAATGAATGGATGGCTTGTCGTTGCCAAGCGCTCAGTCCAGCGGTCTGTGCACCCAGTCAGTGCTGGTTCAATCAATACGATTGAATGAATGAATGAATGAATGAATGAATGGCCTGTCGTTGTGAAGCGCTCAGTCCAGTGGTCTGCGCACCCAGTCAGCGCTCAATCAATACGACTGAATGACTGAATGAATGAATGAATGGATGGCTTGTCGTTGCCAAGCGCTCAGTCCAGTGGTCTGCGCACCCAGTCAGTGCTCAACAAATACAATTGAATGAATGAATGAATGGCCTGTCGTTGCCAAGCGCTCAGTCCAG